>NC_053028.1:66576259-66750102 GCF_003073215.2 Triticum urartu | reverse complement strand
ATGTTATTTCATTCTAAACATGTGAAAAATGAAAATTGTCCATAGAAGTGCAAATTTTAATATTATAAAATTTATATATGATATGCACACAATAGAATATTTCATTATTCATAAATTAAATTAAATAACAAATTTGAATAATATGACTAATAGACGAAATTGTGTTTTCACATGGTTCCTATTATGGAAATAATGCTATCTGAGATGTTTTAAGAATCGCAATTCACTTTCATAATATGAATTGTCATAATTCAGTAGCAAATGTGAAACAAGAGATTTGAAAATGGTGCATATTTCAAACATCATATATTATTTGGAAAAATTGAGAAATATGTTATTTTGAAATAGGTTGGAATCATTGTTATATATTTACATATATCATCTTTGACAGATGTGAATAGTGAAATATGATATTATGTTCACTGATATATGGTATTGCATCGAAAAGATAGCCGCATTATTGTGTTGTTCAATGATCTAATTGTTGTAAGGCGGGTTATGCCTTGTTTCAGGAAACTATTATTTGATTTGGTTCATTTAGGTTAGCAGACTGCTATTGTTTTGCGTGTGAAGTGGTATGGTCTATCTCACATCGCACGACAATTCATCATTTACGGTATAGGACATTCCACCAACTAGACTCTTAAAAATAACATAGCATGCAAAAATAATTTCAATTGCATTAGAGAGAGTAGTTGTATTTTGTGCCGCCAACAATGGATCTCGTTGATACTAATTGAGTTTGTACTTTTGTAGGCCAGGTACATTGTCGATATCATACACATAAATAGTACGAAATGAATTCCATTTTGATTAAAGTAGGAGCTATAAATAAAACATTCAAGTTGGAAAACATAATTAATAACGGATATAACAATTAGCATCGTCGACATCTGAATCTAAGATTATATGATGGCAATCATGTTGTACTTTGGCACTTTTTAGGATGCGTTTGATGAAGCAATGGCATTTATTAGCATTTGAGGTTGATATTGGCAAAACTGAATACCGAAACAAAAGCTGTGGCATAAATGATAAAAATAATTCAATTCTTATTACTTTATAAAGATATGGGAAACAATTTCGGTATGTGAAGTATTATACTTGATTCAATAAATATTATTATACTAGTTAAATAAAAAAAGTAATTTATTTGTTCACATAATTTAAGCTGATCGAAAATAGACAAATAGATAACATTATATTCAATATGATGTAATAAGAAACACAGTAGATTGAACTGTGTTATGCCTTTAATATGTAAGTTCATATCATATTTGAAATAATACAATTTGGACATTGCTTCATATAATAATTAAAATTAGATGTGTTCACTTTAATAGTAATGAAATATATGATGTTACTAATTTTAGACGTTATCACCGATGGATGTAGTCTATAGTACATTATATTGTAAACTTGTACAAATGTGTGTAGGTTGTATATCGTCGTCATACTGCGTGTTTGTTATGCTTGCATAAGCCATTTAATTGTTCTCTTTGTCCATGTTGTTTATAAAGTTTAAACTATTTTAGATCATAAAGTATGTTATTAAAATTCTTGTGCATCAAATTATTTAGGGGATACATGCTTGCTATAAGCATGCACATTTTGATAACCATATTCATGTTATAATAAAATTCATATTTTGGTGCAATATTTAAAATATCGCAAAGCATTGCACTTCACAAACATACTAGATACATTCATACACAGAACATTACATATATTAAGTAGCCAATGAATTAAATTTTGATATATGTGGGAAGTAATAAATTAAAATACAATTTAGAAAACATCAACATCCTCCTCATATTAATGTAAGCATCAACATCCTCCTCATAAACTATGTGGGAAGTAAGTAATGTAAGCATCAACATCCTCCTCATATTAAGAAAACCTTTTAAAGCTATCATATAGTTTGCGGGAAGAAGACGGTTGATAGAGCTTCGGTGCACTGCCATCTTCTTTAGCTAAGACAATGGTTCTCTGATTAGTTTGTGTGCTTTCATTGATATTCCTTAACCAAGACACATAAGTTATGATACCAAGTTAGGAAATGGGTTTTCTGATTAGTTTGTGTGACTAGTTTGTTATGATACCAAGCTAAGACAATGGTTCTCTGATTAGTTTGTGTGCTTTGACTGACAGAAATGTTGTTGTTTGTACCGCCAACGTAGGATGTCGTTCATATAAATTGTTTTTGTACATTAGTACAAACTGGTACATTTTCGATGTCGTCGTAATAGTGCGCTTTTGTGATAGTTATGGATATGTTACAATGGTTTTCTTGTTCCAGGCTCATAAGAAAATAATAGCTATTTCATATCATACATTTTTAGTATAGGCATGCACATTTGTAATACTATATTCATGTTATAATGACATTCAAATTAGCGGTTCAAAAATTAAAAATTTGATCTATTACAAAACATTGCCCATGACGAACATTAGAAATACATTCATACTTATAGTGTTACACATAATAAGTACGAAATCAAATACATTTCGATTATTCTAGGAGCTAAATATATAACATTCAAGTTCGAAATCATAATGAATAATTAATAAGAGCATTAGCATATTTATTATCTTAATGTAAGATGCTATGCTTGAAATCAAGTTGTAATTTGGCACTTTTCGGGCATGCGCCTAACGAACCTATGTCATTTTGTAGTAGTTGATATTCATAGTGGCAAAACTGAGTACTGATACACAACCAGTGGCATAAATGATAAAAATTATTCATTTCTTACTAGTTTATAAAGAGATGGTAAACAATTTGGTATGTGAATTATTGACATAGTTTAACCTGATAGAAAAAAGACATATATCTATCATTATATTGCATATGATGTAATAGGAAATCCAGTTTATTGAAATATGCTTTGCCTTTAATATGTAAATAGTATAATATGGACATCCTTCATATGCTATTCAAAATTATATTTTTTCACTTTAATAGAACTGAATTATATGATTTTACTAATTATAGGCATTATCAATGATGGATGTTGTGTATACTACGAGAAATTGTAAACTTTTAGAAATGGGTTTATGGTGGATATCGTCGTCTTACTGCCCATTTTTGATAGTTGCATACGCCATGGAACTGTTCTGTTGATCCATGCTATTTATGAAATAGAAAATATTTAAGATCATGATGTACGTTATTCAATGTGTTCTGCGTCAATGTTTTAGGGGGAAAATGCTTGTTCTAAGCATGCACATTTTTATATCTATATCCAGGTGATAATATAACACATTTTTGCTGCTATCATTAATATATCGCAAAGCCTTGCACTTCAAAAACTTAAGAGATACATTGATAGACATAGCATTACATATATTAATTAGGAAAAGAATTACATTTCGGAAAAAGTAGCAACTAATAATTAAAGATACAATTTGGAAAACAAAAGAAAAAAGTAATCTAAGCATTAGCATCGTCCTCATCTGAAGATAAGATTATAATGCTATCATATTCTTTGCTCGAAGAAGACGGTTGATACTGCTGCGGTGCGCTGCATTCTTCTTTATCTTCGACATTGGTTCTTTGATTAGTTTCTATGCTTTCATTGATATTCCTTAACCGAGACACATAAGGATCATCTGTATATGATACACTATGCTTGTTCTTAGTTGGCATACCATACATTTTTGCTTCTGCCTTGATGTGTTCGGATACCAAGTCCATGGTCAAGAATCGGATGACCTCAGGGGATAGATGGCAGCACTCACTTGAATCGTCAAATGTGGAAGACGAGTTGGTCATATTTGTTGGAGTAGCAGTACCACTTGTAGCAGCTTCAACTTGATGGTCAATAGATTTCCCAGAAGCTGTTAGGAACCAAGGTATCTTGGGTACATCCTTCTTCTTGGTTGGCTTAACCTTGTTCTTGTGCTTGCGCGGTGGCATTTCAACCAATATGGTAGTGGAATGACTGAATGGAATGTTGTTGTGATGACAGCTGGGAAATCTGGTTCTTATATAGAGGTTGATGAAGCACTGTTTCAAAAATTATTTTTCTAAATTAAACATAGGCAGGTACTGGCGTTCGCTGGTAATGGATCAATGCATATCTCTATTGATGTGACAATACTAGATGGAGAAATAGCTTTCCAGTACATAGTAAGAAAGTAACGTGTAACAGCTTCCTAGCTGGAGAATCATAAGATTCTCTGACCAGTACTAGGCTGACAACTTTTTCAATTCAATTAGTACACGTATCCTGTGAGAATGAAACGTCTGGTGGAATGCACATACCAGTAGTTCAAACTTTAGAAAACGCCCTCCTAGATGGTAATACTATGTTAAAAGTATAGTATATGTTATCATGAAATTTCTTCAAATTAATTTTAGACTTGATAAACTATCAGTATGATTGTCGTATTAATAACTGGACGCCCAAATGTATATCACTAATTATTATTATAATTTACAGAAGTTTGATATTGTTTTAGCCATGTGAAATGTGAAACAGAAAAGTTTTCAGCATTTCATTTTATAGTGTCATTGTATGTATATCATAAGTTCTTAAACTTCTCCATTGCTTCATATAATTTGATTGCTTTAGATAGATCAACCAAGGTGGTGAATAGGTGTAAATATTATGTAATAGATATTTAGACTGTAGGTAAGCATTATTGTTAGACAAATGAGAAATTAAATCTTCATACTTTGTAATTTATAATATATGAAATGTACATTTCAAAGTTAATGAAAAATGAATATGATACAATTTCAATTTACTGAAATATGAAATGGTCGCAATAGCAATCATACATAGGACATGGTTAGAAGAGTAGTAGCAGTTCTCCATTGCGTCATATAATTTGATTGCTTTAGATACATCAACCCAGGTGCTGAAAAGTTGTAAATATTGTGTAATAGATAGTTAGACTGTAGGTAAGCAATACAGTTAGACAAATGAGATATTAAATCTTCAAATATTTTAATTTCAAATTCAATGAATGTACATTTCAAATTTAATGAAATAAGATTATGACCAAATTTAAATGAACTGAAATATGAAATAGTATCCACTTATATTTTTTCATTCTTAATAGCAATCATACATAGGCCATGGTTTGAAGAGTAGTAGCATGAATCGCCCCCTCTGTTCAGAATTGTATTTATGTGGCTGCGCATGCAGGTACACAGACGGGTCATAAAGGATTCTTCTGCCATATGGACATAAAGTTATTTGATTCCTGCCACAAACGTCTTGACCGGTACGGTACTATTGGGAGCAGTGACATAGTGAAAAATATAATTTTACTTGCATGGCAAAAAAAAATTTACTGCATGCGTATGTGTAGTTACTAGTTAGCAATCCAGATGCTATATATATATATATATATGTTGTGCGCATGACATTTGAACACACATTGCTCTAGCTCTTAACTATTGAAATACATCTATCAGTTAGTAATGGTTGTCATAGTCACAGTGGCCGTCCACCTGCCGCAGAAGAAACTCATTCAACCAGAGTTCTTGTGTGGTTGCGGTAGACCTGCAGCTTCTAGGAAGTGTTTAGGTGGAGAACACAATGGTCGAATGTTCTATAGGTGCGGGAACGGATGGGTTGAAAATAGTGACGGTTTGAACGAAAAACTCTGGTGGAAACGGGTTAGTAAATTTACATTTCCTTTCTTCGAAGTTTATATTTTTTGCAACATTGCACCATGTTCTAAAATTTGGATTTCTACCTTTCAGCACCTTGGTTGTGAAGTTTTTGTTTGGGAAGATGTCATTCAGAAGTTTGCGGAGACAGTGTTTGAGTACAATCAACTTGGTGAAGATGAGTTAGAGTCGGAGATAATTGGAACAATTGGAGGTCGTACTTCCAACTAGTTGCATGTGATCCTATGTTGTTATTACCTACTATGTATCAATGTGTTGGCTATCGATGTAATTTCATTTTAGTTATTTGTTCGATGCACTAGAAATGTTTCATTTGGCTTGTCGATTTATTGAGAAATTATGTTGTATGATGGAAAATTAGTTCTTTGATTTTTTTTATCAATTTAATGTTCTAATGATATAAGTTTGTCTTATATGCAATTGGAAGATGGAATAAAAACGTAAAGTATGAACTCATTTCAATAATAACAATATTCTGATTCGAAAACCAATTTGATCTTTATAATCATTACGCAAACAACTTTATAATAAGACTAATGTTGAATATATTTGATCTCGTTTCAATATTTTGAATTAGTTCAGTACATTATTGAAACGAGTGAAATGAGTGAAATTTGTGATTGAAACAATTGTAATCATATTTGGTTGTTAGTGAAACTAGTGAATCATTTTTTGAAGCTAGTGAAATATGTTATTGATAACGAGTGAATTAAGTAAAATGGGATGAAATAAATATATGAATTCACCTAAATCTATTATTGAAACAACTTAAATTAGATGAATGAGTTAAATATGCTATTGAAAGAAGGGAAATTAGGAAATTAAGATATCAAAACTACTGAAACTACTAAAATGTATTTATGAAATATTGAAACATGATATTGTAAGTAGTGAAATGTGATACCGTTGTCACACTTACATCAAAGAGTGGCGTTTGATGGAAAAATACCGCTTAATGCAAGGGCACTTGTTACAACGTGACTGCGAAGACTCAGGTAACGCCATCCTAGCCTTAGTAAAAAAAAAATTTATTATGTCATACATCTATCTCTGTGGAGTGGTGCACAGATACCTTTTCTATAGTGTGTCCTCTACCTCTCGCTTTCAACGCCATAGCTACAGCACAGAGTACCAGGCAGAAGGAAAACTAGAGTACAGAAGATAGTGGAATGAGTTTGAAGAAGGAACCCTGGGCAACTGCATGAGTCGACGGAACCATTAGGACCGAAGCTCGTCCACTCTGTTCGTCTTACTGCTGAGAAGCACATCCAATCTTCCCTTTCTGTCTCTGAAATCATCGGTACGTTCCTTTACCCAATTTATTTGATGTAGATTTTGCTAGAAGACATTAGATCTTTGGAAATGTTACATTTGGCGTTTGTTCATCACTTTCATGCCTTTATTGAGCATTTGATTCTTGTAAATCAAAAACATAACATACTACTTATGTACTAGTAAAAATATATTCATTGAATGCTAGATGTCGCGATTTACTTGAATGTTTTTTGCAACTGTTACAAGAACAGCAGAGAATCTTTTAACTTGTTTATATCTGTTACAATGTATTTTCTAGTAAAATTATGCGTTAGATAGTGCTAATGTAGTTGGATTCATGGCCTATGTTTATGAATTTATTGTTTCTCTTGTTCATTCTTTCAACATCTCACTATTATCAAGTTACATATATCAATTAGTAGGTGGAATTTGGAATTTCAGCTAGAATATAAACCAGCTACTTGTTGTAGGATGGACGATCAAAGCGATGAAGAAACGGGTGACATATCAGTATTACCTGATGACATTAAACAAATTATTTTATCACGTTTGCCAGCACACCCAAATAGTCTTGCCAGAGCAATAAGTGTGTGCAAAAATTGGAAGAGGTTGATTGCAAGCAATTCCTTTAGGAGACTGTTGATTGATAATCATAAGAGTCCTCCTTTCCTAGGACTTTTCACAAGAATAGATGGAATATTTAGATTCCTTGCTGTTGGTCAACATCCTGATATGGTTAGAGCTGAAGTGTTTGAGCAACATTTGCAAAGTGAAACTGATGATCCTTTCTTAAACAATATGCGAATCGTTGATGTTCGTCATGGCAAGGTACTATTGTTGTGCACACAAGGTAGGATTCTCACAGTCTGGGATCCTATGAATGGAGAAACAACTTTCACACAAGAACTAGAGAATGAAACGAATAGCCAGGCTAGTATATTGTGTGCTGCGAATCATGATCACAAGGATGGATGCAATAATTGTCCTATCAAAATCATTTGGATTAGCACAGGAAGAAATCCAACCAAGGTGTACACCTTTTGTTCTGCTACTGTTGAGTGGAAATGTGCTGTGTGTGTTCTTCCATCTTTGTCATATGTCGAATTCCGTCGTGGAACCATTGTTGGAAATGTCATGTATTGGGTAATGAGTGTAAACCATCTGTTTAGTTTCAATATGATTGACAGCAGCATGAGCTACATAGAACAACCTCATGAAGTTGATACAATTCTTAGGAGGAATGTTCATGTAATGAAGATTAGAAATCATGAACTTGGTGTTGCTGCTGTTATTAATTTTGAGATGAGAATATGGAGGATGGAAGCTGATTTAGATGAAACAATATGCTGGATTCCTCATAAAGTGATTCAACTGCAGCCAATTATTTCCTTCCCAAGAACAACACATTTGTGCTGGAAGCCTAAAGCAATATTACTTCATGTTTTTGAAGATAGAGAAATGGTGATTGTTAGAACTGCAGATGGTGTCTATGAAGTGGACATTTGCAATGAAGCTGGTAGAAAGCTGTTTGGACCAGAAGTTACTATGTCAGTCTACCCATATGCAACTTTATATATCCCTGGTAGGTTTTTGTTTAGTAATTGAACCAGGATATTTAGTGCTACCAGTTATGAAACACTCACATTTATGTTTGAAATGTAGGCTTATCTGGGCATGTGAACTAACAAGGCAGAAGTGTTATTATTTTGGGCGATGAAGACGTATCATGGACACTTGAAACGTCAAGTTGGTTCGTCATACCTTTGTGACGCCCCCGTTTCAATCGTACACTAATCATACACGCAAACGTGTACGATCAAGATCAGGGACTCACGGGAAGATATCACAACACAACTCTACAAATAAAATAAGTCATACAAGCATCATATTACAAGCCAGGGGCCTCGAGGGCTCGAATACAAAAGCTCGATCATAGACGAGTCAGCGGAAGCAACAATATCTGAGTACAGACATAAGTTAAACAAGTTTGCCTTAAGAAGGCTAGCACAAACTGGGATACAGATCGAAAGAGGCGCAGACCTCCTGCCTGGGATCCTCCTAACTACTCCTGGTCGTCGTCAGCGGGCATCACGTAGTAGTAGGCACCTCCGGTGTAGTAGGGGTCGTCGTCGACGGTGGCGTCTGGCTCCTGGGCTCCAACATCTGGTTGCGACAACCAGGTAGAAGGGATAGAGGGAAAGAAGGAGAAAGCAACCGTGAGTACTCATCCAAAGTACTCGCAAGCAAGAAGCTACACTACATATGCATGGGTAAATGTGTAAAGGGCCATATCGGTGGACTGAACTGCAGAAAGCCAGAATAAGAGGGGGATAGCTAATCCTTTCGAAGACTACGCTTCTGGCAGCCTCCGTCTTGCAGCATGTAGAAGGGAGTAGACTGAAGTCCTCCAAGTATCATCGCATAGCATAACCCTAACCGATGATCCTCCCCTCGTCGCCCTGTGAGAGAGCGACCACCGGTTGTATCTGGCACTTGGAAGGGTGTGTTTTATTAAGTATCCGGTTCTAGTTGTCATAAGGTCAAGATACAACTCCAAGTCGTCCTGTTACCGAAGATCACGGCTATTCGAATAGATTAACTTCCCTGCAGGGGTGCACCACATACCCCAACATGCTCGATCCCATTTGGCCAGACACACTTTCCTGGGTCATGCCCGGCCTCGGAAGATCAACACGTCGCAGCCCCACCTAGGCACAACAGAGAGGTTAGCACGCCGGTCTAAACCTAAGCGCACAGGGGTCTGGGCCCATCGCCCTTAGCACACCTGCACGTTGCGTACGTGGCCAGAAGCAGAACTAGCCCCTTAATACAAGAGCAGGCTTACGTTCCAATCCGGCGCGCGCCACTCAGTCGCTGACGTCACGAAGGCTTCGGCTGATACCACGACGCCGGGATACCCATAACTACTCCCGCGTAGATGGTTAGTGCGTATAGACCAAATGGCCAAACTCAGATCAAATACCCAGATCTCGTTAAGCGTGTTAAGTATCCGCGAACGTCGACCAGGGCCAGGCCCACCTCTCTCCTAGGTGGTCGGCACCTGCCCTGTCGCTCCGCCTCAAAGATCCACTCGCGGGTGCTCCTCAAGCCGACCCGTCTTTAGTCACCACATGTATCATGTATAAAGTATATAGTATATACCCGTGATCAACTCCCGAGTGATCACGGCCCGATAGTATAGCATGGCAGACGGACAAGGATGTAGGGCCACTGATGAAAAACTAGCATCCTATACTAAGCATTAGGATTGCAGGTAAGGTAACAACAGTAGTAGCAAGGACAGGCTATGCATCAGTATAGGATTAACGGAAGCAGTAACATGCTACACTACTCTAATGCAAGCAGTATAGAGAAGAGTAGGCGATATCTGGTGATAAAAGGGGGGGCTTGCCTGGTTGCTCAGACAAGGAGGGGTCGTCAACACCGTAGTCGATCGGGGTACCAGCAGCAGCGTCAGTCTCGTAGTCTACCGGAAAGAAGTAACGGAGGGGGAACAAAATAAATAACAGAGCAATCAAATGTAACACAAAGCAAGACGCGGCAATATGTTGCTAGGGGTGACCTAACGCAGGGATAGGTGATATTGGCGAAGGGGGGAAACATCCGGGAAAGTATCCCCGGGGTTTCGCGTTTTCAGACAGATGAACCAGAGGTGAAATGTTGCAGGTTCACTATGCTAGGGACGCGTGGCGGACGAACGGGCTGCGTATCTGAATTCGTCTCGTCGTTCTGAGCAACTTTCATGTACAAAGTTTTTTCATCCAAGTTACGGATTAAAAGATATGATTTTCTATAGATTTTACTAATTTCTGAAATTATTTTTAATTCGAAAATAATTGCTAAATTGCTAGGCGCACCCAGCACAGTGTACACAAAAGTGTACCCAGTGACTGACAGGTGGGCCAGAGGGACCCAGTTGACCAGTCAATGTTTGACTGGTCAACAGGGGGTGGGGTCCTCCTGTCATGCACTGACTAGCCTAGCCTAACAGTTTAGTTAACTAAACTAGTGATTAGGCTAATTAATCCCAAGTCAATAAGCTAATTAATTAATTAATTAATTAACTAATTTATTTATTTCTATATATATTTTATTTTATTTTAAAAAAACAGGGCAACAGGGGCCCGCTGGCAGTAGCACCAGGCCAGCCCAGCGGGGCGGGTGTTAACGGGTGCGGGCGCCCGTGCCCGAGGGGCGCTGCGCTCGTGCGCGCGCGAGGCTACCGGCGACGGGGGAGCCCGCCGGGCGGCGCGGTGAGGTCGGTGAGCGGCTCGGCGGGGAAGGGGGCTCCGGGGGAAGCGCGGTTGGGGAGCCTGGCGCAAGGGGGCAGGGCCAGGAGGCGGCCATGGCCAGCGGTGAGCACGAGCTCACAGAGAGCTTCGGCCATGGCGGGGCAGTCGTCCTACGGCGACGGTGAGTAGGGGAGAAGGGGGAAACAGGAGTGGCTCACCCCAGGAAGGTCGGGGGCGCGCTTGGGAGGCCGGCCGGAGAGGAGTCGGGGACGCGAGGGCGGGACGACGCGGTGGTCGCGGCGTTGGCCGAACGGAGGAGCGGCGTCGATCCGTCGATGGGGGCGCCGCGGCCTCGTGCTGGTGGGCGGGACCGGCGAGCGACGACGCGGCGGAGCTCCCGGCCAGGTCGGTGTGGCAAGGGAGGGGGCCGAGGGCATGGCAATGGCGACGATGTAGTCGTGGTGGTGTTCGGGCGCGGATGAGATTGGAAGGGGAGAGGAGAGTAGCGAGGAAGAGAGGGAAATATCCGCGCAGGGAGGGGGGAGCTGACGAGGCCGAGGGGGCTCGGCCTTATCCCCTCCACGCCGGCGAGCTGGTGCGGCTGCGCGCGTCGGTCGTGCCCCCGGTCGGTTGTACAGGAGAGGGAGAAGGCGACCGGGGGAGGCAAGTGCTGGGCCGGCTTGGGTGGGGATAGGTGGGCCGACTGCTGGGGTGGGCTAGAGCCCAGTGAGGCAAGGGGAGCTTCTCTCTTCTCCTCTTCCCCCTTTTTCTTGCTCTTTTCTCTTTAGAAAAAAAATGTTTTTGCAATACTTGAGCTCCAAAAAGGATTCAGTAAAATGTGGGATTTGGCCACATAAATATATTGCAATAGTTGGCACTGCCACAAAAAGATTGTGAGGCTTTTGAAAAATTTTGCCACTTTTATAAATTGAAAAGGCATTTAATCTATTGCTTTAGCCGCTGCCTTAATTGGTTTAGGCCATTTAAACACCTTGCAAAAAATGTTGGTTCACCACCAATATTTGTTATGGATTATTTGCCACAAGACAAACATTTTATTTTATACATTTGAAAACTTTTGTGTTTGACTTGATTTTGAAAATCGAATTTGGACCGGATTCGAACCAACGCGAGTTTAACAACAGTAATCATGATGACGTGGCATCATTAGCAGGGAATTACTGTAGCTTAATTATCCGGGCGTCACAACCTTTTAGCGAAGCTTCCATGTCTAATATTTTATGGATTGTAAGGATGTTAGTCCTATTTGGATGATATAAGTTAGATTGTAATATATTTGAATGTTTCGAACGTGCCTAATAACTAGAATATTTTAATTTGAAGTTACATATTACAGTGTTGAGATGTCCTTCCATGTCGTACATCCTGAATATTGTACTTATATTTGGTCATAGGTATTTATTATTTAAAAATGAAATATGAAAAGTCATTCATATAAAATCTGACATGCAGTATATGAAATAAAATAATGAATACATATATTTCACATGTTAATTATATGAAAATAAAAAAACATGTGAAATTTGACAGTTTTTGAAACAATGTAATATGATTTGTTCTACATAACACTTAATTAGTTTCAAAAAATGCGACGCAATAAATACATAGCAAATATCAAATATCATATTTCAAATTGGAGTCACATTAGGATTATAATTATTTACTTGGTACTGTTTCTTTTGTGGATATAATGAAATATGAGACGTTGTAACTATGACAATTCACTTTTATAGTAATTGGTGAAATAATTGAATAACAAATATGATTTATCAGATGTATAGAATGAATTAAGTGATGTATTCACGTTTGAAATTGCAATATCAATTTTCGGTCGAATAACTACATAATATGATATTTATAATTGTTTTCATATATGACGTTTTAAATTCGTTAATACAGCATTTCATATTACATTGTAATCAGAAATGAAATTTCATCAATATTATATGTGACTACTTGGGTATGAAAAGAATGTATGTATAAATTGATTTGAATAGACAAGGATTATATTTTATATTTCATATGATAGAATTTGCAATATGAAGAACTGTAATATGTCATGAAAAACTGTGACATTTCACAGAAAAGAAATGAAATATGACAAGTCGTCGGTGGTAGAACTGAAATATGTTCCGTCAGAGATATCATATTTGATATATTGTAACTATCACAATTCATTATGATAATATGAAATGGAACAAGTTATGGAATAATGTAATATGATTTGTTGTACATAATTCTTCTTAAGTACAATATATGCAATGGAATAAATACATAGCAAATATAAAATACCCTATTTCACATTCATATTTCCTCATCTGACTAAAATGTTAAAAATAACTATGTATTTGAAATGGAAATATTGTAGTGAAATATTATGGCATGTCGTATATGATGTTGTACATAGAAATTTTTCATTTTAAAATTTGGAATGGAATAAAAACATTGCAAGATTAAAATATTATATTGCACAACTGATCTTTTGGAATATAATTATGCATTTTTGTATGGTTCATATTGTGGATATAATGAAATGTTACGCGTTGTAACTTTAACAATTCAATCCGTTCATGTGAAATGCAACAATTGTGGAGACAATATAATATGAGATAAGTTTTATAGCATGAAATGAAATAATTGAATATGAAATATCATATTTCAGTTGTATAGTATGCATTAAGTCATGTCCAAAAGTTTAATATTCATATTTCCTCATGTGACTACACGTTGTAAACAAGCTTAATTAAAAAAATTGACATTTCACATGTATAAAATGACATATGATATGTCCTCGTTGGTAGTACTTCGACATGTAGTTTAATATATATGATATTGCACATGTATAGAATCACATATTGTTCCTATTTTGTGTGTAATGAAATATGAGATGTTGTAACAGTCAAATTTCTTTATCATAATAGGTTCACATTTCATTATGTACAATAGTGCAAATATTCAAATGTGATATGTTCTATATATGTCATTTCACTTTTAGATTATAAAATGTAATATTTACATAGCAAATATGGAAAAGCATATTTCACATTTGTGTCACATGAGTAATATAATTATTAATTTGTTAAGTTTCCTTTTGTGGATAGAATGAAATATTAGAAATTCTAATTATCACAATTCAATATCATTTTATTAAATTAAATATTTGTGGAATCAATGAAAATATGCGTTGTTATAAATATGACTTTTCGCTTGTATAGTAAGAAATGAAATAATGAAATGTTACATGTTGTAACTATAACAATTCAATCTTTTTAAGTGAAATCCAACAATTGTGGGGAAAATATAATATGAGATCAGTTTTATAGTATGAAATGAAATAATGAACAAATACGACAATTGACATGTATACAATGACATATGATATGTCCTCGTTGTTAGTACTGAAACATGTAGTGTAATATATATCGTATTGCACATGTATAGATTCACATTATGTACAATATACATCATATGTTGTCTAAGATATATCATATTTCAGATGTATCAAATGACATATGGTTCCTATTTGTGTGAAAAATGAAATATGATTTCGAACAGTAGTGGTAGTACTTCGACATGTAGTTTAATATATATATGAGAACATATATATACGATATGAGAACATATATATATGATATGTCCTCGTTGGTAGTACTTCGACATGTAGTTTAATATATATGATATTGCACATGTATAGAATCACATATTGTTCCTATTTTGTGTGTAATGAAATATGAGATGTTGTAACAATCAAATTTCTTTATCATAATATGTTCACATTTCATTATGTACAATAGTGCAAATATTAAAATGTGATATGTTCTATATATGTCATTTCACTTTCAGATTATAAAATATAATATTTACATAGCAAATATGGAAAAGCATATTTCACATTTGTGTCACATGAGTAATATAATTATTAATTTGTTAAGTTTCCTATTGTGGATAGAATGAAATTTTACGTCAATTCTAATTATCACAATTCAATATCATTTTATAAAATTAAATATTTGTGGAATCATGAAAATATGCGTTGTTATAAATATGCCTTTTCACTTGTATAGTAAGAAATGAAATAATGAAATGTTACATGTTGTAACTATAGCAATTCAATCTTTTTAAGTGAAATCCAACAATTGTGGGGAAAATATAATATGAGAAATGTTTTATAGTATGAAATGAAATAATGAACAAATACGACAATTGACATGTATACAATTACATATGATATGTCCTCGTTGGTAGTACTGAAACATGTAGTGTAATATATATCGTATTGCACATGTATAGATTCACATTATGTACAATATACATCACATGTTGTCTAAGATATATCATATTTCAGATGTATCAAATGACATATGGTTCCTATTTGTGTGAAAAATGAAATATGATTTTGAACAGTAGTGGTAGTAATGGAATGTGATATGTCATTGATATTGCATTTCACTTTCATAAAAATTGATTGGTTGTTTGAAAAGAGTGAAATGTGGATAGAATGAAATGTGATATGTTTTTAAAGCTTCACATTTGATGAAATATTTTTGATTGGAAAAACAGGTATATATCATATGTTTCTAAGATATATCATATTTCCAATGTATAAAATGTCATATGGTTCCTATTTTGTGAAAGATGAAATATGAAACTGAACAGTAGTACTAATAATGAAATGTGATATGTCATTGATATTGCATTTCAATTTCATAAATATTGATTGGCTATTTGAAAAGAGTGAAATGTGATATGTTTTTAAATCTTCACATTTGATTAAATATTTTTCAAGTGAAAAAACAGGTATATACGATATTTGCAATAATTTGTACTGATGTTCAAGTTTTATGTTTGACAGACCTGAACAAAAAAACATATTACATAAAACAAAATTTTAGTAAATAATATATATCATATTTAAATATTTCACCGGTAATAGAATGTATGATGGAAAAATGAAATGGAAGATTTTACTAAACTTATTGTATTTCACTATTTCACATCTATAGAATGACATATTGTTCCTAGTTTGTGTGTCATCAAATATGAGATGTCGTAACAAACAATTTTGAATATAATAATATGTTCAAATTTCATTATGTGCAATTGGGGAAAGAATGAAATGTGATATGTTCTATATATGTCATTTAACTTTCAGAATATAAAATGCAATATTTGCATAGCGAAAATGGGAAAACATATTTCACATTTGGGCCACATGAGTAATATATTTATTAATTTGTTAAGTTTCCTATTGTGGATACAATGAAATATTAGACATTGTAATTATCACACTTCAATATCATTATATGAAATTAAATAATTGTGGAATCAATGAAATATGAGCTGTTATAAGTATGACTTTTTACTTGTATAGTAAGAACTGAAATAATGAAATGTTACACGTTGTAACTAGAACAATTAAATATGTTTATGTGAAATTCAACAATTGTGGGGACAATATAATATGAGATCAGTTATATAGTATGAAATGAAATAATTGAATATCAAATATCATATTTCAGTTGTATAGTGTGCATTAAGTGATGTCCAAATGTTTCACATTCATATTTCCTCATGTGACTATAGGGTGCTAACATGCTTAATTAACAAATACGACATTTCACAAGTATACAATGACATATGATATGTCCTCGTTGGTAGTACTGAAACATGTAGTTTAATATAATTCATATTGCACATGTATACATTCACATATTGTTCCTGGTTGGTAGCAATGAAATATGGTGTCTAATATATATCATGTTTCATATGTATAAAATGACATATGGTTCCTATTGTTTTGGTAATGAAATTTGAAATTTGAACACTACTACAACTAATGAAATGTGATATGTTCTTGATATTGCATTTCACTTTGATAAATATTGATTGGCTATTTGGAAAGAGTGAAATGTGGATAGAATGAAATGTGATATGTTTTTAAAGCTTCACATTTTATGAAATATTTATCAATTGAAAAAACAGGTATATATGATATTTGCAATAATTTGTATTGAAGTTAATGTTTCATGTTTGAGAGACCAAAACATAATACAAAAAACCAAAAATATGTACATAATATATATCATATTTCAATATTTCACCGGTAGTGTAATGTGTGATGGAAAATTGAAATGGAAGATATGTCTGAACTTATCGTATTTCACTATTGCACATGTATAGAATCACATATTGTTCCTATCTTATGTGTAATGAAATATGAGATGTTGTAACAATCAAATTTCTTTATCATAATATGTTCACATTTCATTATTTACAAATGTGGAAAGAATGAAATGTGATATTTTCTATGTAAGTCATTTAACTTTCATAAAATGCAATATTTGCAGAGCAAATATGGAAAAACATATTTCATATTTGTCTCACATGAGTAATATAATTATTAATTTGGTAAGTTTCCTATTGTGGATAGAATGAAATATTAGACATGGTAATTATCACAATTCAATATCATTATATGAAAATTAATAATTGTGTAATGAATGAAATATGCGCTGTTATAAATATAAATTTTCATGTCTATTTTGAAAGATTTAAATGTGGATAGAATGAAATGTGATATGGTCTTGAAAGCTTCACACTTGATGAAATATTTTTCAATTGAAAAAATAGGTATATGTTATATTTGCAATAATTTGTACTGATGTTAATGTTTCATGTTTGACAGACCTAAACAAAAAAACATATAACATATATTAAATTTATTGTAAATAATATATATCATATTTCACTATTTCACAATATCATATATATATCATATATAACATATATATCATTGTAAATAATCTATGATGGAAAATGAAATGGAAGATATAACTGAACTTATCCTATTTCAGTATTTCACATGTATAGAATCACATATTGTTTCTATTTTGTGTGTAATGAAATATGAGATGGTTTAACAATGAAATATCAATATCATAATAAGTTGACATTTCATTATGTACAATAGTGGAAAGAATGAAATGTGATATGTTCTATATATGTAATTTCATTTTCATAATATAAAATGCAAAATTTGCATAGAAAAAATAAACATATTTCACATTTGTGTCACATGAGTACAATATTCATTAATTTGGTAAGTTTCCTATTGTGGATAGAATGAAATATTAGACATTGTTATTATCACACATCAATATCATTATATAAAATTATATAATTGTGCAATGAATGAAATCTGTGTTGTTATAAATAGGACTTTTCAATTGTATAGTTAGAAATGAAATAATGAAATGTTACAGGTTGTAATCATAACAATTCAATCTGTTTATGTGAAATCCAACAATTATGGGGACAATATAATATTAGATCAGTTTTATAGTATGAAATGAAATAATGAACAAATACGACAATTGACATGTATACAATGACATATGATATGTCCTCGTTGGTAGTACTGAAACATGTAGTGTATTATATATCGTATTGCACATGTATAGATTCACATTATTTACAATATATATCATATGTTGTCTAAGATATATCATATTTCAGATGTATAAAATGACATATGGTTCCTATTTGTGTGAAAAATGAAATATGATATTGAACAGTAGTGGTAGTAATGAAATGTGATATGTCATTGATATTGGATTTCAATATCATAAATATTGATTGGCTATTTGAAAAGAGTGAAATGTTGATAGAATGAAATGTGATATGTTTTTAAAGCTTCACATGTGATGAAATATTTTTGATTGAAAAAACAGGTATATAAGATATTTGCACTAATTTGTACTGATGTTCATGTTTCATGTTTGACAGACCTGAACAAAAAAACATATTACATAAAACAAAAATTTAGTAAATAATATATATCATATTTAAATAATTCACTGCTAATAGAATGTATGATGTAGAAATGAAATGCAAGATATGACTGAACTTATCGTATTTCACTATTTCACATGTATAGAATCACATATTGTTCCTATTTTGTGTGTAATGAAATATGAGATGTTGTAACTATCAATGTTTATGTGAAATCAAACAATTGTGGGGCCAATATAATATGAGATCAGTTTTATAGTATGAAATCAAATAATTAACAAATAGGACATTTCACATGTATACAATGACATATGATATGTCCTCGTTGGTAATACTGAAACATGTAGTGTAATATATATCATATTGCACATGTATAGATTCACATTATGTACAATATACCAATTGTGGAAAGAATGAAATGTGATATGTTATATATATGTCATTTAACTTTCAGATTATAAAATGCAATATTTGCATAGCGAAAATGGGAAAACATATTTCACATTTGTGTCACATGAATAATATAATTATTAATTTGTTATGTTTCGTATTCTGGATAGAATGAAATATTATACATAATTTCACATGTATAGAATCACATATTGTTCCTATTTTGTGTGTAATGAAATATGAGATGTTGTAACTATCAATGTTTATGTGAAATCAAAGAATTGTGGGGCCAATATAATATGAGGTCAGTTTTATAGTATGAAATGAAATAATTAACAAATAGGACATTTCACATGTATAAATGGCATATGATATGTCCTCGTTGGTAGTACTGAAAGATGTAGTGTAATATATATCATATTGCACATGTATAGATTCACATTATGTACAATATACAATTGTGGAAAGAATGAAATGTGATATGTTATATATATGTCATTTAACTTTCAGATTATAAAATGCAATATTTGCATAGAGAAAATGGGAAAACATATTTCACATTTGTGTCCATGAGTAATATAATTATTAATTTGTTATGTTTCGTATTATGGATAGAATGAAATATTATACATGTATTTATCACACTTCAATATCATTATATGAAATTAAATAATTGTGGAGTCAATGAAATATGAGCTGTTAAAATTATGACTTTTTACTTGTATAGTGAGAACTAAAATACTGAAATGTTACACGTTCTAACTATAACAATTCAATATGTTTATGTGAAATCCAACTATTGTGGTGACAATATAATATGAGATCAGTTATATCGTATGAAATGAAAAAATTGAATATCAAATATCATATTTCAGCTGTATAGTATGCATTTAGTGATGTCCAAATGTTTCACATTCATATTTCCTCATGTGACTACACGGTGCTAACATGCTTAATTAACAAATACGACATTTGACATGTATACAATGACATATGATATGTCATCGTTGGTATTACTGATATGTTCTTGATATTGCATTTCAGTTTGATAAATATTGATTGGCTATTTGGAAAGAGTGAAATGTGGATAGAATGAAATGTGATATGTTTTTAAAGCTTCACATTTGATGAAATATTTATCAATTGAAAAAACAGGTATATATGATATTTGCAATAATTTGTAATGAAGTTAATGTTTCATGTTTGAGAGACCAAAACATAATACATAAAACCAAAAATCTGTAAATAATATATATCATATTTCACTATTTCATCCATAGTGTAATGTGTGATGGAAAATTGAAATGGAAGATATGACTGAACTTATTGTATTTCACTATTTTACCTGTATAGAATCACATATTGTTCCTATCTTGTGTGTAATGAAATATGAGATGTTGTAACTATCAAATTTCATTATCATAATATGTTCACATTTCATTATGTACAAATATGGAAAGAATGAAATGTGATATTTTCTATGTAAGTCATTTAACTTTCATAAAATGCAATATTTGCAGAGCAAATATGGAAAAACATATTTCACATTTGTCTCACATGAGTAATATAATTATTAATTTGGTAAGTTTCCTATTGTGGATAGAATGAAATATTAGACATCGTAGTTATCACAATTCAATATCATTATAAATTTAATAATTATGTAATGAATGAAATATGTGCTGTTATAAATATGAATTTTCACGTCTATTTGGAAAGATTTAAATGTGGATAGAATGAAATGTGATATGGTCTTGAAAGCTTCAAACTTGATGAAATATTTTTCAATTGAAAAAACTGGTATATGTTATATTTGCAATAATTTGTACTGATGTTAATGTTTCATATTTGACAGACCTAAACAAAATAACATATAACATAAATAAAATTTATTGTAAATAATATATATCATATTTCACTATTTCACCGGTAAAAGAATCTATGATGGAAAAATGAAATGGAAGATATGACTGAACTTATCCTATTTCAGTATTTCACATGTATAGAATCACATATTGTTTCTATTTTGTCTGTAATGAAATATGAGGTGGTTTAACAATCAAATATCAGTATCATAATAAGTTGACATTTCATTATGTACAATAGTGGAAAGAATGAAATGGGATATGTTCTATATATGTCATTTCGTTTTCAAAATATAAAATCCAATATTTGCATAGAAAAAATAAACATATTTCACATTTGTGTCACATGAGTACAATATTCATTAATTTGGTAAGTTTCCTATTGTGGATAGAATAAAATATTAGACATTGTTATTATCACACTTCAATATCATTATATGAAATTAAATAATTGTGCAATGAATGAAATCTGCGCTGTTATAAATAGGACTTTTCAATTGTATAGTTATAAATGAAATAATGAAATGTTACACGTTGTAATTATAACAATTCAATCTGTTTATGTGAAATCCAACAATTGTTGGGACAATATAATATTAGATCAGTTTTATAGTATGAAATGAAATAATGAACAAATATGACAATTGACATGTATACAATGACATATGATATATCCTCGTTAGTAGTACTGAAACATGTAGTGTATTATATATCGTATTGCACATGTATAGATTCACATTATGTACAATATATATCATATGTTGTCTAAGATATATCATATTTCAGGTGTATAAAATGACATATGGTTCCTATTTGTGTGAAAAATGAAATATGATACTGAACAGTAGTGATAGTAGTGAAATTTGATATGTAATTTATATTGGATTTCACTATCATAAATATTGATTGGCTATTTGAAAAGGGTGAAATGTGGATAGAATGAAATGTGATATGTTTTTAAAGCTTCACATGTGATGAAATATTTTTGATTGAAAAAACAGGTATATAAGATATTTGCACTAATTTGTAGTGATGTTCATGTTTCATGTTTGACAGACCTGAACAAAAAAACATTTTACATAAAACAAAAATTTAGTAAATAATATATATCATATTTAAATAATTCACTGCTAATAGAATGTATGATGTAGAAATGAAATGCAAGATATGACTGAACTTATCGTATTTCACTATTTCACATGTATAGAATCACATATTGTTCCTATTTTGTGTGTAATGAAATATGAGATGTTGTAACTATCAATGTTTATGTGAAATCCACCAATTGTGGGACAATATAATATGAGATCAGTTTTATAGTATGAAATGAAATAATTAACAAATAGGACATTTCACATGTATACAATGACATATGATATGTACTCGTTGGTAGTACTAAAACATGTAGTGTAATATATATCATAGTGCACATGTATAGATTCACATTATGTACAATATACAATTGTGGAAAGAATGAAATGTGATATGTTCTATATATGTCATTTAACTTCCAGATTATTAAATGCAATATTTGCATAGCGAAAATGGGAAAACATATTTCACATTTGTCATTTAATAATTGTGTCAAAATGTTTCACATTCATATTACCTCATGTGACTACACGGTGCTAACATGGTTAATTAACAAATACGACATTTGACATGTATACAATGACATATGATATGTCCTCGTTGGTATTACTGAAACATGTAGTTTAATATAATTCATATTGCACATGTATAGATTCACATATTGTTGTTGGTTGGTAGCAGTGAAATATGTTGTCTAAGATATATCATATTTCAGATGTATAAAATGACATATTGTTCGTATTGTGTGTATAATGGAATATAAATTTTGAACAGTAGTGGAAAGAATGAAATGTGATATGTTATTGATATTGCATTTCACTTTCGTAAATATTGATTGACTATTTGGAAATATTGAAATGTGGATATAATGAAATGTGATATGTTATTTAACGATTCACATGTGATGAAATAATTTTCAAATGAAAAAATAGTTATACATGTTTTTTGAAATAATTTGTACTGATATTAATGTTTCATGTTTGATAGAACTTAACCAAAAACATATTACATAAAACAAAAAAATGTAAAATTGAAATGGAATATATGACTGAACTTATTGTATTTTAGTACCCATCTTGTTGTGTTAGATAGGTTGCAATTTTTACCGTGGTACGATGTGCTACCGTTTAGTGAATGTAAAATAATATGTCTGTATGTTCTGCACTATTTACATTTCGTAATTAGTAGTTTGCAGTACTGTAATTAAAAAATATTAGTATATGTGAAATTAAAGCGACCTGATAAAGTGGAAAATTGCATTTTTACACAACAGCGAAGAGTTACATTTCGAAACGTAGTAGTGTGGCGTTGGCTAAAAATTGTATATTATGATATGTCAAATCAAAGGATGCGTGGTACTGTGAAAAGCAGGAACTGACCTCACAAGGATGCGTGGTACAGACGCATGTGAGTAAATGAGAAAGCTGACCCACTTGTTAGAATCCAATGACCAGTGGGGGATATAAGAGTGCGGAAGGAACACACTCATTTCAGAGCAAAATGTTGCAGCCGGGTAATTCATCTGGATCTGCAAGCTCTAGGTCTTCTAGAAGGGTGTACAAGTCAGTTAGAGATGGTAGAAGCTTGGATCCACCAGAGCTGAGGTGTGCTTGCAAGGTTAAGGCGAGGAAGATGATGTCTTGCACCACACAGAATCCAGATCGAGAGTACCTTTCATGTGGAAGCACTGTAAGTTGATTGTTCATCTTTACTGATTTTTGGATCTTGGCAGAAATCTAATTATCATCTCGCACCTAATATATTTAAGAGCAGCCAGGAAGATGTAGCATTTGGATTTGGAGAGATATATTAATGGAGTACGTTGAGGAAATGATGGATTATTGTGGAGCGCCAATTAAGGAGATGCTTGATGATGCAAATAGAAAGCTTGCTGATCAAGCTAGATTAATTAATTCCCTGAGGTTGAAGATTGAACAAGATTCTAGTGATAGAGAGCAGCAGCTGGGAGAGGTCATAGGTTGTATAACAAAGCTTGAAGGATCAGTGAGAATGTTGAAGATGTTCATATGGGGAACAATCTTTTTGGTATCAACTTGGTTAGCAATTGGAGGATCTCCTTCAAGTTTGGTGACTATACTGTTGGCTGTAACTTTAATTTATCTGGATGTAGGTTAACTTTGAAAACCTATCCGTGTGAACCAATATGTAATGTTATTCTATAATGATGTATGAAAATCTAGTTAAGATTGCTTTTGTCATGTCATTACGCAAATGGGCAACCTAGTTGAAATCAAATTTGGAAAGAGATGTGTGGAATGAAATTTGGAAAGAGATGTCTGTAATGAAATCTGTAGAGCATAGTAAAAAGAATTGAAATATGTAGCAGTAGCTCGTTTGTATCGGTATATCATTTGTATTAATTGAAATCAAATTTGGAAAGAGATTATTGTATTGGTATATCGTTTCTATTACTTGAAACCAAATTTTGAAAGAAAAGTATGGAATGAAATATGTAACAAGAAAGTTATAAAATAAGTTTAATTTTCAGTGAAACGAGTAACATACATAATTGGTATGCCAATACAAGTATGTGATGTCTCATTTCACATAGCAGATAAACACAGAATAAGTATCTTAGTGTGACATTTGAAAGATACGTCAGGACAAAAGTTAGTTGTGAGCACCCAAAGTAATTTCTTCTTATGATATGGATAAATGTTTGTACTTGATAGTATTTGATTGATAGCTATGATACTGAATTTAAGTATGATAAATAATATGATCTATAGCAGAAATATAAACACTTTGAAAGACAGCAAGAAGTTTAGCTGTGAGCCCAAAATTTGCTGTGAGCAAGAAGAACAAGCATACAAGTTATTTTATTCATATGATGTGGAACAATCTTTGGACTTAAGAGTACGTTTTAGAAATATATTATACAGAATTTAAGAATGATAGAGACCGTGACTGCAATATATACTGTTAGTAGCGGAAATATGAGATACATAAAGTGATTGGAAGACAGCAAGAAGTTGTGCTGTCATTTCCTTACATACTGGCAATACAACCATTGGTTATAAAGCAGGGAATAACCTTAATAGTTTTAAAGTACCATACAAAACGACGATTGCACGGAATGAACATTGTTCATTTCAGATGAAACTACTACATCATATGAAATAACTTGCAGTACGTAGAGAATGCTACATAGGCAACAACGCGGTGGAGGAATCAGTCTGTTGTTGTCTTCACGGCAGATGCTATCTTCTTAATCTCAGGCCTCCTTGGATTGAGATCATTGAAGCGGTGGTAAACGAGGATATAGCATATTTCCTTCCTGAAGACATCCATTGCCCACTGTAAGGAAGCAAGGAAGAGTTAATAGTTGATGAACTTGTACATAGGAAGTTGTGATGTTATAAAAGATTGTGAGAACATTGTTGTGTGTTCAATAGTAAACCTTGTAATTTCCAATGAGCTCTTTGCCATTGTGACACAGAAGGACTTTAAGAACCCAGAAACCACAGTCATCACTGCCATAATAATTATTATTAGTATTTCATTATATTACTGAAGTATATAACAAAAGATGTAGCATACATACTTGTTTGTTTGTTTTCCAGCAGAACAATACTTCATTGGGAAATCAGTAAATGCGAAAGCACTCTTGTGGAGACAATCGTTCAATGATTTTTGGAGATTGCTGGCCTCCAATTTGTTGAGAAAGGTCGTGAATGCAAATTATCTATGTGAGAAATTTCAGGTAATGTATTGAACATTTGTCAGAATTAGGAAATATGAAATAGAACTAGTAACAGAATGACCTACCATGTTCTCCAACATAACCCTGTGCGGGTGTTCACCTTCTTTGACTTCTAAGTTAGAGTCATAAATTTCAATTGTGTTTTGCGTGAGGTTAATGACAGCCAGAATCCAATGGTTGTCCGATAGTGTAGGCAGAAATAGCTTGAAAAAAAGTACAAATTTGTTTATTACTAACATGTACTTACATAAGAAAGTAAAAATGTAGATGGTGAAAGATTACCTGCTCAACATTTTGAAGTGGCAACTTACGAAGCTTCTTGCAGAGATATGCATGGTTGCATTTATTTCCTTTTTTTAGCAATTCGGTCTAAATAAGAATGCAGAGTTGTTAGATAACAAGAATGGAATGAAAATTATGCGTAAAAAAAGTAAAGAGTGCTTACTATAATAGTCTGGTCCAATATAATCTTGGTCTTTGATCCCCAATCATACATAAGTGCGACGGACAGTAACCACATCATATTTTTGCACATCTTTCCTTTTGGCATTAGGCATTGTACTAACTCTCTTTCTGTTACAGAAGCTGGACCTATCCTTATCTTGGTACCACCTGTGTCATTATCATTGCGTCGTCGTGTCTTATGTAAACCTCGGAACTTGCTACCAGCGACAAGAGTATTGTACAGGTCGTTCAAATTCTTCACCGGATATTGCTTCTTCTTTATGAGCTCAGATATGCCTTCGACGATCTCCTCTTTCTTCCGATAACGCTGTTTTCTCATCTTCATAGAAGGATTTATGCTACCAGCATAATCAAAACATTCTCCATCTGGTAATGGCTCAGCAAGCTTAGAGATGTGGTCACAATCAATTGTTTTAGGAGATGAAGGTTCATCGGCTATGTGAACTATCTCTACATCTCTGAAGTTGTGTCCTGATATTTGAATATTTACAAGTCAGATAATTATTACTATACTAAGTCATGTAAATTATAAATACATTATTTAAGTGAGAAAAATTGTTGGTTGTATTAACTTACTAGGAGTTAAATAAGAAGTATGAGAGTCTGAATCTTGCTTGCCCACTTTAGATATATCATCATCTTCGGTGCGCTCAGAACTTACTTCTGCAACTGAATCGTCGGAAGGATGTTCTTGGGATTCATCTTGTTTTTTTGCATTTATATCCATTTGGGCAATGTTTGCAACATCTTCTTGTGTAGACTGACAAGATGATGATTCTATGTCTCCTGCAGTGCACTGAGTCTGTATTTCTGCTAATGCAAGAGTTTGTTCTAAGTTTTCACTGAGCACTTCATTGATAGCAAGACTTAGTGATTCGTTGTTATCATTTGCAGGTGCTGGATTCGGTGTCATACATAGAATCATTTCCACACATTTGTCTAGTATTTTTTTATCAGAATCTTGCAGTGCTGAGGATTCCTTTGGTGAGGTTTGACCAATTTGCAATGTGATATCTGAGGGTACAGTGCTTGGTTTTGGCATATCATCAGGTAACTTTGAAGGGTCTATCTGTAAAACATCCAAACTGGCGGAGCTGTGGTCTGGCAGAACTGAAGTTTCCAAAACAATAGCCTGATTATCTTCAATTCTTGAGACTTCCTGCAACGTAGATGCAGCATTATGTTGGGTAGTATGAATAGTAGCACCTGCTGGTACATTCATCCTATCATATTCCCTGGTCATCTAACCCACTGACATAATTGATACATCACCTACTATTTGTATGGATAAAGGTGGGGAAGAAATATTTGGAACATCTTTTGAAGTGGAATCAGTATCAGCAATTTCAATATCTTTCGTCGATAGAATATCAATTTTGCTGACATCAAGATTTCCCAAATGATCATTCGATTGTTTCTGAATGCCATCTTCAAGTGTCGACTTGTCTGTATGTTGTAGTTGAACAACATCTGATGCAGGATTGTGTGGGAAACTATGATTCTTGGTAGCTTTCTGTGCATCAGAAACATCTATTTGAGATGAAGATTTTGTTGTTTTTGGATCAATGAAGGCAATATCTTGAATTCCATCAGCAGTTGGTGCCGTAGTAACGGTATTACCTACTTCATGCAAAACATCTTTCGATGAATCCTGTTGTGCATGTTGAACAGCAAATGCATTACTCTCTGGCTGATCCCCTTGGTTGCCATGTCCAAGCACATTATGAGCACTAGTAACAGGTAGAAGAAAAGCACTATCCGCTTGACCATCAGTACCAACAAACTTCATTATTGATGAATCTTCACTTGGCATGTTGCTTCTCTCAGTTTGAACAGAATGTGACTGGACTTGGTCTGCAGCAATGTTCGGAATGACAATTGCAGTTGTTGGAATGATGACTGCAGAGACTAATTCTGGGGGATGTGTAGAAGCAGAATTATTTGATGACGGTACCACATTGGCAAAAGAAGTCTCTTGTCTTTCTAAGGCGGTTGTTGCAGAACATGCTATAGCATCAGACTTGAGATTTTGAAAAAGTGCAAATTCTTTCCGCCAATGGATCTTTACAAGCAGCAGGTTCAGCCTCAACAATCTGATCCGTGGTAGTCAATTCTTTAGAAGAAGAAGGCTCGTACTGAGTAATCTGAGCAAGAATTGGCGAAGCAGGATGGAAGTTGTCAGCTTCGACACATTCGATGTTCAAAAAATTGGTTCCTGGTTCTGATTCATAAGTACCAATTTCTAGAGTTTCATTCATGAAGGTTGGAGATGCCGGTGTTCCAGCTGTCAACTGCTGGATGACATCAACATGAGCGCTAGTTTCGTGAACCAGTTGAGCAGACTGGGAAGAATTGAGAACAGCTTCATCTAGATTGGAGTGACATGGACTTTGTGTTCCTACAGTTCGTTTCGTCAAAGTTGCATCATCATTGTGCAGAGAACTTCCTGGACGTGCATCATCAATCATTGGTAACATAGCCTTCTGAATCTCTTCCTGGACCAAGGCTGCCATTTCCTTGGTTTTCTTAATTTGAAGCTGTTGCAGTTTGTTTTGAAGCTTTCATTCAGACAAAGTTATCAACCTTTGTCGATCGGCTGTGTACTGGTCTTCAAGAATATTTATCCGTTTGATCAAATTCTGCAAGTTGGACATAGACTAATTCATGAATATATCAATGAAAAATAATGAACTAGTGTAACACAGATTTAAGAAATCACCTCATCTGTAGCTTGATGTGACGGGTGTCGTGGTTCTAACTCTGACAGTGATGTAGGGGGTATGTATGGAGAGGCTAGATCTTAGCTATGGAGGAGTTGTAAGCACACGAGGATTACGAGTTCAGGCCCTTCTCGGAGGAAGTAACAGCCTTATGTCTCGGTGCCCGGAGGCGGTTGATTGAATTATGTGTGTATGGATGACAGGGGTGCGAACCCTTGATACTGAGGAGGGGGTGGCTTATATAGAGTTCGCCAGGCCCCTCCAGCCCTCAGTAATGCAGGGTTTAAAGTACATTAAGACTGGGCGTTACTAGTAACGCCCCTAATAAAGTGCTATGATGACCATAAAAGCTACTTAATGACCGACCGTTTGCGTGCGGAGTGACTTTAGATCTCCTGGCAGTCGAGTGGTTGGCTTCGTGGTCGAGTGATAGCTCCATGGTCGAGTGTCTTGAATCTGTCGAGTGGGATACCTCCAAGTCGATTGAAAGGTGACTTCTTCTAGGGATGTCCTTGGGTAGGGTACTTAGGACAGGTCCATGCCCCTACCCTAGGTACATAGCTTCATCATTAGCCCCCGAATGGATCGAGGTTTGAGTGGGGGAGGAGTTGGGGATCTTTCCGACTGGTTCTCTGTGCTATATGAACGCCCTGTTTTGGATCAATTGTCACGGATGACGTCGTCAACTTCTTTCTGTCGCCTTGATCCATTCTAGGCCTCTTGTCGAGTGAATTTCTTTACTTGTGAAGTTCCGAGTGATGGTGTGAAAGGGATCTTCTGTTTGACGAGTTGTTCTGCAGCCCGCGGATTTTGCGGGATTTGAATTTCGGGAAGCGCGCGGGACGGGGGCGGCCGCAGTAATCGGATGGGATAAGACGGAAGCTCCTCGATCCCCGCGCCACCTTTTTTTTCCACGTACCGCGCTCGCGCCTGTTGCGGGATTTGACGGGATTGCCTGGGCCTACCAGTCAGCCACTCGGAAGCGACCTCTTATAAGCTGCCGGCTCGGGACCCCCGAACAGTGCGCCTTCACTTTTCCTTCTCCCTTCACAAGATCCTCCGCCACCTCCGCTCTCACCTTGGTGCCGTAGGTCTGTTCGAGCTTCGCCGGCGACGATGGTGAAGGAGAAGACATTGGCTCTGGAGCACGCGAAGAAGGCGGCGGTGCAGGGGAAGGGGAAGAAGTACGCTCGGGGCGGATCTTCCTCGAGGACTACTCTGCCCAAGGATTGGATCCAGGGCGACTGGATGCCGTCGGCGATTCGGCAGGATGATCTTGATGATCTGGTCGAGGGGGGATTCATTCCCCATGAATCTGCGCGTCTCCCGGGAAAAGAAGTCGAACCCTAGCCTCTTGATGGTGAGTGCGTCCTCCTCACCACCCATATCGATCGCGGATTCTCTCTGCCTCCTCATCCTTTTTCCGGAGTTTCTTGAACTTCTTCGGAGCGCAGCTCCATCACTTTACTCCCAATTCCATTGTGTATCTTGCTGCTTTCGTTTCCTTGTGTGAAAACCTCTTGGGTTGTCGCCCCCATTGGGGACTCTTCAAGCACATCTTCACTTGTCGCTCCCAGCCGGTCAAGAAGGCTAAGTCAAGTGACGAACGGACGCAGGTGATCCAGCTGTGCGGGGGCCTGGCGATCCAGATGAGGGGAAAAAGTTCTTTTCCGTCTATCACTTTTCCCGAGTAAGTCCATGGTTGGCAATCGACCTGGTTTTACTGTAAAGACCAGGCGACCCCAGGACAGTCGACTGGGCTTCCCCCTTTCTCTCTGAACCGAGCACAAAAACCTGCCTCTCTGAAAGTGACGCCGGAGCAAAAGGCACAAGTCAAGGTGCTGGTCGGTCGAGTGGTTCAGCTTGTCCGTGAGGGTGTGACTGGCATGGACTTGTTGGAAGTCTTCCTTCGGAGGCGTATCCAACCACTTCAGGCTCGTGACCACCCGATGTGGCTGTACTCAGGTCTCGAAGACACCACTCGGATTCACCCAGAGGAGGTCACTGACGAGATGCTGGAAGGGTGGCTGTCGAGCATCACAGGGAACAAAGACAACCCCCGAGGAGCCAGGAGGATTCCTCCACTCGACCACATATACGAAGTGGACAAGGTCTGACCTTGCATTTCCGACTGAGATCTTGCTTTCTTTATTTGTTCTCTTTGAATCGGTCGATTGACTTTTGTCTTGTTTGCTGTCCTCTAGGCCACTACTGAGATTTACTCGATGCCCAATGGAGCACAGGAGCAGGCCGAGGAAGGAGAGGCGAGCGGAGGCGAAAGTGGAGACGAGCAAGGAGAGTGGGAATCTGACGGCGAAGGAGAGGGGGATGACGACGACGACTCCAGTGAAGAGGAGGAGGAAGAAGTCGAGCCTCCCCGCTCGGAAAGGCGATCCAAGATTACACACGACCCTGCGCGGGAACGTGGTAAGGCGACTGTCCCTGTTGGGCAGTTGTCAAAGCGCCCTCGGACCTCTTCTCCAGCGCCGACAGAAAAAGCTCCCAAGCATCCACGAGCGACGCCGTCCAAGCCGCCCAAGGCTCTGCCCAAGATGAAGATGACTGTTCCCACCATTTCTGGGTAATAGTAGAACTTGTTTTCCTTTGTTGAACCCGATGGACTCTTGGTCGACTCATTGAATAAGCTGATTGACTTTCGAAATTTGCAGCGCTGCTACCTCTGAGATCTCCGCCAAGGACGACGACCAAGAGATGGAAGATGTTGTTACCTCCAACCCTGGTACGATTACTGATGCCCTGCTTTTAGTCGACTGGCGATTTCTTATAGCTCTGGTCGATTGGATTTTTCTTGTAGCTCCTCCTCATGTCATTGACCTCCCTGATGATGACGATGAAGTGCCACTGAGGGCGAGAAGGAACAGGAGAGCGCCGGCTGGCAAGACCCCACAAACTACTCCAGTGTCTAAGGCCGTAGTTCGTGAGGGTGGTGATACCACTCGGGCTTCTGTGACCTTCGCTGTGCCTCTGACGAGTGTCCGGCCTTCGATGTCGACTGCAGATCTGCCTTCGCTTTTCGCCACACACCACGTCCCTGAGGACCAAGTGGGTGCCGCTAAAGAGGCTATACGCCAGGCGGGGATCATGATGGAGCAAGTGAAGGTGGTTCGGGAAGCCAGCCAAGCAGCTTATGACGCAAGTTTAGCTCTTCAGAGCAACGTCCAGGTCAGTCAATCACCGCTTGTTCTGTTGGGATATGCTATCTGAAGAATCTCTTGTCCGAAGATCTTTATACATGTACACCCACTGGGTGTGTCGATTAATCTTTTTGGTCGAGTGGGGGCACGCTAAGTGCACCCACTGGGTGTAGTCCCCGAGACTACGGTGGACTGCTGGCAATCGACTGTAGTCTTTATATTGTGTTGCTTTAGTTGAACTTCTTCACTCTGTCTGGTCAGGCCATGTCGAATGGAACTGTACACGGTCGACCGCGGGCAGTCGATTTTTTTTTGAGCCAGTGGGGGCACGCTGAGTGCACCCACTGGGTGTAGTCCCCGAGACTGCTGTCGAATGTTTTTGATTCAGCTGTAGTCTTAGAAACTCCACCATTGTCTCTTGGTTACTCGGAAGCAACTTATCTTGGACGTCTGTCGACTGATTTTTTGCAGAAATCCTGCGAACTTGTGGCTCGCTATATTGAGTTGGAGAACAAATAGATCCAGCTCAACCTTGACTTGAAGCTTGCTCAAGAGAACTTGCAGAAGGCGCGAGAAGAAGCAAAAGGTATGGCTGGTGAGGTTTTCCATTCTTGACGAGTGCCTTTTCTTTCTTGTCCATTCTTGATGTTGATCTCACTCGACGTTCCGTAGATAAACTGGAGGAAGCTCTGAAGAAGAAGGATCAAGATCTTGCCAAAGCGCGGAAGGAGGCCTTGAACAAAACGAAGCTTGCTGAAGAAAAACTGGCTTCAGTTGGTACTCTTGAAAAGGAGAACTCCAGACTGAAAACCGCTCTCGACATGGCTAATCAAGAGGTCAGCCGTCTGAAGAATGACAAGATAGCTCTGAATGACAAGGCAAGCGAACTGGCAGGGAAGAGGAACGATCTGGAGGCTTATCTCAGTGGACTCGCCAAGAAGCTGTTCGTCATGCTCGAGGGTAATTACTCCGGTCCGACTGACTTGTAGACACCAAACTCGTGTAGAGCCACTGACTTATCCTTGAATTGTGTTTACAGAATTCTGCCAGAACTTCGAAGAGGAGACCGGTCGAGTGGAGAGGGGCTTGGACCCCATCAATTCTCCAGTGAAGGACGAGGCTGCTATGAACGTGCTCCGATTGGAATCTCGTGTTGCCGGCGTTGTTGACTATCTTGCTCGGCTGAAGGTTGCGATGTCGCGGATCGACACGTCGCTCTAGCCTAGGGCGATGCTTCAGAATGACCTCGAGTCCCTGATGACTCGACTGAATGAAGTCCCAGGTCGAGTGGTGGAATGGAAGAAATCTTCTGCTAGATGTGGCGCTGACGTCGCTCTGTCTCTGGTCCGCGTCCATTGCAAGGAGGCGCGAGAGGAAAAGTTGGCCGCCATTCAAGTTGCCAATACCAGGAAGCACAACTTTCAAGACTTCATGGAGACTTTCATCGCTGCTGCCACCCGTATTGCAGACAGGGTCGACTTGGACGAGTTCGTCGCCCCTTCCAGTCCTCCACTTGAGGAATAAAAACTTGTATGCTTCACTTTAAATTTGCCTCGGAATGCCGAGTGGATTTGTAACCGTTAAACTCTGTCGAGCCGGAGGCTCGAGTACTTTGATCTGCGGTCCAGGACCTTTGGATCTTATCTGAACTTGATTTATCGTTGAATATCTTCATGAATTATCTGTCGAGTGGATATTGTTCTTCACTCGAAATAACTTTGTATTTATGGTGCAGCTCCGAAGGAGAAGGTAGCAGTCAATTTGCACCTCGTTGTTCTTGTGGATTGGAATGTGTTCCGTACTTAGGCGAGCACTGGGCTGCAGCTAAGCCCCCGAGTGGGAGGTCTGCTCTCCAGGATTTTTCAAACTTAGGCGAGCACTGGGCTGTAGCTAAGCCTCCGAGTGGGAGGTTTGCTCTCCACTCGGTAGGATTTTTTTCAAACTTAGGCGAGCACTGGGCTGCAGCTAAGCCTCCGAGTGGGAGGTTTGCTCTCCACTCGGTAGGATTTTTTTTCAAACTTAGGCGAGCACTGGGCTGCAGCTAAGCCCCTTGAGTGGGAGGTTTGCTCTCCACTCGATAGGATTTTTTCAAACTTAGGCGAGCACTGGGCTGCAGCTAAGCCCCCGAGTGGGAGGTTTTCTCTCCACTCGGTAGGATTTTTAAATACTTAGGCGAGCACTAGGCTGCAGCTAAGCCCCCGAGTGGGAGGTTTGCTCTCCACTCGGTAGGATTTTTTCAAACTTAGGCGAGCACTGGGCTGCAGCTAAGCCCCCGAGTGGGAGGTTTGCTCTCCACTCGGTAGGATTTTTAAATACTTAGGAGAGCACTGGGCTGCAGCTAAGCCCCCGAGTGGGAGGTTTTCTCTCCACTCGGTAGGATTTTTTCAAACTTAGGCGAGCACTGGGCTGCAGCTAAGCCCCCGAGTGGGAGGTTTGCTCTCCACTCGGTAGGATTTTTTCAAACTCAGGCGAGCACTGGGCTGCAGCTAAGCCCCCGAGTGGGAGGTCTGCTCTCCACTCGGTAGGATTTTTTCAAACTTAGGCGAGCACTGGGCTGCAGCTAAGCCCCCGAGTGGGAGGTCTGCTCTCCACTCGGTAGGATTTTTAAACACTTAGGCGAGCACTGGGCTGCAGCTAAGCCCCCGAGTGGGAGGTCTGCTCTCCACTCGGTAGGATTTTTTCAAACTTAAGCGAGCACTGGGCTGCAGCTAAGCCCCCGAGTGGGAGGTCTGCTCTCCACTCGGTGGGATTTTTAAACACTTAGGCGAGCACTGGGCTGCAGCTAAGCCCCCGAGTGGGAGTCTGGCTCACCACTCGGTAGGATTTTTAAACACTTAGGCAAGCACTGGGCTGCAGCTAAGCTCCCGAGTGGGAGTCTGGCTCACCACTCGGTAGGATTTTTAAACACTTAGGCGAGCACTGGGCTGCAGCTAAGCCCCCGAGTGGGAGGTCTACTCTCCACTCGGTAGGATTTTTTAAATACTTAGGTGAGCACTGGGCTGCAGCTAAACCCCCGAGTGGGAGTCTGGCTCACCACTCGGTAGGATTTTTAAACACTTAGGCGAGCATTGGGCTGCAGCTAAGCCCCCGAGTGGGAGTCTGGCTCACCACTCGGTAGGATTTTTTTGTACAAACTTAGGCGAAACAGATTCGCAGCTAAGCGACCCACTGGGGGATTACACACGCAAACAAAAGCGACAACAATAATAGGAAAAATTGTAACACTCTTGTCTTTGATAAATAAACTACAGAAGTTTTTCTTATTACATCTCATCCGAGTGAGAATTCAAGTGTAAAAGGGGCGGAGCAGTTCCGCATTCCAAGCTCGTGGCTCATCGATCTGGCGATCGACATTGTAAAGGTGATACGCTCCATTGTGGAGGACTCTGGTGATGATGAAGGGGCCTTCCCAAGTAGGAGCGAGCTTGTGAGGTTTCTGTTGATCCACTCGGAGGACCAAATCTCCTTCTAGGAAGGCTCGACTCTTCACATTTCTGGCGTGGAATTGACGCAAGTCTTGCTGATAAATGGTCGATCGGATCATAGCCATTTCTCTTTCTTCTTCCAGGAGGTTGACTGCGTCCTGTCGGGCTTGTTCTGCTTCATCTTCGGTATAAAGCTCGACTCGAGGTGCATTGTGAAGTAGATCACTCGGCAAGACTGCTTCCGCTCCGTAAACCAGAAAGAACGGATCTTCCAGTCGACCGATTCGGGGTGGTCCTCAATCCCCACAGAACTGACGGAAGCTCGTCGACCCAAGTGCCTGCTGCGTGCTTCAGATCACGCATCAGCCGAGGTTTTAGTCCTTTGAGAATCAGACCATTTGCCCTTTCTTCTTGTCCATTCGACTGGGGATGGGCGACCGATGCGTAGTCGACTTGTGTGCCTTGAGAGGCGCAAAAAACTCCGAACTTGTCTGAATCAAAGTTTGACCCATTGTCAGTGATGATGCTGTGCGGGACTCCATATCTAAATGTTAACTCCCTCACGAAACTGATAGCAGTGCAAGCATCAAGATTCTTGATAGGCTTAGCTTCAATCCATTTGGTAAACTTGTCGACTGCCACAAGCACATGTGTGAAACCGCTCCTGCCTGTTCTCAATGGGTCAACCATGTCCAGTCCCCAAACAGCGAAGGGCCAGACGAGTGGAATGGTCTTCAGGGCTGATGCAGGCTTGTGCGACATGTTGGAGTAGAACTGGCACCCTTCACATTTGTCGACTATCTCTTTTGCCATCTCGTTTGCTCTTGGCCAGTAAAATCCCGCTTGGTATGCTTTAGCCACAATGGTCCGAGAGGACGCATGGTGATCACAGGTCCCCGAGTGGATATCATCAAGGATTATCTGACCTTCTTCTGGTGTTATGCACTTCTGACCGACTCCAGTCGTGCTTTCTCTATACAACTGTCCCTTTATGACTGTGAAGGCCTTGGATCGACGGACGATCTGTCGAGCCTCTTCCTTGTCCTCCGGGAGTTCCTTTCTCAGGATATACGCGATGTACGGTATCGTCCAGTCGGGGGTGATTGCCAAAACTTCCATAATTAGGTCGACCACAGCTGGAATTTCGACTTCAGTCGGATCTGTGGCACTCTTTGGCTGCGGGGCTTCATCTGTAAAAGGATCTTCTTGGACTGATGGCGAGTGGATGTGTTCCAGGAACACATTGCTGGGGATGGCTTCTCTCTTGGAGCCTATCTTTGCCAAATCATCAGCCGCTTGATTTTTCAGTCGGGGGATGTGATGAAGCTCTAACCCCTCGAATTTCTTCTCTAACTTTCTCACTGCATTGCAATAACCAGTCATAGCTGGACTTCTGACGTCCCACTCCTTCATCACCTGATTAACCACCAAATCTGAGTCGCCATAGACCATGAGGCGACGGACGCCGAGTGAAATGGCCATGCGCAACCCATACAAAAGTGCTTCATATTCTGCTTCGTTATTGGAGGAATCGAAGTGAATCTGGAGAACATATCTGAGCTTATCTCCTCGGGGGGAAACCAATACTACCCCAGCACCGGAACCATTCAGCATCTTAGATCCATCGAAGAACATGGTCCAGTGCTCCGAGTGAACTTGAGTCGGAAGTTGCTGTTCGATCCACTCGGCAATGAAATCTGCAATTGCTTGGGACTTGATAGCTTTCTTTGCCTCAAACTTGATGTCTAGGGGAAGAAGTTCAATCGCCCATTTGGCCACTCGACCAGTTGCATCTCTGTTGTGCAAAATCTCTGATAGTGGAGCGTCGCTGACGACTGTAATGGAATGATCAGAGAAGTAATGTGCAACCTTCTTCGTGGTCATATAAATCCCATATACAAGCTTCTGGTAATGAGGATATCTTTGCTTTGAAGGAGTCAAAACTTCAGAAACATAATATACTGGGCGCTGAACTTTGAAGGCCTTTCCTTCTTCTTCCCGCTCGACCGTAAGTACTGTACTGACAACTTGTCCTGTGGCTGCAATGTACAGCAGCAAAGGCTCCTTGCTGATTGGGGCAGCAAGCACCGGCTGGGTGGAGAGCAGAGCTTTGAGCTCTTCAAACGCTGCATCAGCTTCTGGAGTCCACTCGAACTTGTCGAACTTCTTCATCAATCGGTAAAGAGGCAATGCCTTTTCGCCGAGGCAAGAGATGAATCGACTTAAAGCGGCCAAGCATCCTGTAAGCTTTTGGACGTCATGCACACGCACAGGACGTTTCATCCGGAGTATAGTACCAATTTTTTTCAGGATTGGCGTCAATTCCCCGTTCGGAAACGAGAAAACCGAGTAACTTCCCACCTGGAACTCCGAATGTGCACTTTGATGGATTGAGCTTGATATCATACCTCCTGAGGTTGGCAAAGGTTTCAGCAAGGTCAGTCAGCAGGTCAGAACCTTTCCATGACTTAACCACAATATCATCCATGTATGCCTCCACATTCCGACTGATTTGAGTGAGCAAACACTTCTGAATCATCCTCATGAACGTGGCTCCGGCATTCTTGAGGCCGAATGGCATGGTGACATAACAGAAGCACCCGAATGGAGTGATGAAAGCTGTTTTGATCTCGTCGGGCCCATACAGACGGATCTGATGGTACCCGGAATAGGCGTCTAGAAAAGACAAACGTTCACATCCCGCGGTCGAGTCGACTATCTGGTCAATGCGGGGGAGAGGAAAATGATCTTTCGGGCAGGCCCGATTGATATGTTTAAAGTCAATGCACATGCGAAGTGACTTGTCCTTCTTGGGGACCATGACAACATTGGCGAGCCACTCGGAGTGGTAAATTTCTCGGATGAACTCTGCTGCTAAGAGCTGAGCCACCTCCTCGCCAATGGCCTTCCTCTTCTGAACGGCAGACCGTCAAAGATGTTCTTTCACAAGCTTAAATTTTGGGTCGACTCGTAGACGGTGCTCAGCCAGCCCCTTGGGAACTCCAGGCATGTCAGAAGGCTTCCATGCGAAGATGTCCCAGTTCTCACGGAGGAACTGGATGAGTGCTTCTTCCTATTTGGAGTCGAGCGTTGTTGAGATGTGAGTCGGAGCAGCATTTGGATCGGTCGGGTGAATGTGAACTGGCTTCGTTTCACCGGACGACTGAAAAGCTGACTCTGAAGCAGGCTTCTTGGCTCGTAGCAACTCACTCGGATCTACAGTCTTCTGATACTCTTGCAGGTCGACCACTGCCATCTGAGCGTCAGCAATCTTTGAGCCTTTCTGAAAACACTCTTCTGCTTTCTTCCAATTTCCTGTAACAGTGATCACACCTTTGGGACCAGGCATCTTCAATTTGAGATACACATAACACGGTCGAGCCATGAAGCGTGCATAAGCTGGCCTGCCCAAAATAGCATGATAAGCACTTTGGAAATCCACAACCTCGAATGTCAACTTTTCCTTGCGGTAATTCTTGGAATCACCGAAAACCACATCAAGAGCAATTTGGCCGAGTGACTCGGCTTTCTTCCCAGGAATGACTCCATGGAAGCTCATGTTACTGGTACTGAGCCTGGACATCGGAATGCCCATCCCTTTCAATGTTTCTGCATACAGTATGTTCAAACCACTGCCGCCATCCATCAGGACTTTGGTCAGTCGAGTGCCTTCGACAACTGGGTCGACCACCAAAGCTTGCCTCCCAGGGGTGGCAATGTGCGTAGGGTGATCAGACTGGTCGAATGTGATGGCAGTTTGAGACCACTTCAGATAACTGGGTGTTGCCGGAGCAACCATATTCACCTCACGGTTAATAACCTTCGGTCGACTTTTTCTTTCAACATCAGCAAAAATCATCAGGGTGGAATTGACCTGGGGGTACCCATCGTCACTATCTTCTTTGTCCTCAACTTTGTCCGACTCCTTTTCCTTATCTTTGGACTGCTTGCCCTGAAACTGCTGGATCAGGAGCCGACACTGTCGAGTGGTATGCTTTGGGTAAATGAGTTTACCCTCTTCATCTTTCTTGGTGTGGATGTGACACGGCAGATCCAAAACATCATTTCCATCTTGGTCCTTAACTTTCTTGGGGTTCCAAGGCCCCTTGGGTTTTCCCTTAAATTTTCCCTGGCTTACGGCCAGGGCCTCCCCAGGAGCGTCTGGCTCGGCCTTCCGCTTCTGTTTCTGACTGGAATTTCCTCTGGTTTCTTGGGCGACTGCCTTATGCTTGCCACTCCGGAGTCGATCCTTATGCTTGCCCAGTGCTCGCTCGTCGAGTATCCGCTGGAGATTCTCCAATCGAGTGCGCTCGGCCAAGTTAGCCAAGCGCGCGTCCTCCAACGCTCGGGCCTCGGGGGTTTCTCCAACTATAGGAGTGTGGAGTGCATCCATGTTCCAGCGGCGAAGCTCCTCTCGCTGTACTGACGTGAGAGGCTCAGGGAGATACTCTTCGTGGGGATGCGACGGGTCGCCCCCACCCGTGCCTCCGTCGGTGCGGGGAAAGCCGGGAGGACTGCGTGGCCCATCGATCACCAGAACCTCCGCCGCTGGGTCATTGCTGTCGCATTCGGATGCGGTCTCTGCGGAGCCAGTCGACAGGTCGAACAGGCCGTAGAGGGATTCGTCGGGCTCGATTGCCGCGACTTGTGGGGTGGCCGACTGGCGGGCCACCGCATGCCTCACCCACCTCTGAAGCCTCGACCGACCGGAGCGCTTGCGCCGGCGAGAGACAAGGCGGGGGGATGCCACAGGAGCCGGCCGATACTGGGTCGACGGCTGCCGTAGGAGGACACCACGGACGCATGCGCGAAAGTGCGTCGCCCCACGGACGGGGAGCGCGTCGATGTCGAGTGGAGCCTCCTGAAGCCAAGCGGAGTCGTCGGCGATGAACGTGAGTGCGCCGAGATGGATCCCGCGGCCCTCCACCAAAGCTCCGCCTGAAACCATGATCAAAGGGATCGGAAAAATCGCAACTTCTCCAACTAGGCGCTAAGACTCCTAGCCCCACGGTGGACGCCAACTGTCGTGGTTCTAATTCTGACAGTGATGTAGGGGGGTATGTATGGAGAGGCTAGATCTTAGCTATGGAGGAGTTGTAAGCACACGAGGATTACGAGTTCAAGCCCTTCTCGGAGGAAGTAACAGCCTTACGTCTCGGTGCCCGGAGGCGGTCGATTGAATTATGTGTGTATGGATGACAGGGGTGCGAACCCTTAATACTGAGGAGGGGGTGGCTTATATAGAGTTCGCCAGGCCCCTTCAGCCCTCAGTAATGCAGGGTTTAAAGTACATTAAGACTGAGCGTTACTGGTAACACCCCTAATAAAGTGCTATGATGATCATAAAAGTTACTTAATGACCGACCGTTTCCGTGAGGAGTGACTTTAGATCTCCTGGCAGTCGAGTGGTTGGCTTCGTGGTCGAGTGATAGCTCCATGGTCGAGTGTCTTGAATCTGTCGAGTGGGATACCTCCAAGTCGATTGAAAGGTGACTTTTTCTAGGGATGTCCTTGGGTAGGGTACTTAGGACAGGTCCATGCCCCTACCCTAGGCTGTACTACTTGTGGAGAAGTTTATGTTTCTCCTGGCAAGGTACAATACTTATATTAGCTGTTACTGGTGGGGTGAATGTGTAGATTTTTCGTGATCATCAAGATCCATCATTATGGTCTTCTGCAGTAGGGAACATTGCTAACTTTTCATCGTCCTGCCAATAGAATACATGAAGATTCAGTTAAAAAGTTAAAGGAAATAGGTAAAATGAAGAGTATTAATAACTACATGACTGTATTACCAGTAAGCTCTCAAACAACTTGCAATGGTCTTGTGTCTTCTTTTTTCCAGTATGATCTATTTGTTCCAGTACTGCTGAACCCCACATATTTAATCCTTGGGTAACCCTGAGGTATTTTGACTAAATGTGATTGAAAGTAGATCCACATATATGAGCTGCAATAATTAGGACAGAATTAGAATAGGGTTTATTAGTACCACAGTGATGTTGAATGTGTAGTGAAAGCATAGTATGTGCAATTTTTTAAAGGTTAGCTTACATGTTAGAATATGTACGCATTCCACCGACATTCAGGTGGGCACTTTGTTCCCTTGATTCACGGGCCTCGATAAGGTACTCAGCAGCAAAACGACACCAATTCATACGAGGGATGTCGCTCAAGTCTTCAAAGCTCCCTAGCAGGTAACTTCTATAATTTGTGGTAACCAAGTCGTCGGAGCTAAGTAGGCGCAAAGAATGACTTGCATGAAACACAAGCCAAAACTGTCCTTGTCTTTCTCCTCTTTGTACGTTAACATCCTGTCTGTCGCTTCCTTGAGTGATTTCTCCTCTTCCGGCCGTAGCAGACTCTTGAATTCAGTTTTACCTCTGAAAGGTTTTGTCACGAACCCTACCTGGACGGGGGCATTTGGAACTGCTTTGTCAAGAGCAGTAACTTCAACAGGTTTTTCAACATCTTGTACTATAGAAACCTTCCTGTTCTGAATACTAGACACTTGCTGTCGCAGTCTTACTCTTTTCATCAGCCATATAGTTAGCTTTCTGGGTAACTTGCACTCAATCATGTGAATGAGAGTGATCCAAATCCCAATTCTTTCATCCATTTTAGCTGTTCTGGGACATAGTTTTTTTTATAATGGCGCGTATCTTGTTTGGATTCACATTTCCAGTTGATTGTCTACATGCATGTTCGGGGGAAGCAGAAGGTTAGTGCTGCCATCAATAAAATTACATTTTAAAGCGATGCCAAACATCTAGTGTACTAAGTAAATACCTGCTTAACTTCGGGGGAAGCTGCTCTCTTAAGTTTTCTTCGGAGATCTTCTACGCTATTCCTGGTTGATTTTAATTGAGAGGAAACATTCAGTATCACTCATGTCGATGCCTACAGATTTCATCAGAGTTCCTTGTCTCAAAAGCTTGGAGATTTCCGGCGGACAGCCGTGCAGAATTAGTCATCTTGTGAAATTAAAATTCGAAATTCAGAACCAGCATAGGTATAGAAATAATAAAGTGGTCAAGAGGAAATCCAGTTATCAGTAACTTTAACATTTTAGATTACTTTGGAGCTGATGTACTTACAACTGTGGACTTATGAAACCCCTAAGTTACGTACGGATGTTAGCAGTTTAGTATGGATTTTAGTCAAATTTTGAACACTATATGTAAACTTCAGTACCCACTGTGTTACCCTTAACGACAAATTATGTGCCATCTTATTTTGAAAAAAATGTTCTGCCAGTCTGTACTTTAAAAATGTATTTCAATAAAAATTGATCATTGTAGAATAGCCATATGACAAGGCACGTTGAATATAGTTTCTTTAACCTATTTCAATTACAAATTGGAATTCATGTAGAATAACAATTGAAATCCTGTAGAATAGCCATTTTCACTAACAATTTTAAGGTTCTTATTTCAATAAAAATTGAAATCCATGCAGCCATTTAACTTTGCACGTTCAGATATAGTTTTGCTGTACCTTATTTCAATACAGATTGGAATAATGTACAATAGCATTTAACTAACAATTTGCACGATCTTATTTCAATTAAAATTGAAATCATGCCACACAGAGTGTACCCTTCAAAACGAATTAAGGTAACTAATAACTATCTCACTTTGAACATCTCATTACTAATGAGCTACCGCTTTTTCTAGTTTACACATGGGGATCTAGGATTAGAGAACCAAAGCATTTATCAACTACGGAATATAGGTTTAGAGGTCGTGGATTTCTACATATCTAACCAAAATAAGCTAAATGTAGAATATGTAAATGAAGATGAGCAGCAGGAATTATGGGTAAATGAAGATGGATATCTAACCTTTACGAACTAACGAGGGCGGCGGAAGTAGGTCAGTCGGAGGGGAAGAAAAGCGACTGCTGAGCCGCCAAAATACGCGGACCGGCGGCCGAGGCGACGGGGAAGAAATCAACAGTTCAGCCGCGAAGAACGAGGCCAGGCAGCGGAGGAGATGGCGGCGGATGAATCATAGCAACCGATGGAAGAAGAAGATAGGTTTGCGGGGGGTGGGTGAGGACTAGGGAGTAAAGAAAAGGAGTTAATAATAAGTGGGGCCAACCATTGATAGGACATAATGATCAATACAGCGGCCGGGGCAGATGAATACACTCATATACAAACGTGTGGGCCATCGAAAGGCACGAATCGCAAACAATGCGAACGGTGAATGCCGCTCCGGTACGTACCCCGTCCGGTAAAAAGAGGTTTGCGGCTTGTTCTAGCCATAGCCCCGACCCAGTCTCCGCAGCCGCCGCTTGGGTCGCCTGGGATGCCAAGGCCCTCCACCTCTACCACGACCACCCCTGCCGCCGGCGACCGGAGACCGGCGGCGCCACCACACAGCCGTCACGCGTTGTAGCCGCAAGGCAGTAGAGCCCCGAGCCCGACGCCAGCGACGTGCCCGCGAGCTAGTCATCACCACCGACTGTCACAACCGTAGCCACCGGCCACCCCTCGAGGCGCTGCCATGTCCCTTAGCTTCGCTGCACCCCCTCTTCATCCTTGTCTAGGCGATTCACGCAGGATGCCTCCAATCGAACCATCTGAGACCATCTTCTTCGCCTCCGACTGATCATCTTCTGTCGTAGATCTCCGTCTGCACCTCGACACTGCCCTCACCGTCTGCTCCCTCGGTCTCGCAACGTCCTGGCGAAGCTCCAAGCGAACTCACAGGAAGCACCACTTCCCCGAGCCTACCTCGCCACACACCCATGCCTCGGTGCCCGCCATTGAGGACGAGGTCGACTCCTTGTCTTCCTGACACGGCTGTCATCTTGGGAATGAGTTCCCGATCCTCCTCGACCCTTCCCCTTGCTCTCCCGCTACCGCCGCCGAACCACACGAAACCCGGTCAGGGTGGAGGCGTCCCAGGTATTGGTGGTGGCGGCGACTCTAGCGGGGCGGGGGCGGGGCTCAAGCTGGATTGCGGTTGGGGCGAGAGGCGGGGATGCAGCACGCCAGTCGCCGGCGGCAGCCGGAGTTAGGTGCGGCGGGGCGGCGGAAACGGCGGCGGTAGCGGCGGCGACTCTGTCGCGAGATGAGAATTGAGAAGAGGGTCGGGGTCGAGTGGAGACAGAACCACATTGGAGATCGATCAATTGTTTTTTCACATCCTGCTGAGTTGGCTTGCTCAGTCAGCTTTGACTTGGTCAAAACCGGTTGACCCGCTCAAAACTGAGTCAAGGGTTGTTTTTTCAAACTATGTATAAGTTGAGGGTGCAATTCAACCGGTTTCAAAGATGAGGGTTGTAAATCAAACCGACTGGTTAGTTCAGGGTTTAAATATGGACTTTTTTCATCTGCAAACTACTGTTTTGTTCTCAGAAGTTGTACTTGATCTAACGTGGATGTTTTTTTTAACGTGGATGTTTTTGTGTAACTGTTCCTTTTTGTGCAGCATTTCCTTTATCAGATCCTCCGTGGCTGTTGACACCAGATTTTGGCACGGCAGAAAACAGAATTAAGATGGCTTTAAATGAAGAAGTGAGCTATATTTCGTTCGCACACATGTTGCAGATGAAGCTCGAGAAATAATTTGACATGAAGGATAGGGTCATATGAAACATTAGCATGCAAAATGCAGTTCCTAAAAGCTGCTAGTGCAGATCTGTTAAATGATGAGGTGATGCAAATTTATCTAGAATAGACTGCCCTTGAAGATATGGAAGCAGGTAATTACCAAAGCCAGTAAATTCGCATGGAATTAACACAATTCTAGATATTATAAAGTCACAGTAATATTACTAGTTTCTCCCTGAGCAATCGCTTGTATGTTTCACCAGAATCTTTACTACTAGATGGTTTATTGGCTTTGGCACGAACTAGTGATATAGCACAATGTGTTTGAGTCTACCTTACAAAATCATTAATAGGTCGCAAAAATCCCACAAATAAGAAAACAAGAGTTTTGCCGCGGACGACCGGCCGTTTTCTCGCATTTTCCTTTTTTCACTCAAGGGAGAAACTTTGCTTCTTATCTTTTTTTTTTTAAAGTTTGACAAATCAAGTAATATTTCTGTTCTAAACGGCCCTCGTCGGTCGCATGGGTGAGCTCATGTTTTGTATTTCTTCTTTCATAAAAAAAATGACTTTTTTAGAAACGCAGACACCATATACTCAAATCCTGCAGAGTTTGAAGATTGATGAAATCCTGGCTATAGATTGAAATATCGTCTCCTACTAAAAGAATATTTTATTTTTTAGGAGGAGAGAATAATTCATATTTGTGACATACCAAAGCCTCAAACATAGTGTTTGATCTCTGATGCTCTGGGGTACCACTGCCATCCTAATTGTCCGATCACTGGTTGGTTCTCTAGAAAATCGACAACTCTTCGTGGGATACAACTCAAAAAGAACTCTCATGTATGTCACATATCGTTTTTTGTTAATCGAATTTTATTTTCTCCTAAACTTAATTAGCACTGTCTGACATAAAATTTACGTTTTACTGATAAGAAAATGGAAAGGAAAGGAGTTAGATTTTTGGGACATTTTTGGTTTTCTCACTTATAAAAAAGAAAATGAAAGGGAAGTATGTGTACCGTTGAATTGCAAACGTTTCATTTAAAAAGACCATACAGCGTCTTGCTTCACTTTTGTTTTGAAGTCTTTCCATGGGAGACAAGTAATCGGTCATCCAAAAGAAGGAGATTGCCGACTCCACTCCACTCCAGGACTTATGCAACATGCGATTAACATGCGATTCGGTTTGCACTGATGTAGAAACCTCACTAAGCACGAGATGGGTTAATAGCGTTCCATAGCTCATCGGTCTGGTCCCCGACCAAAAAAGAGAGAGGATATGTCCCGTATGTGTCCAAAAATCATGACTGAAGGCATCAATGAAAAGAAAATACAGAAGACAGAAGTACTGGGAGAACCATCTGAATGTCTTCGTTTCGTATGGAGACCTTGATCTGCCAAACATAAAGACTACTAGATCCACTACAGTGTTGAAAGGATCATCACACAGATGAAAATGGAGCCATGAACCCTCATTCGACTCGTCTCTGCCTCATCTATAATGACAATGCCAAATTGGACGCAAAGCTTTTAGTAATCTAGGTTCAATGCCAAAACAACCGCCAAGATGCGAGAAACTGATAGGCAAACAGAATGGTACAAAAATCCGAGACCATATCATTGTTGCAAATATGCCCTAGAGGCAATAATAAAAAGATTATTATTATATTTCCTTGTTCATGATAATTGTCTATTGTTCATGCTATAATTGTGTTATCCGGAAATCGTAATACATGTGTGAATACATAGACCACAACATGTCCCTAGTGAGCCTCTAGTTGACTAGCTCGTTGATCAACAGATAGTCATGGTTTCCTGACTATGGGCATTAGATGTCATTGATAACGAGATCACATCATTAGGAGAATGATGTGATGGACAAGACCCAATCCTAAGCATAGCACAAGATCGTGTAGTTCGTTTGCTAAAGCTTTTTCAATATTAAGTATCATTTCCTTAGACCATGAGATCGTGTAACTCTCGGATGCCGTAGGAATGCTTTGGGTGTGCCAAACGTCACAACGTAACTGGGTGACTATAAAGGTGCACTACGGGTATCTCTGAAAGTGTCTGTTGGGTTGACACGAATCGAGACTGGGATTTGTCACTCCGTATGACGGAGAGGTATCTCTGGGCCCACTCGGTAATGCATCATCATAATGAGCTCAATGTGACCAAGTGGTTGATCACGGGATCATGCATTACGGTACGAGTAAAGTGACTTGCCGGTAACGAGATTGAATGAGGTATTGGGATACCGACGATCGAATCTCGGGCAAGTAACGTACCGATTGACAAAGGGAATTGTATACGGGATTACTTGAATCCTCGACATCGTGGTTCATCCGATGAGATCATCGAGGAGCATGTGGGAGCCAACATGGGTATCCAGATCCCGCTGTTGGCTATTGACCGGAGAGTCGTCTCGGTCATGTCTGCGTGTCTCCCGAACCCGTAGGGTCTACACACTTAAGGTTCGGTGATGCTAGGGTTATTAGGAAGACTTATATGTGATTACCGAATGTTGTTCGGAGTCCCGGATGAGATCCCGGACGTCACGAGAAGTTTCGGAATAGTCCGGAGGTAAAGATTTATATATGGGAAGTTGTCATACGGTCATCGGAAAGGTTCGGGGGCATATCAGTATTGTACCGGGGCCACCGGAGGGGTTCCGGGGGTCCACCGGGAGGGGCCACCTCTCCCGGAGGGCCTTATGGGCTGCAAGAGGAAGGGAACCAGCCCCAAGTGGGCTGGGGCACCACACCCCCCTAGGGCCCATGCGCCTAGGGTTGGGGGAAACCCTAAAGGGGGCGCCCCCCTTGCTTGGGGGGCAAGCCCCCTCCCCTTGGCCGCCGCCCCCCCTCTAGATCTCATCTAGAGGGGCCGGCCCCCTTCCCCTTCCCCTATAAATAGAGGGGCGAGGGGAGGGCTGCTCACCACATCCAAGGCGCAGCCCCTCCCCTCCCCAACACCTCTCCTCCTCCGTCAAGAGTTTGGTGAAGCCCTGTCGGAGTACTGCTGCTTCACCACCACCACGCCGTCGTGCTGTTGTTGGAGCTTTCTTCCTCAACCTCTCCTTCCCCTTGCTGGATCAAGAAGGAGGAGACGTCTTCCCCAACCGTACGTGTGTTGAACGCGGAGGTGCTGTCCGTTCGACACTTGGTCATCGGTGATTTGGATCACGGCGAGTACGACTCCATCATCCTCATTCTCTTGAACGCTTCCGCTCGCGATCTACAAGGGTATGTAGATGCACTCATATCCCTCTCGTTGCTAGAGAACTCCATAGATTGATCTTGGTGATGCGTAGAAAAATTTTGATTTCTGCTACGTTCTCCAACAATCATATTCTAGTCGTTTGATGACCGGAGTGTTGCGCCGAAAGGTAAGGTGGACAGACCAAAGAAGAGAAACAAGAAAAGCATCACCAATTGAAGGGCCTCGTGAGCGGAAACACTACTAAAAAAACTCGTTTGGCACATCTTACTCTCTGACTATATCTTGGGTTGGGTTGGTTCAGCGTAACACCTAGTTGGGTGAACATTTGAATTTGACAAAGTCCTGTCATAATCTCAACTAAATTTATGTTGCTTTCTAAATTCGGACAATCAAGACTAACAAAAACATTTTAGTCAACGTATAAGCAAGTATTTCTCTATCGATATTCACAGTGTTAGATAAAGATTTTCTTATGTCTTTATACTTATATGAATCTTAGTTATTTCTCGGTTTTCCCAAATTTAATTTAGCAAAGCCGAATAGATATATGTTTCCGTTTTGTCCTTTCATTGTTTCACCAGGCCATTCAAAAGTATGATCCTTTACTCACGAAAAGGACCCAAATATGTTATAAAGGCTCATGAGAAGTACAGAGCGCCCAAACATAATAAAATTAGATCAAGGCCCCACATCATTGAACAGCCACTGCCACCGTCAGAACGATCCTTTGTCGCCGCTTCCCTACCGAAGCCAGCTTGAAATGGTTGATGAAAACCGGGAACTTCGTGTACATGCCCCTAAGGAGTAGCATCCCAGAATGTTAGTCGTCGCCATTGAACTGTTGGATAAATCTGAATAGCCTGCCACATAATCTTGTCAGTGCGAGCACACGAGGAGAAACCGTAACCTCTCACTGCCCTAAGAACACAACGGGAATCTACATCAGAGCTTCACAGACCCTGTCCCGACGAACAAACTCGAAAAGGATTGGAGCCCCCAAAACCAACTTGAAGATTAAGTTTCGCCAATCGCCAAAATAAGAGAGAGAGAGAGAGAGAGTGAGAGAGAGAGAGAAGGTGTCCTATATTATTGGCCGAAGCCAAGGTATTAGGATCCCCCTTCTTTCCATCGCCACCTGGGCGGCAGATAGAGGACATGTGGATGCACGGGCTCGCCGGCAAAACATAAAGGGGATGAGTGCACTCCCCTAGCCACCGCAGTTGTGAGGGGGAAAAGGAAACCCTAACTAAGGTATAGCTTGTTGAGATCGTTTCAAAAGTCCAAGCTGATGGGCTAGGCCTTTGAACTTAACTCGTGTTAGCTGAAGGAAACACGTGTTGGCTCATCGTTGGGACAGATGTCATCCACTCATTGGAGAGGAGGCGCATATGATAAGTCGACACGTGACACGGCCCAACAGTGGCCCATTCCGGTGGAAAAGGCCGGCCCAGTAAAAATTAGCAGGCCGGCCCATATAAGGCCTACTTGTGTCAGGTCCATTTAAGCCCACGACCCATACAAGATGTGCCAATTCTGCCCGTCAACGGCCCGTTAACGATTTAATACTATTGCAGCCCATCGTCAGTTCGAACCCGTTAACAGTCCGCTATATATTTGGACTCAATATCGGTCCAGTGACGAAAGCTATCTAGCCCGCGTCGATACTATCCTCAAGCAGAATAGCAGGGTGGCAACCAATCAGCCATTGGTTTGGTTTGGATTAACACTAGAGGTAGCACCGTTGCCTTTGTAATCGGCAACGGGATGGTCGAGAAGAGTAACGTGCGCGCGACGGTGCGAGCACACGGTTTCCCCACAACCACCAGCGTTCCCGAACAAAATTAGTTCCATCCAGTCAGGGTGACGGGTGACCATCCAGAACCGGCCGTGTGCTCTTCGTTTGTTCTAGCAACGACGAAAAGGGAAGAATAGGCCTCCACTCTACGTGGCCATTGGTTCGCCGCTGGAAGCTGCCATCCAGCTCGTTCATGCATGGCCTCCACCCCACTCATCCTCGTCCTGCTATGCAGTATGCACCCGCAAAGAAAAGGAGAAAGGACCCGGCCAGCACTGTGCCGCGACGCCAAGACCTGACGCCGCACCTGCATCCGACCGATCCACATTCATCTACTCCGGAGTCGGGATGGGCACGCACCCACCACCACCATGCATGTTCCACTAGTTCTCCCGGACAAGCCATCCCAATATATTGGTGTGCTGTCCATCCCAATGAAAAATATAGCGCGCTATAACAAAATAGCGCCGACCTCAAAATATGCAATTAGTGTGCTATAGCGTGCTATTAACGAGTCATTGTACATCGATATATTTAGTGAAGCAACTTTCAATACGCTAGAGCATGCTATTAGCGATGCTATAGTGCGCTATTTTTTTCAATGGTCCGTCCACGAAAGCTAGCTAGCTAGTCCATGTCGATGTCGATCCTATCCACAACGTGCGTGAGTGTTTCTGGCGCGTATGATATGATCGAAAGTGTGCACGCAGTAGCAGGTGACAACTCGGATTGGGAATTTAGTTAGATAGGTACGCACGTAGTACGTGGCTGGCTGTTCCTGCTCTAGTCAAGTCAGCTAGATGGATTATGGACAGTGCATGCCACACGCAAAGGCGCAAAGCATATATTCATGTCCATCTCCAGTTCTCGGTCGGGGCCGGGACCCCCTCCACCTCCGTGCTGTCGCATGGGAAAGTCAGGTGGATAGATGGATAAATGGTTGATGCGACCCGGTTCATCATATGCCAAGCATGTACAATTCCTAGGTAGCCCGTGCATGGGCCGGCGGTGATGCGTTTGTCCTGGTTTATTTTTTTTTCGTTTGTTCTGTTCGATGGTGGAATCGTGAGTTGCAGATCGAAATAGCACTCCTGTTTCAGTTGATACTCCTTTCTATGCTAGTAGCTACTAGCTACACCTTTGGGATGTTGCATTGGCTTAGCTTGGCCCCTGCCCCAGCCCTTCTCCTTTGCCGACCTTCGGTGAAAGCAAAGGCTCCCTGAAGTTGAAAGGTGCGCGGCGCAAGCGACTGCTCGAACGCACGTGAACCATCCCGGCGGCCAGCCGCACGCCGTCGCTCTCCGCGATTCCCTGGCCGGCCTATTCCTTTCCCTGTGTGTGGATAACGAAGCGTGCCGTGATTGGAGCGAGCGAGCTAAAGGGGCGATCACCTGCTCGCATCGATCGATCGATCCCGTGGCCTCGTCCCGGCCGCGACGGCGACGCACGCTGGTTGATGCGGATCGATCCTCGTGGCGCGTCGCGGTGGATGGCGTTGGCGCCGTGGAAAAGATCGCCCCGCCGGGTATCGACGCTCCAGAAGGCAGAAGGCCACATCACATGGAGCGAGAGAGGGCGACGCACGGGGCCGGGAGCCCGGCCGGTCACCATCTTATCGGCACGGACGACGGATCACGTGGAGGTGGGGCTCACGCGCCACGTCCGTCCCCGGCAGAGTCCTGGCTACCGTCGTTGTCGTCGTGGATGAGGTGGTCCGATGCATCGGCCGTGGTTGAGCTAGCTAGCTAATGGATCGATCCACAGATCAGCAGCGTGGAATCTAGCTACTTCTGTAGATGAAAATGAGATAAAAACGGCACCATCCGTAGAGTGCAAATTCTGTGGCAGAATAGCCAAGGACAGTGCATACACCACAGTCCACAGCTGGGGCCGGGCTGCATCCATGCGCCTGTGTCGATCCGTCGGTGGACACAGGGGTACCAGCACAAGCACGTACGTAGTACGGTGGCGTCACCGGCTATCCCGACGCGCACGAAGACTAAGAGCATCTCCAACGGGCACCAGTTCATATTTTTTGGGCATCAAACAGCTCCAGCAGAAGCTGTAAACTAGTGCACGTGCAAAAAATTATTGGGCACGCGCTAAAAAACGATATCACATGCTGTAAATTTGGGGCGCCGGATTGCACGCGCTTCACAATTTGCACTGCATATTTTTTTGGCCCGCTTTTGGGCATTTGATAAATCAATGTTGGGTCGCGCTAAAAGTGCTACAGTGACGCGCTAAAACTTTTGAGCGCCTGGAGATGCTCTAAGTCAACGCAAGTCCTCCACCATGCATGCATGCATGCATTGAGTGTATGTTGTACGTCTAGCAATGAATGGTGAGGAGACACTGTTGTTCTCTTAACCATCCAATCGCAAGTTGATTCAAGAACCTTTCTGTAGAGTATCACATTCTCAATACTAGAAGAATGTCATTTTCCACTAAGTGACCAAACACGACATGTTTAGCCTCCCTTATCCATATGATAATAGAAGTCAGATCCTAGCCACTGTAAGCTGTGCTCCACTGTCGGGAAGGACAGTTGACAATCGAGTGACGTAGAATCCACATTTGTCATCTGGATATTACATTTTACGTCAAAAAGGCTGATCTAATCACTAATCACGTTGGCGATTGACTATTGAAAGGACCCAGCTCTTCCAAAGAAGCATAAAAGTAATGAGCAAGATTAGCCCCAATATATTCCAACATGCCTGCGTGTTCCAAATCATGTTCCATGCACTTCTACTTTTTTTTCTAGAAACACAACATAAAGTATAAGCACACTCATACACACACACATACAATCATCCCTATAAGTTCATGTATTCCTATGAGAATCTTGGAGACATCATATCTTAAAATTGACAAAATCAACACAAGCGCCTTGAAGCTGACATGAACATGACCTAACCATTTGAGCGACATTCTCTTCGCCACGTTCCATGTACTTAATTAACATAGAAATTGGGTAGGAACACCCGAGCTCTAAGCGTATAATCGGTATTTTTTTTTCCTTCATGGAATCAACAATATGACGCGGGTAAAAGAAAATTCTAAAGGAAAGGCAAGCTAGTCAATCCTGGACCTTGGACCAAAATGAAATGTGAACGGTCCAAACTATTTTGGAAGCGTCCCAAAAGCGATCCAATCCAACCAACTATATAATTCAAATCAGGCTGAGGATAACACTTCCAGAAAACCAATGAAGCCAGCCAAAGCTAGCAGCAGCACTAGCACTAGCACCTAGCAAAGCAAACGCTTTTCCCTTTCTACACTTTCCGAGCACGATGCATGCATACACAGCTTGCACATGCATGCTTGACTTCGCTACCCGTCTCCGACGACCACCAATCCTCCGGCCGCCTCGTATCTCATCCTCTGCTCTTTTGCGCTTTTGCTCGCAGGAACCGCATCGTCCAAAACCCATTGATGATAATCCCACACACAGGCTCGATCAAGCATCCATCCATCGGCGATCTGACCTTGGAATCACTTCTCACGAGGCAGGCACTTGCAGTTGGCAGTTGCATAATATGTTTCGACCGATGGAGAATTGGGAATCTGCGGCTGCTTTTGAGGTTTGGTTTGGTTCATAAACCGCACGACCAAAGGGAGGCGCAACCGTGCAATCACTAGAGCACTGTAACGTGCGGCTGCCAGCAACACAATGACTCTTCGTGACGTTTCTTCTTGTCCCTGCAGGTAGGTCACAGCTTGGCCTTGGCTTCCACGAAGACCTGGCACTCAACAGGGTAAGAAGTCATTAACACGTGAAGTTCACATGTAGAGTTGGGTACCAGGGCGTCTATAGGAAATTTACGAGGTGGAAATGCCCTTGAGATCCCAAAAGATGCAGGTACAAGACAGGTTGCAGGCATGAGTCCCATAGAATTCTGGGATAATTTGCAGTTCTATGACTGGCATGTTCAACATGGACGGATGCAAAGTTTCAGTGACAAATTCAAACTTGCTTGGAAATCACGACTTGCGCGAGATCTGAAAAAGCGAAATAACTTATAATGGCACAACTACATAACATGAGATGAAATACTATGTAATAAAAGATTTTTTAAAACGCCACAGTGAACGTTTTGAGCTCCACCCAGCCCATTTCTGCCCAGTGCCACTAGTTGCTTAAACCATAGGCAACGAGACTGACTATGTATGAGTCACCCACCCCGTGAGAAAGGAAGAAAGAGAAGAGGAAGCTGGAGGCTGGTCGGCTGCTCATCATCCTGCCATAGTGCCATGCGGCAACTCCAACCACCGCAGAGACAAGGAAAAGGACTCGGCACTGTGCGGCGACGGCGAGACCTGACGCCGCACCTCCATCCGATCGACCCCCGCCACCACCACTTGCGGACGAGCCGATGGTGTCCGTCCACGAAAGCGCCCGGCGCGTTGATCCTACCCACAACGTGCGTGTATGCGTGCGTGCGTGCTTCTGGCCTATGATCGGAAGTTGTGCACGCAGCAGGTAGCAACTGGAGTATGGCGAAACCCTCCAGTTCTTGGTCGGGGTCGGAGGTTTCGGCTTTGTGGTTTCCTCCCTTCATGCTGTGTGTCGTCGCATGGGTGGATGGATCACATGGACGTCCCTGTCCGTGGAGGGTCGGCCTCCATCTCGGGCTGGATAAGCCGGAGGAGATGCCCCGTTTTGTTTACTCGCTACTCATGTACGTATGTCTTCACGTCACATGTTGCCACCATGAACGACCCCATCTAGCTAGGACGGTGTAATCCACACGAATAATTGTGCAAACAAGACGATTAGAAGAAATGAGCAATATACACACGAACCATATGTCTTGGGTAGCTATATACAAGTCCAAAATATGCAGCACATAATTCAGAGATGAGAAATTAAAGCTATATATATTCTCTGCATGCTCACTTCCTGATTAAGACCACAAAGCTAGCAAACACGTACTCCCTCTGTTCCAAATTACTCGTCGTGGTTTTAGTTTTAAACTAAAACCACGACGAGTAATTTGGAACAGAGGGAGTACGTCATGAGAAGTCCAACAAAGAAAGAAGCAAGCGCGTTACTTTGATTGCGTAGATATGCCACGGGAAAGTATGATGCATTTGTCTTGTCCGATCGTACAAGTGCGTCCGAGTTGCAGATCGAATCAGCAGGGAAGCACCCCTGCTTGAATTTGTGATACCCCTATATATCTAGCTAGCTAGCTACAACCCTTGGGATCTTGCATCGGCTAACTTGGCCCCTAGCCCGGCGGCCGGCCCGTTTCCTTCGCCGACCTCCGGTGAAAGCAAAGGCTCCCTGAAAGCAGCACTCATGCGGCGCAAGCGACTACTCGAGCGCGCGCGAACCCTCCTGGCACGCCGTCGCCCTCCGCGATTCCCCTCCCGCTTTCCTTTCATGTCTCCGTGGATGGATAACAAAGAGCGCTGTGATTGGATAGCCCAGGGATCGATGATGACTGGGCGTGCTGCATGCAGAGAGCGAGCCAGGCCAGGCCAGGGGGCGATCACCTGCTCACATCTATCGATCGGTCCCGCCCGCGGCCATGTCCTTGGACGCGACGGCGACGGCGGTCCATGGTGTAACGCAAAGTCTTTATGCGAGCGGAAGAAGCGCGACACGGTTTGGATCGTCGTTGCGGTGGATAACGTTGGCGCCATGGAAAAGGAGCCAGCTCCCCCCTAACCTAATTTCGAAGGGGTATTTTTGTCCCCATGAATTTATTTATTTTTTCTAGCCCGCCGCAGCCTAGATCCAAGCCCTGTCTAGTCCTGTATGACCCAGACCGTATACGTACATTACCCTGGTTCGAAAAAAAACATCACACGACCCCACATCCACGTAAGACCTGCCGAATCCAATCATTCACGCGAGCAGCTCCATCAATCTCGCGAGCATTGACGCAGCGCCATAAGTCACGTAGTAGATCTCCACCGACGGCTATCTCATCGCCGGCGATCTCGTTGGACAGCGGGCGCGACAACGTCGTGAGAGCGATCGCGCACAGGTACCGCATCCCGCGTCCCCCCTCTAGTCTCGCTCGCGGCAACATCGAACGAACTGCCGCCGCGCCAGTGGCAGTGGTTAACCTAACGGAGCGGGTAACCTAGCTACCCGGCGGCGCATGCGATCGTGGATCTTGTTCCGGTAGTACTGCTCCTCGTGATCTGGGTTCACATAGCGTCGGTTGCCGTCGGCTGTGCGCACCATGGGGATCGTTATTTGATGTGGCGGCTAACCTAGGTATCCGGCGGCAGAGGTAATCACAGATCTAGCTAGGTTTTGAGATCGTGGAGTTCCTCGCGATTCAAAGTGATCACGACGGGTGCCGTGGCCATCTTCCTTACTAAGTTTGGCAGATCTGAACGGCCTCGGTTGCGGTTGTTTACATAACATCCGTGATCGTGTGCTATGTGTTTTATATTTCATCATTGATAATGTTTGCACATGTGATGATACATATTATTGGTTGTAGGAAATGGCGGACGAGGAGTTAACTGATATCATGGTAGACATGGAGTTTGGAGAACTGATGAAAGACTGGATAGAAGATTGGTCAGATGATGAAAATTTAGATCGTGAAGATCGGTCAGAGAATGGGAACGAATGGGACGATCTTAATGTGAGTGGCATTGTCATGTTGTAATTTTTTGGTGGCATCCGACAATATTAAATCTTTGTGTTGAAAATTTATAGATCGATGAGCTTGATTATGATAAGAAAAACAACTCGGAGCTCTCGAATGGAGATTACATTAGTCAGGTACGTAAGTGAAAAATTTTGTTGGCATGCAAATTGAATTTCTTCTGGAATATTATATGATAAGTAATTATGTATTTGTGTTGTATTTTTCAGTTCATTTCCGAATGTCATAATGCGTACGACTATTACGGTGAATCCAACGCGGAGACAGACCTTAACGACGAATCATTAGATGCACCCGGTTCTGGGGAGTCCGAGTCGTCAGTCATCATGAGTGAGGTATGTGTGTAATCAATATTCTATGGAAGTAAGTAATGTTAAACCATAGAAATCTGTTTTCATGGTTGTGGTTTGATTGTGTAGGTGACACAAGATGATGGGGCAAAGAATGTCCAAGATACTGCCAGTGCAGATGATAAGAGGGATATGTTCATGCAGATAATGGAAATGACCTTTACGTCTCACGATGTTGCGTATGATTTCTACAACGGCTATGCTAGAGATAATGGTTTCAGCATTAGAAAGAATAAGGTCAGGTATAGCAAAACAGAGTCACGTCATATGCGTTATAGGCGGTTTGTTTGTTCAAGACAAGGGAAACGTGACAGCAAGTTGCTAACCAAGGAAGGACACAGCCGTAGGCTCAGAGCCGAGACACGCTGCTTTTACGAAGTGCACCTGACCGTCAAGCTTGACCAAAAGCGTGGGTTCTGGTATGTTGAAAGTTTTGAGGACAAGCATAGCCATATGTTGGCAGGACCGGACGAGGTACCTTTTCTTTGGTCCCACAGAAAAATCAAAGAGTACCAGAAGCATGAGATAGTGTCCACGGGAGCTGCAGGGATTAGAATTCACGACATGATGGATTGCTTCATCAGCAAACATGTATGGTACGGCGGTGTTGGTTTTACCAGACGTGAAATATACAACCTTTGCGCCAAGGAGAAGAGGAAGCTTCTTTCAAAAGGTGATGCTGCCACAGCCATAGGCATCATGGCCAGTAGGAAACAGAGGGATCCTAGCTTCTTTTTCGAGGACAGGCTAGATAAGGAAGGACATTTGAATAGGATGTTCTGGTGCGACTCCCAGTCTCATCATGACTATGAGGACTTCGGCGACGTGCTTGTATTTGACAGCACGTACAAGATGAACCGCTATGGTATGCCATTCATACCTTTTGTTGGTCTTAACAATCACCGGAAGACCACTGTTTTTGGTTGTGCCATAGTTTCGGACGGGACCGAGGAGACATACGTGTGGCTTCTGCAGACTTTTTTGAGGTCCATGTGTCAAAAGATGCCTAAGAGTGTTATCACAGACGCCGATGCTGCGATGATCAAGGCAATTCGTGAAGTCTTGCCAGACGTGTCGCACCGTATATGTACGTGGCACATAGAGAAAAATATGAAGATTCACCTCAGTCACAAGTCCTTGAAGGAGTTCCGAACTCTTCTGTACTACAGCATGTCCACGGCAACGTTTGAGGAGAGATGGCACGCATTTTCCAAAAGATGGCAGCCGGAAAAAACTGTAACATGGTTGAGGCGGATGTATAAGAAGAGGAGACTGTGGGCCGCGGCATATCTAACAGAGGGGTTTTGGCTTGGCATGAAAAGCAACCAGCGGAGTGAAAGCCTGAACTCATGCCTTCACCTCCACCTAGACGGTGAAATGACCCTGGTGGATATGATTTTGCATTATGAGAACGCCGTTGTGCGTATCCGTGAAAACGAGGCGCGAGATGACTGCACGGCCTCACAGAGTTTACCGGTGCCAGTTACTAGCTCGAGGGAACTTGAGATAGCTGCTTCTCACGTCTTCACTCCAGCAAACTTCTATATGTTGCAAGATGATCTTAGAAAAATTGACGGCATGAAGATTGTAGAAATTAAGCTGGGAGACGGATCACAGCGGTACATCGTGGCCTGGAAGAATAACCGGAAGTGCCGTTTTTTGGGTGGAGTATACCAGTAAATTCCGCAGAAACTATAAGGTGCAGCTGCAGAAGAATGATTCGAAAGGGTCTACCTTGCAAGCACATATTCCATGTACTGAAGCAATTGAAAATATCTGAAATACCAAAGTGTTTAGTTCTTATTCGGTTCACGAAAGAAGCAAGGTTGGGACTGCCCGCGAGGCGCACAAGCGATCTGTTGGGATTTGGTTGGACTGGGGCCGGGAAAAGAATGAAATATAGCCAGGTCAGTGTGTTAGCGTCTGAAGCTATGCATGCGGCATGCAAACACCCTGCTTTGTGGGATTAGTTACAGGAGAGTTTGAAGGCTGTGATAGCTAAGAGTCATGAGTATGATCTGCTACGGGAAAATTTGTTGAAGCAAACAAATGACATCAGTAAGTGTGGAGTTGAATATGTGGACGATGGTGAAGGCAACATGATTGAGGTTAAAGATCCTATGAAAGTGTCAAGCAAAGGTGCAACAAAGGTAGATGAGAGCCGCCCTGTCTCGAAAAATGGTAGACCACTCTCTTTTGATGAGTTGAAAACCCGGTGCGGCGCTTGCAAATTGGTAGGACACACTAGACGTAGCAAGAAATGCAAACTAAAATAGAAGTAAGTGTTTGTATGCATTGTGGATTATTGAATTTTGTATCATTCATTAACTTAGCTTGTCTTCTATCATGTGCAGAAATGTGGAGAAGGAACAAGAGTAGAACACTTGCTTCAATTATTTACTATGTTAATCGGCCGGCTCATACTTTGGCTAAGGTAGCTGTAGGCACTTGTGTTTCTTTGGTTTGGCCCTGATTGTATCCTTAGTGTATTAGCAGACGAGATCCCAGTCTTTGTTTAAAAAAAGTAAGATGTTTCCCTCTAAACAAAAATCAAAAAAATTCTTTACTGTGTAATGACCGGGGCGGGAGGTAGAAAGAATATTGTACATTTCCCCTACCCACGTCCTAAATGCCATTAAATAAGTAACTGTACCACTCTCCTCCCCACCACACACTCACCCACCTCCCACGGGCGCCGGTTCGAACTCCCCTCTTATCCCCACCTACAGTAGATCGAGAATACCCTCACCGGCGACCGCTGCAGCCGCCTCCATGGAGAGAAGCCTCGGCTGGCAGAGAGCGATGATGGACCTCGCCGGCGATGACGAGGGGTGGCGCACGCAGTTGACGGAGGTGTGCGGCTGGTTCCCCAGCACGGAGATGTTGGTCAACCACGCGTGTGGCCTCGTCAAAGTCCTCACCAACGCCGAGAGGAAGCGCGCCTTCCCCTACGGCCGCGGCGTCCCGCCGGCTGTCCTACTCGTGTGGGCAATGCGAGAGGCCATGCTGAGCGACTCCCCTGTTCAGCGCGCAAGGTGGTGGATGTACCGCTCCACCACCATGACGCTGCGGCCAGATTCAGCACGCGTCGCATCGAGGGCGGACCACGTCGACGTCGAGCTCGCTCTCCCTGCGCCCGTCAGCCCGGACTACCAGGTCCACCACATGTCAAAGCCAGTGCTGCCGTTGGGCTCTGACGTCGTGGAGGACGACGATGAGGAGGTACTGGTAATCCCTGATGACCATGAGGAGGGCGAGGAGGACGCTGTGCAGATGGTAGCGCCGGTCGCCGTCGAGGATGGCAAGACAATGCCCATCGACGTCGAGCTCCTTCCCCACCTCCCTGACATAGTGAAGGTGGAAGAAGAGGAGGTGGCTCAGGATCAGGTGGCGCAACTGTCGAACAGAACGGCGGTCAAGAAGAAGGCTTCTCCGTGTGTGGTGCGCCGCTCACGCCGCCTCAAATTTCTGAAGAAGTGAAGATGGGCACAGTTGCTGAAGGAGGAGGAAGCTGCTGGTTATCTTAAGTTAGGTATGCTGTTATATGTTTCAGCATATAAGATAACATTATTTTGGGTTTGATGTTGGTTAGGTATGCTTTTATATGTAAGCATATAAGTTATGCAATCGGTACGGTTTGATCGGGTTTTTTGTGGCTGAAGAACTGAATATCTACTGCTCACCCTAAGTGTCAAGTTCAGTTAAATTTCCGAATATTGAATATGTATTGTTGCTTTGCTTCAGTGTTGCATGGAAGCTGCTAGATGTTGCTCCTATGTTGCAACAAGACAATGAACTGGGTTGCTGCATAAATCAGTAGTGTTGCTAGGTGATGTGCCCATGTGCATCACATACCAAATATAGAACATGCCAAAAGTGCATTGTCTGTCAAATATAGGACATGCCAAAAGTGAATTGTCTGCCAAATATAGAACATGCCAAAAGTGCATTGTCTACCAATCATGACGGCCCCATGTTATTTATGCTGCAATCTCTGTTACACTTTGCCCATAAACTGAATAGCAAATAATTCAGCATCATTTCATCATGTCAATTACAATGATGTCAATAACTTTATGAACAATCTACTTGCTAACTATGACAGCAATCATAATGGCAAGCAAGCCCAGATACAGAAGACCTCCAAATCCTAAAATCCTATCCCTATAGAGCAATATCTCCTTGTGCATCTTAACCATTGCCCTCTTTTCTTTCTCATTCCTTTTAATTTCAGCTTCATATTCTGTAATCTTAGTCTCCAGTTTCTTGTTCTTCATGGCAAGATACTTAATGACTGACTTTGCTTTGCTATCCCACTCCCCATCAACCCATTCAACATACTCAGAAATGATATCATCCTAAATATATCATGAGCAATTCAAGTCATTTTATAACTGAACTTGTCGCTGCAAGCGTTGAACACTGAACTTTTTTGCAGCTTGACCGCAGTAGCAGTACTAGTTTGAAGATCATGCTCAGTAGAGTAACCTCAAACACACATCCCCCGAGTGCGCTGCCAAAATTGTCTCCAAATGACCTCAACTTTGGCACACATGATCTATTACACAAACAAATGTGGGTTTCCAAGGTTTTATATTTTTTTGAATTTTTTATTAATTTATAATGCCCTCTAGACTGACTGGTCAAAACATCGGTCTATACCTCAGGGGGGCATTGTAAAATATTATTTTTCCAAATTTTCTTTCATAGGCATGATGGGAGCATGTGGGTCACCATGTTCAAGAAAGTTTGTGTGATTTGGAGGTGGTGGGAAAAATCACATTTGTTCAAAAACTGGCTTAAGTTAACCAAATGGCCCCTCCGGAATGCGGTCATATTTTCGACCACCTCCAAATGACCTCAACTTTGGCACACATGATCTATTACACAAACAAAGGTGGGTTTCCAAGGTTTTATATTTTTTCTAATTTTTTTATTAATTTATAATGCCCTCTAGACTGACTGGTCAAAACATCGGTCTATACCTCAGGGGGGCATTGTAAAATATTCTTTTTCCAAATTTTCTTTCATAGGCATGATGGGACCATGTGGGTCACCATGTTCAAGAAAGTTTGTGTGATTTGGAGGTGGTGGGAAAAATCACATTTGTTCAAAAACTGGCTTAAGTTTAAGACCAAATAGCCCCTCCGGAATGCGGTCATTTTTTTGACCACCTCCAAATGATCTCAACTTTGGCACACATGATCTATTGCACAAACAAAGGTGGGTTTCCAAGGTTTTATATTTTTTTGACTTCTTTATTAATTTATAATGCCCTCTAGACTGACTCGTCAAAAGATCAGTCTTTACCTCAGGGGGGCATTGTAAAATATTCTTTTTCCAAATTTTCTTTCATAGGCATGATTGGCACATGTGGGTCACCATGTTCAAGAAAGTTTGTATGATTTTGAGGTGGTGGGAAAAATCACATTTTTCAAAAACTGGCTTAAGTTAGACCAAATGGCTCCTTCGGAATGCGGTCATTTTTTCGACCACCTCCAAATGACCTCAACTTTGGCACACATGATCTATTGCACAAAAAGGTGGGTTTCCAAGGTTTTATTTTTTTTGAATTTTTTATTAATTTATAATGCCCTCTATACTAACTGGTCAAAACATCGGCCTATACCTTAGGGGGATATTGTAAAATATTTTTTCTATATTTTTGAATTTTTTTGAATTTATAATGCCCTCTTATATTTTTTTACTTTTTTAATGCCCTCTTATTTTTTTGAATTTTTTATTTATAAAGCTAGGCTTCCAAGATGGCTAGGATGGCCCATGCTTTTCCTTTTGTTTATTTTTTTCCTTTTCCTTCACTTTACATAAAAATTACCTGAGCACTCAAAAAATAACATAAAAATTACATGAACCCCTCAAATAATAACATACCAAAAATTCAAAAGGTATTTTTATCAAACACATCTTTTTGAATATTTATATTTTCTTTTCTTATAAATAAGTGACATTTTAAAAATTCTATTAAGTAGGGTAAATAACTTTATTACAAAATAAAGTAGATCTTAATTCAAATTCCTTTTTTGCACACATTATTTTTAACTAGTATTAATTACTCTTCTAAATTTACATTTAATTCCTTCACACTTTGATGATGGAATATTTGCTCTCTAATTGCAACATAGGTTCAAATGATGGAACATTTGATCTTTTTGCTTATTCAAATTATGCGTTGATGGAATGTGTGAGGATGAACAATTATCAGTAACTTTACTAAACCCCATGTACTATAATTCATGACAGCCATTTTGGAACATTGCCACATTCAATATTTGGTATAATTGGCACATGGGCACAGCATGTTGCACTTGCCCACAGCATAGACAAGTGTTGCAGCATGTCTCAAGCAACACTGAAGCGCCATTTGTGATCATTGCACCATCGAAACAACAACTAAACATGAAGGAAGCATTCACCACCAATAAAGTTAAGGCCACACATATATAGATAGCATTCTAGGTTACCACCATAGGTAGCAGGCAGTTCACAACAGATCCAGTTCAAACACACAATACATTACATTAATATAGCAAGTTTTCAAGCAGTTCAGACCCAGATGCAGCTTTCCAAAAGTAAAACATCATCAAATATACTGATGATGAGTACGGCTTCCAGCTTCCGATGATCAGCATGATGTACGACTAGAGGTCAGGGTTTTCAGGACCTTCAGGAGGGCAGAATGCTGACCAATGATCTTGTAGTCATGACTGGAGATCGATGTAGCCCGGCAATGTTCCATCAGATGCTCCAATAACCCAGACCTGGGCTTGGGCTTGCTGCAGTAGGGGCACCGGTACTTTTCATTCCTCCAGTTGTAGTACTTAGCAGGTCCTTGGGCCCTGATCTTCAACACCTCCTTCTCTTCAAAGGACTCGACGTTCCCCTCGACCACATCATCTCCAGATTCATACTGCACACATTAATGACTGACATTAATACATTATGCATTCAAAAACTATAAACACATAATACTAACTCAATGCAGAAATAACATTTCAACTAGGCCTTACCTCGTACGGCTCATCTTCATCAGACTCATATGGGTAGAACCCAGTCTTGTCCCACTTCCTCTTGTTGCCCACAAGATCCTCCTCCTCCTGCTATATTGTCAAACAAGCACATCAATTACAATGAATTGAATTGCAGTTCACAGAATGTCATTACAAACAAAATTGTGAATGTGAACCACATTGGTATGTTGCAGGTGACCAAATGCTTTCCTTATAAATACAGAATCTAAGCAATCAATCAACAGACAAATGATGTCCTTCATAAATGCTAATGAAAATGCAAGCTGTATTCTTGACATTCCCTGGATTAACCCAACACTTTTCTTTTGAGGGAATTCCCCCCCACACACACACACTACTTAATGGAAACATATAGTATATTTTGTTGCTAGGATCCTGCCTTGGAATGTTTACTTCACACTTTACTGTTGGGGATCGTAGCAGAAATTAAAAAATTTCTACGCATCACCAAGATCAATCTATGGAGTATTCTAGAAACGAGGGGAATAGGAGTGCATCTAGATACCCTTGTAGATCGCGAGCGGAAGCGTTCAAGTGAACGGGGATGATGGAGTCGTACTCGCCGTGATCCAAATCACCGATGACCAAGTGCCGAACGGACAACACCTCCGCGTTCAACACACGTACAGTTGGGAAGACGTCTCCGCCTTCTTGATCCAGCAAGGGGGAAGGAGAGGTTGATGAAGATCCAGCAGCACTACGGCGTGGTGGTGGATGCAGCAGGATCCCGACAGGGCTTCGCCAAGCACAAGCGGGGAGGAGAGGTGTTACGGAGGGAGAGGGAGGCGCCAAGAGCAAGGTGCGGCTGCCCTCCCTCCCTTCTGTTGGAAATATGCCCTAGAGGCAATAATAAAAGCATTATTATTATATTTCCTTGTTCATGATAATTGTCTTTATTCATGCTATAATTGTGTTATCCGGAAATCGTAATACATGTGTGAATAACAGACACCAACATGTCCCTAGTAAGCCTCTAGTTGACTAGCTCGTTGATCAACAGATAGTCATGGTTTCCTGACTATGGACATTAGATGTCATTGATAATGAGATCACATCATTAGGAGAATGATGTGATGGACAAGACCCAATCCTAAACATAGCACAAGATCGTATAGTTCGTTTGCTAGAGTTTTCCAATGTCAAAGTATCTTTTCCTTAGACCATGAGATCGTGTAACTCCCGGATACCGTAGGAGTGCTTTGGGTATACCAAACGTCACAACGTAACTGGGTGACTATAAAGGTAGACTACGGGTATCTCCGAAAGTGTCTGTTGGGTTGACATGGATCAAGACTGGGATTTGTCACTCCGTATGACGGAGAGGTATCACCGGGCCCACTCGGTAATGCATCATCATGAGCTCAAAGTAACCAAGTGTCTGGTCACGGGATCATGCATTACGGTACGAGTAAAGTGACTTGCTGGTAACGAGATTGAACGAGGTATTGGGATACCGACGATCGAATCTCGGGCAAGTAACATATCGATTGACAAAGGGAATTGCATACGGGGTTGATTGAATCCTCGACATCGTGGTTCATCCGATGAGATCATCGTGGAGCATGTGGGAGCCAACATGGGTATCCAGATCCCGCTGTTGGTTATTGACCGGAGAGTCGTCTCGGTCATGTCTGCTTGTCTCCCGAACCCGTAGGGTCTACACACTTAAGGTTCGGTGACGCTAGGGTTGAGAAGATATGTATATGCAGTAACCCGAATATTGTTCGGAGTCCCGGATGAGATCCCGAACGTCACGAGGAGTTCCGGAATGGTCCGGAGGTAAAGAATTATATATAGGAAGTGCTGTTTCGGCCATCGGGACAAGTTTCGGGGTCACCGGTATTGTACCGGGACCAACGGAAGGGTCCCGGGGGTCCACCGGGTGGGGCCACCTATCCCGGAGGGCCCCATGGGCTGAAGTGGGAGGGAACCCAGCCCATAGTGGGCTGGGGCGCCACCCCCCAAGGGCCCATGCGCCTAGGGTTGGGGGGGAAACCCTAAGGGGGGCGCCCCCTTGCTTGGGGGGCAAGCCCCCCACCCCTTGGCCGCCGCCCCCCCTAGTAGATGCCATCTACTAGGGCCGGCGCCCCCCCTTGGCACCCCTATATATAGTGGGGGAGAGGAGGGAGTTCATACCCCAGCCCCTGGCGCCTCCCTCTCTCCCCGTTACGTCTCCCTCTTGTAGCATAGGCGAAGCCCTGCTACTGTGACGCCCTGCATCCACCACCACGCCGTCGTGCTGCTGGATCTTCATCAACCTCTCCTCCCCCCTTGCTGGATCAAGAAGGAGGAGACGTCTCCCGTCCCGTACGTGCGTTGAACGCGGAGGTGCCGTCCGTTCGGCGCTGGTCATCGGTGATTTGGATCACGTCGTGTACGACTACATCATCACCGTTCTTTGAACGCTTCCGTGCGCCATCTACAAAGGTATGTAGATGCATCCGATGGCTCGTTGCTAGATGAACTCCTAGATAGATCTTGGTGAAACGAGTAGGAAAATTTTTGTTTTCTGCAACGTTCCCCAACAGTGGCATCATGAGGTAGGTCTATGCGTAGTTCTTCTTGCGCGAGTAGAACACAATTTGTTGTGGGCGTAGATTTGTCAACTTTCTTGCCGTTACTAGTCTTATCTTGCTTCAACGGCATTGTGGGATGAAGCGGCCCGGACCAACCTTACACGTACGCTTACGTGAGACCGGTTCCACCGACTAACATGCACTAGTTGCATAAGGTGGCTGGCGGGTGTCTGTCTCTCCCACTTTAGTTGGAGCGGATTCGATGAACAGGGTCCTTATGAAGGGTAAATAGAAGTTGACAAATCACGTTGTGGCTTTAACGTAGGTAAGAAGACGTTCTTGCTAGAACCCTAATTCAGCCACGTAAAACTTGCAACAACAATTAGAGGACGTCTAACTTGTTTTTGCAGCAAGTGGTTTGTGATATGATATGGCCAAAGTTGTGATGAATGATGAATGATCTATATATGATGTATGAGATGTTCATGCTATTGTAATAGGAATCACGACTTGCATGTCGATGAGTATGACAACCGGCAGGAGCCATAGGAGTTGTCTTTATTCTTTTATATGACCTGCGTGTCATTGAGAAACGCCATGTAAATTACTTTACTTTATTGCTAAACACGTTAGCCATAGTAGTAGAAGTAATAGTTGGCGAGCAACTTCATGGAGACACGATGATGGAGATCATGATGATGGAGATCATGGTGTCAAGCCGGTGACAAGATGATCATGGAGCCCCAAGATGGAGATCAAAGGAGCTATGTGATATTGGCCATATCATGTCACGTTTATTATGTGATTGCATGTGATGTTTATCATGTTTTGCATCTTGTTTACTTAGAACGACGGTAGTAAATAAGATGATCCCTCATTAAAATTTCAAGAAGTGTTCTCCCCTAACTGTGCACCGTTGCTACGGTTCGTCGTTTCTAAGCACGCCGTGATGATCGGGTGTGATGGATCCTTACGTTCACATACAACGGGTGTTGACGAGCCTAGCATGTACAGACATGGCCTCGGAACACATGCAAAACACTTAGGGTTAACTTGACGAGCCTAGCATGTACAGACATGGCCTCGGAACACAGAAGACCGAAAGGTCGAGCATGAGTCGTATAAAAGATATGATCAACATGAAGATGTTCACCGACGTTGGCTAGCCCGTCTCACGTGATGATCGGACACGGCCTAGTTGACTCGGATCATGTAATACTTAGATGACTAGAGGGATGTCTAATCTAAGTGGGAGTTCATTAATAATTTGATTAGATGAACTTAATTATCATGAACTTAGTCTAAAATCTTTGCAATATGTCTTGTAGATCAAATGGCCAACGTAGTCCTCAACTTCAACGCGTTCCTAGAGAAAACCAAGCTGAAAGACGATGGCAGTAACTATACGGACTGGGTCCGGAACCTGAGGATCATCCTCATAGCTGCCAAGAAAGATTATGTCCTACAAGCACCGCTAGGTGAAGCTCCCGTCCCACAGAACCAAGACGTTATGAACGCTTGGCAGACACATGTTGACGACTACTCCCTTGTTCAGTGCAGCATGCTTTACAGCTTAGAGACGGGGCTCCAAAAACGTTTTGAGAGACATGGAGCATACGAGATGTTCGAAGAGCTGAAAATGGTTTTTCAAGCTCATGCCCGGATCGAGAGATATGAAGTCTCCGATAAGTTCTTCAGCTGTAAGATGGAGGAAAATAGTTCTGTCAGTGAGCACATACTCACTATGTCTGGGTTACATAACCGCTTGTCTCAGCTGGGAGTTAATCTCCCGGATGATGCGGTCATTGACAGAATCCTCCAGTCGCTTCCACCAAGCTACAAGAGCTTTGTGATGAACTTCAACATGCAGGGGATGCAAAAGACCATTCCTGAGTTGTTCTCAATGCTGAAATCAGCGGAGGTAGAAGTCAAGAAGGAACATCAAGTGTTGATGGTCAATAAAACCACTAAGTTCAAGAAAGGCAAGGGTAAAAAGAACTTCAAGAAGGACGGCAAGGAGGTTGCCGCGCCCGGCAAGCAAGCTGCCGGGAAGAAGCCAAAGAATGGACCCAAGCCCGAGACTGAGTGCTTTTATTGCAAGGGAAGCGGTCACTGGAAGCGGAACTGCCCTAAGTACTTAGCAGACAAGAAGGCCGGCAAAACAAAAGGTATATGTGATATACATGTAATTGATGTGTACCTTACCAGTACTCATAGTGACTCCTGGGTATTTGATACCGGTGCCGTTGCTCATATTTGTAACTCACAGCAGGAGCTGCGGAATAAACGGAGACTGGCGAAGGACGAGGTGACGATGCGCGTCGGGAATGGTTCCAAGGTCGATGTGATCGCCGTCGGCACGCTGCCTCTACATTTACCTACGGGATTAGTTTTAAACCTCAATAATTGTTATTTAGTGCCAGCTTTGAGCATGAACATTGTATCGGGATCTCGTTTAATTCGAGATGGCTACTCATTTAAATCTGAGAATAATGGTTGTTCCATTTATATGAGAGATATGTTTTATGGTCATGCTCCTATGGTAAATGGTTTATTCTTAATGAATCTCGAGTGTATTGCTACACATATTCATAGTGTGAGTACCAAAAGATGTAAGGTTGATAATGATAGTCCCACATACTTGTGGCACTGCCGCCTTGGTCACATAGGTGTCAAACGCATGAAGAAGCTCCATGCAGATGGGCTTTTAGAGTCTCTTGATTATGAATCATTTGACATGTGCGAACCATGCCTCATGGGTAAGATGACCAAGACTCCGTTCTCAGGAACAATGGAGCGAGCAACCGACTTATTGGAAATCATACATACTGATGTGTGCGGTCCAATGAGTGTTGAGGCTCGCGGTGGCTATCGTTATGTTCTCACGCTCACTGATGATTTAAGTAGATATGGGTATATCTACTTAATGAAACACAAGTCTGAAACCTTTGAAAAGTTCAAGGAATTTCAGAGTGAGGTTGAGAATCAACGTGACAGGAAAATCAAGTTTCTACGATCAGATCGTGGAGGAGAATACTTGAGTCACGAGTTTGGCACACACTTAAGAAAATGTGGAATAGTTTCACAACTCACGCCGCCTGGAACACCTCAGCGTAACGGTGTATCCGAACGTCGTAATCGCACTCTATTAGATATGGTGCGATCTATGATGTCTCTTACCGATTTACCGCTATCTTTTTGGGGCTATGCTTTAGAGACTGCCGCATTCACTTTTAATAGGGCTCCGTCGAAATCCGTTGAGACGACACCGTATGAATTATGGTTTGGGAAGAAACCTAAGCTGTCGTTTCTAAAAGTTTGGGGATGCGATGCTTATGTCAAGAAACTTCAACCTGAAAAGCTCGAACCCAAGTCGGAAAAATGCGTCTTCATAGGATACCCAAAAGAAACTATTGGGTACACCTTCTACCTCAGATCCGAAGGCAAGATCTTTGTTGCCAAGAATGGGTCCTTTCTGGAGAAAGAGTCTCTCTCGAAAGAAGTAAGTGGGAGGAAAGTAGAGCTGGATGAAGTATTGCCTCTTGAACCGGAAAATGGCGCAACTCAAGAAAATGTTCCTGAGGTGCCTGCACCGACTAGAGAGGGAGTTAATGATAATGATCAAGATACTTCTGATCAAGATCCTACTGAAATTCGAAGGTCCACAAGGACACGTTCCGCACCAGAGTGGTACGGCAACCCTGTCTTGGAAATCATGTTGTTAGACAACGGTGAACCTTCGAACTATGAAGAAGCGATGGCGGGCCCGGATTCCGACAAATGGCTAGAAGCCATGAAATCCGAGATAGGATCCATGTATGAAAATGAAGTATGGACTTTGACTGACTTGCCCGTTGAACGGCGAGCCATAGAAAATAAATGGATCTTTAAGAAGAAGACAGACGCGGATGGTAATGTGACCATCTATAAAGCTCGACTTGTCGCTAAGGGTTATCGACAAGTTCAAGGGGTTGACTATGATGAGACTTTCTCACCGGTAGCGAAGCTGAAGTCCGTCCGAATCATGTTAGCGATTGCCGCATTCTATGATTATGAAATATGGCAAATGGACGTCAAAACGGCATTCCTTAATGGTTTCCTTAAGGAAGAATTGTATATGATGCAGCCGGAAGGTTTTGTCGATCCTAAGAATGCTGACAAGGTGTGCAAGCTCCAACGCTCGATTTATGGGCTGGTGCAAGCATCTCGGAGTTGGAACATTCGCTTTGATGAGATGATCAAAGCGTTTGGGTTTACACAGACTTATGGAGAAGTCTGTGTTTACAAGAAAGTGAGTGGGAGCTCTGTAGCATTTCTCATATTATATGTAGATGACATACTTTTGATGGGAAATGATATAGAACTCTTGGACAGCATCAAGGCCTACTTGAATAAGAGTTTTTCAATGAAGGACCTTGGAGAAGCTGCTTATATATTAGGCATCAAAATCTATAGAGATAGATCGAGCCTCATAGGTCTTTCACAAAGCACATACCTTGATAAGATATTGAAGAAGTTCAATATGGATCAATCTAAGAAGGGGTTCTTGCCTGTGTTACAAGGTATGAAATTGAGCTCAGCTCAATGTCCGACCACGGCAGAAGATATAGAAGAGATGAGCGTCATCCCCTATGCATCAGCCATAGATTCTATTATGTATGCCATGCTGTGTACCAGACCTGATGTAAACCTTGCCGTAAGTTTGGTAGGAAGGTACCAAAGTAATCCTGGCAAGGAACACTGGACAGTGGTCAAGAATATCCTGAAGTACCTGAAAACGACTAAGGAAATGTTTCTCGTTTATGGAGGTGACGAAGAGCTCGTCGTAAAGGGTTACGTCGACGCTAGCTTCGACACAGATCTGGATGACTCTAAGTCACAGACCGGATACGTGTATATTTTGAATGGTGGGGCAGTAAGCTGGTGCAGTTGCAAGCAAAGCGTCGTGGCGGGATCTACATGTGAAGCGGAGTACATGGCAGCCTCGGAGGCAGCACATGAAGCAATATGGGTGAAGGAGTTCATCACCGACCTAGGAGTCATACCCAATGCGTCGGGGCCGATCAAGCTCTTCTGTGACAACACTGGAGCTATTGCTCTTGCCAAGGAGCCCAGGTTTCACAAGAAGACAAGGCACATCAAGCGTCGCTTCAACTCCATTCGTGAAAATGTTCAAAATGGAGACATAGAGATTTGCAAAGTACATACGGACCTGAATGTAGCGGATCCGTTGACTAAACCTCTCCCTAGAGCAAAACATGATCAACACCAGAATTCCATGGGTGTTCGATTCATCACAATGTAACTAGATTATTGACTCTAGTGCAAGTGGGAGACTGTTGGAAATATGCCCTAGAGGCAATAATAAAAGCATTATTATTATATTTCCTTGTTCATGATAATTGTCTTTATTCATGCTATAATTGTGTTATCCGGGAAATCGTAATACATGTGTGAATAACAGACACCAACATGTCCCTAGTAAGCCTCTAGTTGACTAGCTCGTTGATCAACAGATAGTCATGGTTTCCTGACTATGGACATTGGATGTCATTGATAACGAGATCACATCATTAGGAGAATGATGTGATGGACAAGACCCAATCCTAAACATAGCAAAGATCGTATAGTTCGTTTGCTAGAGTTTTTCCAATGTCAAAGTATCTTTTCCTTAGACCATGAGATCGTGTAACTCCCGGATACCGTAGGAGTGCTTTGGGTATACCAAACGTCACAACGTAACTGGGTGACTATAAAGGTAGACTACGGGTATCTCCAAAAGTGTCTGTTGGGTTGACACGGATCAAGACTGGGATTTGTCACTCCGTATGACGGAGAGGTATCACTGGGCCCACTCGGTAATGCATCATCATAATGAGCTCAAAGTGACCAAGTGTCTGGTCACGGGATCATGCATTACGGTACGAGTAAAGTGACTTGCCGGTAACGAGATTGAACGAGGTATTGGGATACCGACGATCGAATCTCGGGCAAGTAACATACCGATTGACAAAGGGAATTGCATACGGGGTTGATTGAATCCTCGACATCGTGGTTCATCCGATGAGATCATCGTGGAAGCATGTGGGAGCCAACATGGGTATCCAGATCCCGCTGTTGGTTATTGACCGGAGAGTCGTCTCGGTCATGTCTGCTTGTCTCCCGAACCCGTAGGGTCTACACACTTAAGGTTCGGTGACGCTAGGGTTGTAGAGATATTATATGCAGTAACCCGAATGTTGTTCGGAGTCCCGGATGAGATCCCGGACGTCACGAGGAGTTCCGGAATGGTCCGGAGTAAAGAATTATATATAGGAAGTGCTATTTCGGCCATCGGGACAAGTTTCGGGGTCACCGGTATTGTACCGGGACCACCGGAAGGGTCCCGGGGGTCCACCGGGTGGGGCCACCTATCCCGGAGGGCCCCATGGGCTGAAGTGGGAGGGAACCCAGCCCATAAGTGGGCTGGGGCGCCACCCCCCAAGGGCCCATGCGCCTAGGGTTGGGGGGGAAACCCTAAGGGGGGCGCCCCCTTGCTTGGGGGGCAAGCCCCCCACCCCTTGGCCGCCGCCCCCCCTAGTACATGCCATCTACTAGGGCTGGCGCCCCCCCTTGGCACCCCTATATATAGTGGGGGAGAGGAGGGAGTTCATACCCCAGCCCCTGGCGCCTCCCTTTCTCCCCGTTACGTCTCCCTCTTGTAGCATAGGCGAAGCCCTGCTACTGTGACGCCCTGCATCCACCACCACGCCGTCGTGCTGCTGGATCTTCATCAACCTCTCCTCCCCCCTTGCTGGATCAAGAAGGAGGAGACGTCTCCCGTCCCGTACGTGTGTTGAACGCGGAGGTGCCGTCCGTTCGGCGCTGGTCATCGGTGATTTGGATCACGTCGTGTACGACTACATCATCACCGTTCTTTGAACGCTTCCGTGCGCCATCTACAAAGGTATGTAGATGCATCCGATGGCTCGTTGCTAGATGAACTCCTAGATAGATCTTGGTGAAACGAGTAGGAAAATTTTTGTTTTCTGCAACGTTCCCCAACACCTTCCACTATATATAGGGGCTAGGGGGGCGCATGCCCCCTTGGAGATCCCATCTAAAAGGGGGGCGGCGGCGGCCCCTGGGGGCAACGGCCCCCTTAGGGTTTCCAACCAGGGGGTGCATGCCCCCTCGGGGGGCAACGGCCCCCTAGGGTTTCCAACCCTAGGCGCCTTGGGCCCTTGGGTGGGGCGCACCATACCATCAGGGGCTGGTTCCCACGCCACTTCAGCCCATGGGGCCCTCCGGGATAGGTGGCCCCATCCGGTGGACCCCCGGGACCCTTCCGGTGGTCCCGGTACAATACCGGTAATCCCCGAAACCTTCCCGCTGGCCGAAACTGGACTTCCTATATATAAATCTTTACCTCCGGACCATTCCGGAACTCCTCGTGACGTCCGGGATCTCATCCGGGACTCCGAACAACTTTCAGGTTACTGCATACTAATATCTCTACAACCCTAGCGTCACCGAACCTTAAGTGTGTAGACCCTACAGGTTCGGGAGACACGCAGACATGACCGAGACGCCTCTCCGGTCAATAACCAACAGCGGGATCTGGATACCCATGTTGGCTCCTACATGCTCCTCGATGATCTCATCAGATGAACCACGATGTCGAGGACTTAATCAATCCCGTATTCAATTCCCTTTGTCAATCAGTACGTTACTTGCCCGAGACTCGATCGTCGGTATCCCAATACCTTGTTCAATCTCGTTACCTGCAAGTCACTTTACTCGTACCATAATGCATGATCCCGTGACCAACCCCTTGGTCACATTGAGCTCATTATGATGATGCATTACCGAGTGGGCCCAGAGATACCTCTCCGTCATACGGAGTGACAAATCCCAGTCTCGATCCGTGCCAACCCAACAGACACTTTCGGAGATACCCGTAGTGCACTTTTAAAGCCACCCAGTTACGTTGTGACGTTTGATACACCCAAAGCACTCCTACGGTATCCGGGAGTTGCACAATCTCATGGTCTAAGGAAATGATACTTGACATTAGAAAAAGCTTTAGCAAACGAACTACACGATCTTGTGCTATGCTTAGGATTGGGTCTTGTCCATCACATCATTCTCCTAATGATGTGATCTCGTTATCAATGACATCTAATGCCCATAGTCAGGAAACCATGACTATCTGTTGATCAACGAGCTAGTCAACTAGAGGCTCACTAGGGACATGTTGTGGTCTATGTATTCACACATGTATTACGATTTCCGGATAACACAATTATAGCATGAACAATAGACAATTATCATGAACAAGGAAATATAATAATAATCCTTTTATTATTGCCTCTAGGGCATATTTCCAACAGTCTCCCACTTGCACTAGAGTCAATAATCTAGTTACATTGTGATGAATCGAACACCCATAGAGTTCTGGTGTTGATCATGTTTTGCTCGCGGAAGAGGTTTAGTCAATGGATCTGCGACATTCAGATCCGTGTGCACTTTACAAATATCTATGTCTCCATCTTGAACATTTTCATGAATGTAGTTGAAGCGACGCTTGATGTGCCTGGTCTTCTTGTGAAACCTGGGCTCCTTGGCAAGTGCAATAGCTCCAGTGTTGTCACAGAAGAGAGCGATTGGCCCCGACGCATTGGGTATGACTCCTAGGTCGGTGATGAACTCCTTCATCCATATTGCTTCATGCGCTGCCTCCGAGGCTGCCATGTACTCCGCTTCACATGTAGATCCCGCCACGATGCTTTGCTTGCAACTGCATCAGCTTACTGCCCCACCATTCAAAATAAACACGTATCCGGTTTGTGACTTGGAGTCATCCAGATCTGTGTCGAAGCTAGCGTCGATGTAACCCTTTACGACGAGCTCTTCGTCACCTCCATATACGAGAAACATGTCCTTAGTCCTTTTCAGGTACTTCAGGATATTCTTGACCGCTGTCCAGTGTTCCATGCCGGGATTGCTTTGGTACCTTCCTACCAAATTTACGACAAGGTTTACATCAGGTCTGGTACACAGCATGGCGTACATGATAGACCCTATGGCTGAGGCATAGGGGACGACACTCATCTTTTCTCTATCTTCTGCCGTGGTCGGACATTGAGCTGAGCTCAATTTCACACCTTGCAATACAAGCAAGAACCCCTTCTTGGACTGATCCATATTGAACTTCTTCAATATCTTTTCAAGGTATGTGCTTTGTGAAAGACCTATGAGGCTTCTTGATCTATCTCTATAGATCTTGATGCCTAATATATAAGTAGCTTCTCCAAGGTCCTTCATTGAAAAACACTTATTCAAATAGGCCTTAATGCTGTCCAAAAGTTCTATATCATTTCCCATCAAAAGTATGTCATCCACATATAATATGAGAAATGCTACAGAGCTCCCACTCACTTTCTTGTAAACGCAGTCTTCTCCATAAGTCTGCACAAACCCAAACGCTTTGATCATTTCATCAAAGCGAATGTTCCAACTCCGAGATGCTTGCACCAGCCCATAAATGGAGCGCTGGAGCTTGCATACCTTGTTAGCATTCTAAGGATCGACAAAACCTTCCGGCTACATCATATACAATTCTTCCTTAAGAAAGCCATTGAGGAATGTCGTTTTGACGTCCATTTTCCATCTCTCATAATCATAGTATGCGGCAATTGCTAACAAGATTCGGACGGATTTCAGCTTCGCTACGGGTGAGAAGGTCTCATCATAGTCAACCCCTTGAACTTGTCGATAACCCTTAGCGACAAGTCGAGCCTTATCGATGGTGACATTACCATCCGCGTCCGTCTTCTTCTTAAAGATCCATTTATTCTCTATCGCTCGCCGATCATCGGGCAAGTCTGTCAAAGTCCATACTTTGTTTTCATACATGGATCCTATCTCGGATTGCATGGCTTCAAGCCATTTGTTGGAATCTGGGCCCGCCATTGCTTCTTCATAGTTTGAAGGTTCACCGTTGTCTAACAACATGATTTCTAGGACAGGGTTGCCGTACCACTCTGGTGCGGAATGTGTCCTTGTGGACCTACGAAGTTCAGTAGCAACTTGATCTGAAGTTTCATGATCATCATCATTAACCTCCTCTCTAATCAGTGGAGGCACCACAGAAACATTTTCTTGAGCTGCGCTACTCTCCGGTTTAAGAGGTAATACTTCATCAAGTTTCACTTTCCTCCCACTTACTTCTTTCGAGAGAAACTCTTTCTCTAGAAAGGACTCGTTCTTGGCAACAAAGATCTTGCCTTCGGATCTGAGGTAGAAGGTGTACCCAATGGTTTCCTTAGGGTATCCTATGAAGACGCATTTTTCCGACTTGGGTTCGAGCTTTTCAGGTTGAAGTTTCTTGACATAAGCATCGCATCCCCAAACTTTTAGAAACGACAACTTAGGTTTCTTCCCAAACCATAATTCATATGGTGTCGTCTCAAAGGATTTAGACGGTGCCCTATTTAAAGTGAATGTAGCTGTCTCTAGAGCGTATCCCCAAAATGATAGCGGTAAATCAGTGAGTGACATCATAGATCGCACCATATCCAACAGAGTGCGATTACGACGTTCGGACACACCGTTACGCTGAGGTGTTCCAGGCGGCGTGAGTTGTGAAACGATTCCACATTTCCTTAAGTGCGTACCAAATTCGTGACTTAAATATTCTCCCCCACGATTTGATCGCAAGAACTTGATTTTTCTGTCACGTTGATTCTCAACCTCACTCTGAAATTTCTTGAACTTTTCAAAGGTCTCAGACTTGTGTTTCATTAAGTAGACATACCCATATCTACTCAAGTCATCAGTGAGAGTGAGAACATAACGATAGCCACCGCGAGCCTCAACACTCATTGGACCGCACACATCAGTATGTATGATTTCCAATAAGTTGGTTGCTCGCTCCATTGTTCCGGAGAACGGAGTCTTGGTTATCTTCCCCATGAGGCATGGTTCGCACGTGTCAAATGATTCGAAATCAAGAGACTCCAAAAGTCCATCTGTATGGAGCTTCTTCATGCGTTTGACACATATGTGACCAAGGCGGCAGTGCCACAAGTATGTGGGACTATCATTATCAATCTTATATCTTTTGGTATTCACACTATGAATATGTGTAACATTACGTTCGAGATTCATTAAGAATAAACCATTCACCAGCGGGGCATGACCATAAAACATATCTCTCATATAAATAGAACAACCATTATTCTCGGATTTAAATGAGTAGTCATCTCGCATTAAACGAGATCCAGATACAATGTTCATGCTCAAAGCTGGCACTAAATAACAATTATTGAGGTTTAAAACTAATCCCGTAGGTAAATGTAGAGGTAGCGTGCCGACGGCGATCACATCGACCTTGGAACCATTCCCGACGCGCATCGTCACCTCGTCCTTCGCTAGTCTCCGTTTATTCCACAGCTCCTGTTTTGAGTTACAAATATGAGCAACCGCACCGGTATCAAATACCCAGGAGCTACTACGAGTACTGGTAATGTACACATCAATTACATGTATATCACATATACCTTTAGTGTTGCCGGCCTTCTTGTTCGCTAAGTATTTGGGGCAGTTCCGCTTCCAGTGTCCCTTTCCCTTGCAATAAAAGCACTCAGTTTCAGACTTGGGTCCATTCTTTGGCTTCTTCCCGGCAACTGGCTTGCCGGGCGCGGCAACTCCCTTGCCGTCCTTCTTCTTACCCTTGCCTTTCTTGAACTTAGTGGTTTTATTCACCATCAACACTTGATGTTCCTTTTTGATCTCCACCTCCGCTGATTTCAGCATTGAATATACCTCAGGAATGGTCTTTTCCATCCCCTGCATATTGAAGTTCATCACAAAGCTCTTGTAGCTTGGTGGGAGCGACTGAAGGATTCTGTCAACGACCGCGTCATCCGGGAGATTAACTCCCAGCTGAGTCAAGCGGTTGTGCAACCCAGACATTTTGAGTATGTGCTCACTGACATAACTATTTTCCTCCATCTTACAACTGTAGAACTTGTCGGAGACATCATATCTCTCGACCCGAGCATGAGCTTGGAAAACCATTTTCAGCTCTTCGAACATCTCATATGCTCTGTGTTGCTCAAAACGCTTTTGGAGCCCCGGTTCTAAGCTGTAAAGCATGCTGCACTGAACGAGAGATTAATCATCAGCACGCTGCTGCCAAGCGTTCATAACGTCTTGGTTCTCTGGGATGGGTGCTTCACCTAGCGGTGCTTCTAGGACATATTGTTTCCTGGCAGCTATGAGGATGATCCTCAGGTTTTGGACCCAGTCCGTATAGTTGCTGCCATCATCTTTCAGCTTGGTTTTCTCTAGGAACGCGTTGAAGTTGAGGTTGACATTAGCGTGGGCCATTTGATCTAAAAGACATATTGCAAAGATTATTTAGACTAAGTTCATGATAATTAAGTTCATCTAATCAAATTATTTAATGAACTCCCACTTAGATTAGACATCCCTCTCGTCATCTAAGTGATACATGATCCGACTCAACTAGCCCGTGTCCGATCATCACGTGAGACGGACTAGTCATCATCGGTGAACATCTCCATGTTGATCGTATCTTCCATACGACTCATGTTCGACCTTTCGGTCTCTTGTGTTCCGAGGCCATGTCTGTACATGCTAGGCTCATCAAGTCAACCTAAGTGTTTTGCATGTGTAAATCTAGCTTACACCCGTTGTATGTGAACGTTAGAATCTATCACACCCGATCATCACGTGGTGCTTCGAGACAATGAACTTTCGCAACGGCGCACAGTTAGGGAGAACACTTTCTTGAAATTATTGTGAGGGATCATCTTATTTACTACCGTCGTTCTAAGCAAATAAGAAGCATAAACATGATAAACATCACATGCAATCAAATAGTGACATGATATGGCCAATATCATATTGCTCCTTTGATCTCCATCTTCGGGGCGCCATGATCATCTTCGTCACCGGCATGACACCATGATCTCCATCATCATGATCTCCATCATCGTGTCTTCATGAAGTTGTCATGTCAACTATTACTCCTACTACTATGGCTAACGGTTTAGCAATAAAGTAAAGTAATTACATGACGTTTATGTTGACACGCAGGTCATAAATAAATTAAGACAACTCCTATGGCTCCTGCCGGTTGTCATACTCATCGACATGCATGTCGTGATTCCTATTACAAGAACATGATCAATCTCATACATCACATATATCATTCATCACATCTTTTGGCCATATCACATCACACGGCACATGCTGCAAAAACAAGTTATACGTCCTCTAATTGTTGTTGCATGTTTTTACGTGGCTGCATTAGGGTTCTAGCAAGAACGTTTCTTATCTACGTCAAAACCAGAATGTGATATGCCAATTTCTATTTACCCTTCATAAGGACCCTTTTCATCGAATCCGATCCAACTAAAGTGGGAGAGACAGACACCCGCTAGCCACCTTATGCAACTAGTGCATGTCAGTCGGTGGAACCTGTCTCACGTAAGCGTACGTGTAAGGTCGGTCCGGGCCGCTTCATCCCATAATGCCGCCGAATCAAGATAAGACTAGTAACGGCAAGATAATTGACAATATCGATGCCCACAACTGCTTTGTGTTCTACTCGTGCATAGTAACTACGCATAGACCTAGCTCATGATGCCACTGTTGGGGAACGTAGCAGAAATCAAAATTTTTCTACGCATCACCAAGATCAATCTATGGAGTTCTCTAGCAACGAGAGGGATAGGAGTGCATCTACATACCCTTGTAGATCGCGAGCGGAAGAGTTCAAGAGAATGGGGATGATGGAGTCGTACTCGCCGTGATCCAAATCACCGATGACCAAGTGCCGAACGGACAGCACCTCCGCGTTCAACACACGTACGGTTGGGGAAGACGTCTCCTCCTTCTTGATCCAGCAAGGGGAAGGAGAGGTTGAGGAAGAAAGCTCCAACAGCAGCACGACGGCGTGGTGGTGGTGAAGCAGCAGTACTCCGACAGGGCTTCACCAAACTCTTGACGGAGGAGGAGAGGTGTTGGGGAGGGGAGGGGCTGCGCCTTGGATGTGGTGAGCAGCCCTCCCCTCGCCCCTCTATTTATAGGGGAAGGGGGAAGGGGGCCGGCCCCTCTAGATGAGATCTAGAGGGGGGGCGGTGGCCAAGGGGAGGGGGCTTGCCCCCCAAGCAAGGGGGGCGCCCCCTTTAGGGTTTCCCCCAACCCTAGGCGCATGGGCCCTAGGGCGGAGTGGTGCCCCAGCCCACTTGGGGCTGGTTCCCTTCCTCTTGCAGCCCATAAGGCCCTCCGGGAGAGGCGGCCCCTCCCGGTGGACCCCCGGAACCCCTCCGGTGGCCCCGGTACAATACTGATATGCCCCCGAACCTTTCCGATGACCGTATGACAACTTCCCATATATAAATCTTTACCTCCGGACTATTCCGAAACTTCTTGTGACGTCCGGGATCTCATCCGGGACTCTGAACAACATTCGGTAATCACATATAAGTCTTCCTAATAACCCTAGCATCACCGAACCTTAAGTGTGTAGACCCTACGGGTTCGGGAGACACGCAGACATGACCGAGACGACTCTCCGGTCAATAGCCAACAGCGGGATCTGGATACCCATGTTGGCTCCCACATGCTCCTCGATGATCTCATCGGATGAACCACGATGTCGAGGATTCAAGTAATCCCGTATACAATTCCCTTTGTCAATCGGTACGTTACTTGCCCGAGATTCGATCGTCGGTATCCCAATACCTCGTTCAATCTCGTTACCGGCAAGTCACTTTACTCGTACCGTAATGCATGATCCCGTGATCAACCACTTGGTCACATTGAGCTCATTATGATGATGCATTACCGAGTGGGCCCAGAGATACCTCTCCGTCATACGGAGTGACAAATCCCAGTCTCGATTCGTGTCAACCCAACATACACTTTCAGAGATACCCGTAGTGCACCTTTATAGTCACCCAGTTACGTTGTGACGTTTGGCACACCCAAAGTATTCCTACGGCATCCGAGAGTTACACGATCTCATGGTCTAAGGAAATGATACTTAACATTGAAAAAGCTTTAGCAAACGAACTACACGATCTTGTGCTATGCTTAGGATTGGGTCTTGTCCATCACATCATTCTCCTAATGATGTGATCTCGTTATCAATGACATCTAATGCCCATAGTCAGGAAACCATGACTATCTGTTGATCAACGAGCTAGTCAACTAGAGGCTCACTAGGGACATGTTGTGGTCTATGTATTCACACATGTATTACGATTTCCGGATAACACAATTATAGCATGAACAATAGACAATTATCATGAACAAGGAAATATAATAATAATCCTTTTATTATTGCCTCTAGGGCATATTTCCAACAGTCTCCCACTTGCACTAGAGTCAATAATCTAGTTACATTGTGATGAATCGAACACCCATAGAGTTCTGGTGTTGATCATGTTTTGCTCGCGGAAGAGGTTTAGTCAATGGATCTGCGACATTCAGATCCGTGTGCACTTTACAAATATCTATGTCTCCATCTTGAACATTTTCATGAATGTAGTTGAAGCGACGCTTGATGTGCCTGGTCTTCTTGTGAAACCTGGGCTCCTTGGCAAGTGCAATAGCTCCAGTGTTGTCACAGAAGAGAGCGATTGGCCCCGACGCATTGGGTATGACTCCTAGGTCGGTGATGAACTCCTTCATCCATATTGCTTCATGCGCTGCCTCCGAGGCTGCCATGTACTCCGCTTCACATGTAGATCCCGCCACGATGCTTTGCTTGCAACTGCATCAGCTTACTGCCCCACCATTCAAAATAAACACGTATCCGGTTTGTGACTTGGAGTCATCCAGATCTGTGTCGAAGCTGGCGTCGATGTAACCCTTTACGACGAGCTCTTCGTCACCTCCATATACGAGAAACATGTCCTTAGTCCTTTTCAGGTACTTCAGGATATTCTTGACCGCTGTCCAGTGTTCCATGCCGGGATTGCTTTGGTACCTTCCTACCAAATTTACGACAAGGTTTACATCAGGTCTGGTACACAGCATGGCGTACATGATAGACCCTATGGCTGAGGCATAGGGGACGACACTCATCTTTTCTCTATCTTCTGCCGTGGTCGGACATTGAGCTGAGCTCAATTTCACACCTTGCAATACAAGCAAGAACCCCTTCTTGGACTGATCCATATTGAACTTCTTCAATATCTTTTCAAGGTATGTGCTTTGTGAAAGACCTATGAGGCTTCTTGATCTATCTCTATAGATCTTGATGCCTAATATATAAGTAGCTTCTCCAAGGTCCTTCATTGAAAAACACTTATTCAAATAGGCCTTAATGCTGTCCAAAAGTTCTATATCATTTCCCATCAAAAGTATGTCATCCACATATAATATGAGAAATGCTACAGAGCTCCCACTCACTTTCTTGTAAACGCAGTCTTCTCCATAAGTCTGCACAAACCCAAACGCTTTGATCATTTCATCAAAGCGAATGTTCCAACTCCGAGATGCTTGCACCAGCCCATAAATGGAGCGCTGGAGCTTGCATACCTTGTTAGCATTCTAAGGATCGACAAAACCTTCCGGCTACATCATATACAATTCTTCCTTAAGAAAGCCATTGAGGAATGTCGTTTTGACGTCCATTTTCCATCTCTCATAATCATAGTATGCGGCAATTGCTAACAAGATTCGGACGGATTTCAGCTTCGCTACGGGTGAGAAGGTCTCATCATAGTCAACCCCTTGAACTTGTCGATAACCCTTAGCGACAAGTCGAGCCTTATCGATGGTGACATTACCATCCGCGTCCGTCTTCTTCTTAAAGATCCATTTATTCTCTATCGCTCGCCGATCATCGGGCAAGTCTGTCAAAGTCCATACTTTGTTTTCATACATGGATCCTATCTCGGATTGCATGGCTTCAAGCCATTTGTTGGAATCTGGGCCCGCCATTGCTTCTTCATAGTTTGAAGGTTCACCGTTGTCTAACAACATGATTTCTAGGACAGGGTTGCCGTACCACTCTGGTGCGGAATGTGTCCTTGTGGACCTACGAAGTTCAGTAGCAACTTGATCTGAAGTTTCATGATCATCATCATTAACCTCCTCTCTAATCAGTGGAGGCACCACAGAAACATTTTCTTGAGCTGCGCTACTCTCCGGTTTAAGAGGTAATACTTCATCAAGTTTCACTTTCCTCCCACTTACTTCTTTCGAGAGAAACTCTTTCTCTAGAAAGGACTCGTTCTTGGCAACAAAGATCTTGCCTTCGGATCTGAGGTAGAAGGTGTACCCAATGGTTTCCTTAGGGTATCCTATGAAGACGCATTTTTCCGACTTGGGTTCGAGCTTTTCAGGTTGAAGTTTCTTGACATAAGCATCGCATCCCCAAACTTTTAGAAACGACAACTTAGGTTTCTTCCCAAACCATAATTCATATGGTGTCGTCTCAAAGGATTTAGACGGTGCCCTATTTAAAGTGAATGTAGCTGTCTCTAGAGCGTATCCCCAAAATGATAGCGGTAAATCAGTGAGTGACATCATAGATCGCACCATATCCAACAGAGTGCGATTACGACGTTCGGACACACCGTTACGCTGAGGTGTTCCAGGCGGCGTGAGTTGTGAAACGATTCCACATTTCCTTAAGTGCGTACCAAATTCGTGACTTAAATATTCTCCCCCACGATTTGATCGCAAGAACTTGATTTTTCTGTCACGTTGATTCTCAACCTCACTCTGAAATTTCTTGAACTTTTCAAAGGTCTCAGACTTGTGTTTCATTAAGTAGACATACCCATATCTACTCAAGTCATCAGTGAGAGTGAGAACATAACGATAGCCACCGCGAGCCTCAACACTCATTGGACCGCACACATCAGTATGTATGATTTCCAATAAGTTGGTTGCTCGCTCCATTGTTCCGGAGAACGGAGTCTTGGTTCAAATGATTCATAATCAAGAGACTCTAAAAGTCCATCAGCATGGAGCTTCTTCATGCGTTTGACACCTATGTGACCAAGGCGGCAGTGCCACAAGTATGTGGGACTATCATTATCAACCTTACATCTTTTGGTACTCACACTATGAATATGTGTAGCATTACGCTCGAGATTCATTAAGAATAAACCATTCACCATAGGAGCATGACCATAAAACATATCTCTCATATAAATGGAACAACCATTATTCTCGGATTTAAATGAGTAGCCATCTCGAATTAAATGAGATCCCGATACAATGTTCATGCTCAAAGCTGGCACTAAATAATAATTATTGAGGTTTAAAACTAATCCCGTAGGCAAATGTAGAGGCAGCGTGCCGACGGCGATCACATCGACCTTGGAACCATTCCCGACGCGCATCGTCACCTCGTCCTTCGCCAGTCTCTCCTTATTCCGCAGCTCCTGCTTTGAGTTACAAATGTGAGCAACTGCACCGGTATCAAATACCCAAGAGCTACTACGAGTACTGGTAAGGTACACATCAATTACATGTATATCACATATACCTTTTGTTTTGTCGGCCTTCTTGTCCGCTAAGTATTTGGGGCAGTTCCGCTTCCAGTGACCACTTCCCTTGCAATAAAAGCACTCAGTCTCGGGCTTGGGTCCATTCTTTGGCTTCTTCCCGGCAGCTTTCTTGCCAGGCGCGGCAACTTCCTTGCCGTCCTTCTTGGAGTTCTTTTTACCCTTGCCCTTCTTGAACTTAGTGGTTTTATTGACCATCAACACTTGATGTTCCTTCTTGACTTCTACCTCTGCTGATTTCAGCATAGCAAATACTTCAGGAATGGTCTTTTCCATCCTCTTCATATTGAAGTTCATCACAAAGCTCTTGTAGCTCGGTGGAAGCGACTGGAGGATTCTGTCAATGACCGCGTCATCCGGGAGATTAACTCCCAGCTGAGTCAAGCGGTTATGTAACCCATACATAGTGAGTATGTGCTCACTGACAGAACTATTTTCCTCCATCTTACAGCTGAAGAACTTGTCGGAGACCTCATATCTCTCAATTCGGGCATGAGCTTGAAAAACCATTTTCAGCTCTTCGAACATCTCATATGCTCCATGTCTCTCAAAACGCTTTTGGAGCCCCGGCTCTAAGCTGTAAAGCATGCCGCACTGAACGAGGGAGTAGTCATCAGCACGTGTCTGCCAAGCGTTCATAACGTCTTGGTTCTGTGGGACGGGTGGATCACCTAGCGGTGCTTGTAGGACATAATCTTTCTTAGCAGCTATGAGGATGATCCTCAGGTTCCGGACCCAGTCCGTATAGTTGCTGCCATCGTCTTTCAGCTTGGTTTTCTCTAGGAACGCGTTGAAGTTGAGGACTACGTTGGCCATTTGATCTACAAGACATATTGTAAAGATTTTAGACTAAGTTCATGATAATTAAGTTCATCTAATCAAATTATTCAATGAACTCCCACTTAGATAGACATCCCTCTACTAGTCATCTAAGTATAACATGATCCGAGTCAACTAGGCCGTGTCCGATCATCACGTGAGACGGACTAGTCAACGTCGGTTAACATCTTCATGTTGATCGTATCTTCTATACGACTCATGCTCGACCTTTCGGTCTTCTGTGTTCCGAGGCCATGTCTATACACATGCTAGGCTCGTCAAGTCAACCTAAGTGTTTGCATGTGTAAATCTGTCTTACACCCGTTGTATGTGAACGTTAGAATCTATCACACCCGATCATCACGTGGTGCTTCGAAATAACGAACTGTCGCAACGGTGCACAGTTAGGGGGAACACTTTCTTGAAATTATTATGAGGGATCATCTTATTTACTACCGTCGTTCTAAGTAAACAAGATGCTAAACATGATAAACATCACATGCAATCAAATAATAATAGTGACATGATATGGCCAATATCACATAGCTCCTTTGATCTCCATCTTGGGGCTCCATGATCATCTTGTCACCGGCATGACACCATGATCTCCATCATCATGATCTCCATCATTGTGTCTCCATGAAGTTGCTCGCCAACTATTACTTCTACTACTATGGCTAACGCGTTTAGCAATAAAGTAAAGTAATTTATATGGCGTTTCTCAATGACACGCAGGTCATATAAAAATAAAGACAACTCCTATGGCTCCTGCCGGTTGTCATACTCATCGACATGCAAGTCGTGATTCCTATTACAATAGCATGAACATCTCATACATCACATATAGATCATTCATCATTCATCACAACTTTGGCCATATCATATCACAAAGCACTTGCTGCAAAAAGAAGTTAGACGTCCTCTAATTGTTGTTGCAAGTTTTACGTGGCTGCAATAGGGTTCTAGCAAGAACGTTTTCTTACCTATGTGAAAGCCACAACGTGATTTGTCAACTTCTATTTACCCTTCATAAAGACCCTTTTCATCGAATCCGCTCCAACTAAAGTAGGAGAGACAGACACCCGCCAGCCACCTTATGCAACTAGTGCATGTTAGTCGGTGGAACCGGTCTCACGTAAGCGTACGTGTAAGGTTGGTCCGGGCCGCTTCATCCCACAATACCGTTGAAGCAAGATAAGACTAGTAACGGCAAGAAAGTTGACAACATCTACGCCCACAACAAATTGTGTTCTACTCTTGCAAGAAGAACTACGCATAGACCTAGCTCATGATGCCACTGTTGGGGAACGTTGCAGAAAACAAAAAATTTCCTACGGTTTCACCAAGATCCATCTATGAGTTCATCTAGCAATGAGTGATTGGATGCATCTACGTACCTTGTAGATCGCGAGCGGAAGCGTTCAAAGAACGGGGATGAGGTAGTCGAACACGACGTGATCCAAATCACCGGAGATCCTAGCACCGAACGGACGGCACCTCCGCGTTCAACACACGTACGGTCAGCGTAATGTCTCCTTCTTCTTGATCCAGCAAGAGGGAAGGAGAGGTTGAGGAAGATGGCTCCAGCAGCAGCACGACGGCGTGGTGGAGATGGAGCTGCAGTACTCTGTCAGGGCTTCGCCAAGCGCTATGAAGGAGGAGGAGGTGTTGGAGAGGGAGAAGGAGGCAACCAAAGGCGTGGATGAAAAGCCCTCCTTCCCCCACTATATATAGGAGGGCCAAGGGGGGGAGGCGCCGGCCCTAGGAGATCCAATCTCCTAGGGGGGCGGCGGCCAAGGGAGGTTTCCCTCCCCCCCTCCCAAGGCACCTAGGGGTGCCTTCCACTTGTGGGACTCTTCCCCTTTGGAAACCCTAGGCGCATGGGCCCCTTGGGGCTGGTGCCCTTGGCCCATGTAGGCCAAGGCGCACCCCCTACAGCCCATGTGGCCCCCCGGGGCAGGTGGACCCAACCGGTGGACCCCCGGGACCCTTCCGGTGGTCCCGGTACAATACCGATAACCCCGAAACTTGTCCCGATGGCCGAAATAGCACTTCCTATATATAATTCTTTACCTCTGGACCATTCCGGAACTCCTCGTGACGTCCGAGATCTCATCCGGGACTCCGAAAAACATTCGGGTTACTGCATATACATATCCCTACAACCCTAGCGTCACCGAACCTTAAGTGTGTAGACCCTACGGGTTCGGGAGACATGCAGACATGACCGAGACGACTCTCCGGTCAATAACCAACAGCGGGATCTGGATACCCATGTTGGCTCCCACATGCTCCTCGATGATCTCATCGGATGAACCACGATGTCGAGGATTCAAGCAACCCCGTGTACAATTCCCTTTGTCAATCGGTATGTTACTTGCCCGAGATTCGATCGTCGGTATCCCAATACCTCGTTCAATCTCGTTACCGGCAAGTCACTTTACTCGTACCGTAATGCATGATCCCGTGACCAGACACTTGGTCACTTTGAGCTCATTATGATGATGCATTACCGAGTGGCCCAGTGATACCTCTCCGTCATACGGAGTGACAAATCCCAGTCTTGATCTTGTTCAACCCAACAGACACTTTCTGGAGATACCCGTAGTCTACCTTTATAGTCACCCAGTTACGTTGTGACGTTTGGTATACCCAAAAGCACTCCTACGGTATCCGGGAGTTACACGATCTCATGGTCTAAGGAAAAGATACTTTGACATTGGAAAAACTCTAGCAAACGAACTATACGATCTTCAAGCTATGTTTATGATTGGGTCTTGTCCATCACATCATTCTCCTAATGATGTGATCTCGTTATCAATGACATCCAATGTCCATAGTCAGGAAACCATGACTATCTGTTGATCAACGAGCTAGTCAACTAGAGGCTTACTAGGGACATGTTGGTGTCTGTTATTCACACATGTATTACGATTTCCGGATAACACAATTATAGCATGAATAAAGACAATTATCATGAACAAGGAAATATAATAATAATGCTTTTATTATTGCCTCTAGGGCATATTTCCAACACTACAGAATAGGCATTTCTTCCATATGTTACCATTACATATCTGCAACTGCAGAAGAAGATTTTCTTCTTCATCAATACCCATACATTGGTCCTTGTCAGATCAGAAGGCGAAGGGCAGTGCATCTCACCTCCCCACACTCTGTTCCATCTATGAGAGTGTGATCAACATGGATTACGTTGCCGGGAAGGGGGAAATAATAGTAGGTGGTGGCTGCGCCGCCGAGGATGAGCAGGGCGTAGCCACCAACGTACTTGTGGGGGTTGGTGTTGGAGGAGACAGGGGAGGACACAGACGTTGTGGTCGCAGTTGGGGCTGCTGAAGCAAGAATACAGGGGAGGCAGTGAAACGTTGGGGCTCGAACGACTCCGGTGGTGAAATGTTGGGGCTGTGGCTCGTTTCCAGCCCAGTATTTTTTAAAAAATTAGCAGCGAAATGTATAGGCTACAAGAGCAGCCCAAGCCCAATACGAAGCTATCCTTATTTGGTGACCTAGACGAGCAGCATGTACCCACTGACCCACGCGATGCATCCATCCCCCCCCCCCCCCCCCCCCCCCCCCCCCCCCCCCCCCCCCCCCCGCCGCCGCACACAGCTGTTGCTCACACCTCCCTCCCTCTTACATTCTCTTCTTCTTCCCAACGCATCCATAATCCGTCCCCGCCGCACGCACACAGGCATGCTTTCGTCGCCGAGCGCACACACGCACGCAGATGCTCACGCGTTGCCCACCCATGTTCTTCTCTGCTTGTGTTGCGTCCTCACCAACGTCGGCAGGTGCGTGCCCTCCGCCTCAACGCCGCACCGCCACTTGCTCTGGCACGCCCTGGTGGCCGGCGGTGACCACCATCACTCACAGCACATCCACAGCATGCACCTCCCTTGTCCATCCACTCACGAGCCGCTCAGGCTAAACAGAGCCAGTGCAGAACGAGCCGAGCCACCCATATGCAGCTCGTTGGCATCACCCAGCCGAGCTGGCTGCTTCCGAGCGAGCTAACATGGCTGTTTGAATTCGGCTTGGCTCGTGTCCAGTCCTAATCGGCAGCATACTTACCCAGGTCGAAGTCAGGGAGACAGGGAAGGGGGTGGTGGAGACGGCGAGGAGGGGTTTGTGGTAGTGGTCGGCAATGGAGCCTGGGGGTGAACGAACGACGGCACCGACCTGTCCAGATCCTTCTTTCTTTCCGGAGATGGCGCTAGATGAGGTGGGGTAGAGATGGGCTAAACACTGAACTGGAGTGGCAGGGGGTTATTTGTAAAATTGCCATAGTTTGTCTCAGACGCGTTGGATGCAAATCGGATGGCTGTAAATGAAAGATGGCAGGCACACCATCATCACCAACTCAGATTTTTATAAGAGTAGAGATAATTAACCAGCATTTTCTTTTTTGTGGTTAACCAGAAGAGGGTCACATCTCCATTTCATATGGAAATGAAAAGCCCAAGTCCAATCTCATGCTTGATCGACTAAATAGACTTCTGGAGCGTGCTCGCTAGTGGTCACATCCCATGCCATGAAGGCGGTGGCAAACTAGCCCATGAGAGGTAGGGAGAGGCGCACAGAACAAACAACCCGGTGAGAGCAGTGACGTCAGCCCTAGACGATGAAAACCCTAGCATGAGGTCAGGAACGAGCACCCAGTTGGATCCAGATCCAACGGGTGGGATTAACCGGTCCCAATGAGCCTTTGCCAGGGACAAGTGGGACCACCGCTCACAACACCTGCTATGGCCTGCGGAAATAAAGTATCTGGGTGACTCTCAAGGATGAAAGGAGAGGGAACATGAGAGGTCAAATTGGCTCCCCTCAACAACAAAATCTTACCAAGAAGCTCCGAAGAAAAAATAATTTACCATCACCATTTCCTGAGCTCTTTGATTTGTTTCAAAATGATCTCCAAGTTGACAGCACAACACAAATAGCGTCTCACCATACCATACGGTGCTCATTTAGAGCACACGGAAATTTCACACGGCCGATTTCATCTCGAACAGAAGCAGTAAATGGCACATCACGCATGCATCGTTCAGGAAGTGCACATGACGAACTGAGCACAGAAGCTAACACAATACACAGTGTATACAAACTATACAGCAAGGTCTTCATATATGCTCACAAAGAAGATTGCCGCCTGCCGCATCTCTTCCACCTTCCAAGTTTCTCGAAACCCTGGAACGGAAAAGCATGTGAAAGATCAAAGACATGAACAGAAGGGGGCCATAGCTCCAATATAGCTGCCGACAAGAGGAGCGAGCGTTCACAAGATAACTCATTTTTCTTCCCCGGAGATAACTCGGTACAGGAAAAGCAACAGCGGCGTGTAGGATGTACCTTGCGCGGTTTAATAGCCAGCTCGTTGTCTTCCATCCAAACAGCCTTGAAACCCAGCGGCTCCAGCACATTCTGATAGCTGCAGTTTCGCAAAAGAACGGCCATCGGGTCAATAATGAAGGCAGGATAACATTTCGGTTTCTGTCCTACACAAAGCTGCGTCATCACCGAGGAAAAACCCGGGCTTTTCAACTGGAAATTAATTCTTTCGACGATAGGGACGGGACATGCATGCATACTTACTCAGCAACTGTATTATTGTAGGGCGGCCCCCCTTCCTGATCGCTGATCTGTAATAAGAAATATTATATGCAGTGCCTTCCAGTTGTGAACAAAGTAATGTGACGGCATCCGAAGAAGCCGGTCACGTTCATGCACCTATCCAGATTGATTTTGGTGCTAACTAGTGATTTAATATGTGCATCAACACCCCCTTGTTTCAATCAGGGATGGGCATTGGAGTAGGCACCCGGAATTTTTTGTGTGTTTTCTATTAGAGCACTGATTGTCTGTCCGACTCCGAAGTGTCAAAGCAAAATACATTGGAACGACAGCATGGGAGGTTTTAGCATGTCTTTATCAAATGTCAGCATTAGCTTTAAGAAGAGTAAGCATACTGATTCTTTTAAAGTGTGCCATGCACCAAAGGTCATGAAAACATGTGGTTACATAAGGATAGGAAATGAGGAAAAAGCGATAAGATGGTTGGTGGATTTGCACGTCAAGTGCTCAGACTTGGCTGCAAAGTCCTGCTGCTTCACACCAAGCTATGGACCCCACATTAATCAATTCATCCAATGTCCTTCGATGCGTATTGTTGCATGTTGCAGTTCTCCGGAACATAGGTCCAGGAAACTATAAGGTAATTACTCATAAGAATTTGGCTCTACCAAGATACCTAGATTCTACTCCCTCTGTCCCAAAATATAAGAACGTTTTTGATACTATACTAGTGTAAAAAACGTTCTTATATTTTGGGACGGAGGGAGTATTTGCTTTCTTCGGAGTTCAGAACTTGCTGCAGGCATAGTTGCTGTGAATTTAGTAGCGAGTTCCAGTTGTTACCTATGACTACTACTCTGTCTACTCATGATCCTTGATAGAAGGACAGCAATACCACCACAATCCTCCAGGATTAGGCTATTCGTATAACATAGAACAGCATAGAAATCTTAAAAGGTAAATCAACTGGTTAACATTTTTAGAGTTCAGTTTAGTATATATCATATCATATGATAAGTAGAATAACATCTCCAATGCAAAAGTAAACAAGAAGCATAGAGAGATTCTATCCTCACCAAATATATCAAGGTGATAAGCTCTCCATCTGGTTTCAGAAGGCGACTAACTGTCTCTGCCCAAGCCAGCCTCATGCTTGGATCAAGTGCACAAAAGAACCTGTGTGAATTAATAAAGGTGATCTAAACTGCCTCCAGAATGACAAATAAGCAAGATAAATTGACACGTACGTATAGTCGAAAATGAGGTCAAATGGTTCACTTGGTCTCCACTTGAAGAAATCAGCAATCAGAAAAGAAAACCAATCTGCATTTGGCAAAGATGATGACCACTGGTACATCAACAGGGAAAACAATTAAATGTATATAAGTTTTAAAACCACAAAGGGTACCTAGGATAACAAGATGTTTTTTTAGATAAATGGTAATAGTACATTAAATTTATTCCCAGTTATGATTATTATTTATAAAAACACCAATTCAATCCAAATACCAAGAGCTGGGTTCAGTTGCCATTATAATCAATACTGCAGTAGGATTCATGAGTACACATGTTAATGTAAAAATGTAAAAATTAGAGGTAGCATCCTTGGTCACAAAGTCATCATTTTAGAAGATATATGGTTGCCTGCTGTAATTAGCCCCGTGACATAAATCAAACACAACCATTCTCCGCATAAAAGCTTTTGCTTCCAAGAAACACGGTTAATCTTTCCCAGCACAAAATGGACCTGAACTACTTTGGAATTAACTATATTTTTTCTAGATAAGGTATCTAGCATGTTTACATGACAAATCATCATCCTGCACAGAAGAATTTACCAAAAAAAACATTAAAAGAAGCAACTAGCATTGTGTTATAAACTCACCTTAGCTGCCAATCAAGCTCTTACTCAGTTACATCTCACCTGCTTAGCCTTCTCAGCAGCTATATTAGAAATCTCTAAGCCAACGACAAATCTCTCAGGGCTTGCCAGAGCAACCACATCATAACCCTGTTATACAGCAGCTCAATCAGAAAAGATTGATGACAAGTCGTTGCAAGGAAAATTGGAGCAGAACCGTCCTACTAGTATCAATTTGCAAAATGATCTTATATATAGACATGAACCAGGTAACCACTTAACGTGTTTTGCATTTCAAGCTGTAAATTTTGGTTTAATTGTCATATTCATTAAAAGAATAGTTTAGTTGCCACATTAATCTCGCATCCAGGACTCCCCATAGAAAAATATATATATTCAACACACTAGTTCATACATATGACAATTGCTCTCTGTGTAAACAAATTTGATATGTTTATAGTAGGCTAAAGAAGTACTAGATCACATTGTTACGGTATGTGATGACTCTTTTTTTATCAAATGGTGAAAGAGCTGAATGTTTAGCTGGCGACCAATTTTTTTTAGTAATTGATCACCACATTATTATTGAACCTTTTCCTTAGCAAGAAACTTGGGATTACCATTGGGTTTCTTTTAAATCTTATAAAGACTTAGATGACTCATTCCATATAACGGATGTCACTTGGGTTTATAGGTGTAGCCAGAAAATTGCACAGATTGAAGGGAAAGGCGTAAGTGTTCAGACAGAGGCAGATGATAAATGCCATCTGCTTAACATACCATGCCGCATCCCGGGACCAACGCTCTTCCTTTAGGGAGAGTTCCTGATTTAACGAGATGCTCGATGATAGGTGTCGGCTTCCCCAGATCCCACGGGGTCACGCCAGTCTCCCAGGACTTCTCCCAGCCATCTGACCAGCAGCAGCAGCAATAATGAGCAACCAAAAATAGCAAGGGAAATCACTCCACAAGACAGGAAACAGATACAATGGCGAACCGAAAAACGAATCAAGCGATGGTACGAGGCACCATATTAAGCCGACAGTGCATTTTCTGCTTTGCAGTGATCCAATTCCACTATACGTATCTCGAGCATACGCCCTTTACCCTCTAGTGAAATCCCCTCATTCTGTTATGGATTACCCTCTAGCTGATTCCTACATCGACCGCTCTACCGCGTTATTTCCGTATTTCTGGAATTGCTCCCCGACGAAATGGGCGAAGATTCTCCCCTAACCTGCGACCCCCATCTGAGAAACTCCCCAACCATAATCCAATTTTCACACATTGACGCCTAGTCTGCTACCAAACATACATAGGTCGTTGCCTCCAACCAACTCGCCGAGGAAAATTCCCCAACTACTCGTCGGCCCGCTTGCCGCGATCCGTCCACCCCACACACAGCTAGCCGATCGCGCCAACCACCAGGTACGAGACGAGACTAGACGAGATCGCCCGACCTCGACGAGGACGAGAAACCACCAGCAGCACACCCCATTCATTCATTCATTCAACTCCCCCACCCACCCAACAGCGACCCGCAGCAGCCAACCAACCAATCGGCCCAGAGATCGAGCGAGCTCACCTGCCGCGTCGCCGCCGCCCCGGAAGATCTCCCGCAGCCTCCCCACCGTCGGGTTCCCGCCCGGGTCCCCCGCCCCCGCCCCCGCCGACGACCCCATCGCCGCCGCCCGCGCCCCGCGCGAGACGACGGCGCGGCCAGCCGGCAGCACGTGGCGCATCCGCCGCGCTGTCGAGCCGGGAGAGCGCGCGCGAGAAAGCTTCGCGCTTTGCGGCGACAAAAAGCGGAAAAGGATAAAAAACAATGGCAGGAGGAGGAGTACAAAATACGAAGGGGATAAGAGGATAAAACCGGCGAGGGAGGGAGGGGAGAAAAAAGAAAGGGCAAAGCGGGGAAGAAAAGGAAAGCCGGAGCCGGGCGGAGCTGTCGAGTATATCACTTCCCCTGTGCGCACGCCTCCGCCCCGTCCCCTCCCTCACCCGCACCCAAATCCGTCCTCCTCCCGCGGCGACGAGCCCCCGCGGCGGGGGGAGAAGAGGAAGGGGAAAGCCGGCGGCTTTGCGCATGGCGGAGGCGGCGGCGGGGGCGGCGTCGGCGCTGCTGGACCTGCCGGAGCCGCTGCTGCTGCTCATCCTCGGCGCCCTCCACGACCCGCGCTCGCGGCACCGGGCCTCCATGGCCTGCCGCCGGCTGCTGGCGGCGGAGCGGGCGACGCGGGCGGCCATGGCGCTGCGCGGGGACCCGCGGACGGCCGACTTCCTCCTCCTCCCGCCGGCCTTCTGCTTCCCGGCGCTGGAGCGGCTCGACCTCTCCCTCGCCTCGCCGTGGGGCCACCCGCTGCTCTCGTCCGCCTCGCGCGTCGCGGGGGCGCCCGCCTCCTCCTCCTCCAACCACCTCGCGCTCCGCCCGGAGGAGATCGCGGAGCGGAACGCGTACGTGGCGGCGCGCCTCGCCGCCTACTTCCCCGCCGTGGCCCGCCTCGCCGTCTACTGCCGCGACCCCTCCACGCTCGCCAGCCTGGCCCCCTGCTGGCGGGCCACGCTGCGGGCCGTCAAGCTCGTGCGCTGGCACCAGCGGCCGCTCGACCTCCCCGGCGGCGCGGATCTCGAGCCGCTGCTCGGGGCCTGCCCCCAGCTCGCGGCCCTCGACCTCTCCGAGTTCTACTGCTGGACGGAGGACGTCGTGCCGGCGCTCGACGCGCACCCGGCCGCCGCCGCCAGGCTCACCGACCTCGACCTCGGCCTCGCCGGCGCCTCCAACGGCTTCCACGCCGCCGAGCTCGCGGCCATCGCCGCCGCCTGCCCCGGCCTCCGGCGGCTCGTCGCGCCCTGCGTCTTCAACCCCCGCTACGTCGACCACGTCGGCGACGACGCGCTGCGCTCGCTCGCCGCCAGCTGCCCCCGGCTCACCGTCCTGCGCCTCAGCGAGCCCTTCGAGCCGGCGTCCACCAGCCAGCGGGAGCAGGCGGGCATTACCGCCGTGGGGCTCGTTGACTTCTTTGCCGCGCTCCCTGGGCTGGAGGACCTCATGCTGGACCTCCAGCACAATGTGCTCGAGGCAGCTCCGGCGATGGAGGTGCTCGCACGCAGGTGCCCACGGATCAAGGTCCTGACGCTGGGGTGCTTCCAGGGGCTGTGCAAGGCCGCCTGGCTGCATCTCGACGGCGTCGCCGTGTGCGGCGGGCTGGAGTCGCTCTGCATCAAGAACTGCGAGGATCTCACCGACGCCAGCCTCGGCGCGATCGGCCGTGGCTGTGGGAGGCTTGCCAAGTTTGCCATACAAGGATGCAACCTTGTCACGTCAGATGGGATCAGGAGGCTAGCCATGGCGCTTCGGCCTACATTGAAGGAGGTCAGTGTGCTGCACTGCCGGTTTCTGCACACTGCAGCATGCCTTGCTGCTCTGAACCCAATCCGCGATCGGATTGAGAGCCTTGAGATCAACTGTGACTGGGAGGAGGTTGAACAGCCCAGCTCCAGCTGCCTGGCCAACGGCACAACCGGAAGTGATCATGAGGATGACGAGCCTAGTGAAATGGCGTACCAGTCCGCGCCCAAGAAATGCAGGTTCTCCTACTTGGAAATGGATAATTATGAAAGCTGGGAGATGCTCCGCTCACTCTCCCTTTGGTGCCCTGCTGGTCAGCTGCTCTCCCCGCTCATTTCTGCCGGGCTCGATAGCTGCCCTGTTCTTGAGAAGATCTCGATTAAGGTGGAGGGCGATCTCCGGACTTGTCCGCGTCCATTTCACGGGTCAGCTTTTGGCTTAAGCGACCTTGGAGCCTTCCAGGCGCTGGCCAAGATGAAGTTGGACCTCAGCGAGGCGGTGGGTTATGCGCTCACCGCGCCAACGGGGCATATGGATCTTTCACAGTGGGAGCGGTTTTATCTGAGCGGTATCGAATCATTGCTGAGTTTGTATGAGCTGGACTACTGGCCGCCCCAAGACAAGGATGTGAACCACCGGAGCCTGTCACTGCCAGCGGTCGCACTTTTCCAGCACTCCATCGGACTCAGGAAGCTCTTCATCCATGGCACCACACACGAGCACTTCATGAGCTTCTTCCAGAAAATGCCAAACTTGAGGGACGTGCAGCTAAGGGAGGACTACTATCCAGCACCGGAGAACGACATGATGATCACAGAGATGCGGGCTGAATCTTGTCTCCGGTTCGAGCAGCAGCTGAACAACCGGCAATTTCGGCAAATTCCTGATTGAGGCCGAATTGGGTGCACCATTACAGTGATTCGATGTTGAATACATCAACACAGAGAGCCCTTGCTCTTGTTTAGTCACCCAGAGTGCTACTGAAGTATCTTTGGGTTGCTTGCGATGATTGCTGTAGTAACTGGAATTGCTCAGTCCATTGATGATAAGAGTAGAAGACAATGCCTGATCAAGTGACAGTGGTATCGAATCTTTATTTGCATTCCTTTTTCTTTTTCTGGTGTAATAAGAGAGAGACTCAGAGTTCACATATTTGCAGGAGGCAAGATGATAAATTAGCATTTGAGGGAATTTTGTCAAGGGAAAAAGTTTTTTATTTATTTTCAAGCTGAGCTCAGTTGAACTGCGGCAAGAGAAATTGGCGTTATTATTCGGGTAAATTGTAATGTTTGAGCTCTGTAAACATTAGAAAAATCGGCAGTCACTTGTTTGTCATATGCCCTTGTCCTTCAACTGTCACATTTCGTCATTCTGAAGATGGCCTCATTCCAAAATTTGCTGGTTAATTATACGAATGGAGAAACTGGTGCATACGTAGTAGCTGCACTGGGAAGTTATAATTTGTCGCTGTGTCCTTGTGCTTACTACTGTCTCCTTTGCCTTGCATCCACAGGTTTGACCATAAGTTCAAACTGCATGGCAAACCGGCTTGCAAGCTGCTATGCTAAGTACTGAAATGAGATGAACTTGTAACACCTGACAGAAGAAAGTTCACCCCGCCATTAAGAATTGGGTCTGATCTGACAACAGAAGTACGGAGTGCTCAAATTAACTTTCTTCCTTGTTGATGCAGGCATCAAAGATCAAAGGAGCTTCTGCAAGGTCCAAGCTAGAAGCCCATCATCAGAGCAGACTACCACAATTTGCTGATAGGAGTACTTGTTAACCCAAAGGCCCCCAACTAAGGAGTGGTTCCGCAAATCGCAGCATGACAAGGAGGACAGGACGGACAGGCGTGCCGCGGAACAAGATCGGCATCGGAACCTATTGCAGAAGAACTGGTATGGACGCGCGCCCTTCCAAGTTCCGATCCCAGGTGCGTTTTGTCAAAGCCAAGTCCCAACGATTCTTTCTCCTCTTATTGCAGAAGAAAGGCAGGCAGCCAAGCACTAAAGCACAGCCCTGCGTACTCTTGGTGACAGAGAGGTCTCTGTTTGTCCCAATCTAATGTGCGAGCAGCGCGTGCGCTAATAGTATGCCTTCTTTTCGGGTTAAGTAGTTAGCTGGAGGCGTCTCAGTGGAGGAGTAGGATGCTGGTGGTCTATAGAATTCAGTGCAAAGCTGGCGTCTAGAAGGGCCAGATTAGATTAGGTAGAGCAGAAGCTTCCTCTTTTCTTTCTTCCTCTCGCGTGCATGTGCCACGTTGAGGGCTTGTTGGTCACTCGATTGGCCCTTTGTGTGTGTGTGACAAAGACGCACACATGCATCGTCCCGTTGCCTATCGTTTAAGCAACTGGTCGGCATTGGGCATTGGACATTGGGCATTGGGCAGACGGAGCTCAAAAGGTTCGCCGCGGCATTTTATCTTTTATATCTCATCTCATATTTAGTTAGCATTACCATTACAAATTATTCGTCCTTTTAATATTGAGATCCACAGACGGAATTTGTAACCGAAACTTTGCATCATGTAGAAATAGAATATGCCCGTCATATAACTGCAAAATGTTCTAGACTTGTATGCGACTCTTGCATCCATTTTACCCACATCTTTTGCGACCTCGGGGGCATTTCCACCTCGTATATTTCCTCCAGGCGCGGTGGTACTCTACTCTACAATGTGAAGTTGGCGTGCTAATGACTTGTTCTTACCCTGCTGAATGCCAGGTTGCCGTGGAAGAACAAACGTCGCGACGAGTTATTCTGCTGGCGGTTCCATGCTGCAGTACTGATCTAGTGGTTGTGCCTCCCTTCCGTCGTGCGGTTTATCCATCAGTTTATGAACCAAAGCTCAAAAGCAGCCGCAGATGCCCAATTCTCCATGCCATGCCATTCCATCAGCCGCAGATGCCCAATTCTCCATGCCGTTCCATTCCAAAAGTGCCTGCCTGATGAGGAGTGATTCCGAGGTCAGATCGCCCGGTGGATGGATGCTTGCTCGATCGTGGGCCTCAGGCGATGCGCTTCCTGCGAGCGAAAGCGCAACGCGCGTGCTGAGAGGCGTGATTCTGGACCATGGTTCAGCCGAACCTATGGCCGACGCCGTATGATTTAAAATCCTGCTACATGTCGACTCATCGGCCGGAGGATTTTTGTGGTCGTCGCCGCCGCGTGCGGTACGGAGACGGGCAGCGAAGTCAAACATGCATGTGCAGAGCTGTGTATGCATGCACCTCATTCGCTCGGAAAAGCAGTGGAGAGGGAAAAGGGTAAAGCGTTTGCTTGCTTGCTTGCTGTAGGTGCTACTAGTAGCTAGCTCTGCTGGCTTCCTTCCTTGGTTTTCTGAAAGTGTTATCCTCGGCGTGATGTGAATTACTAGTACTCTCTCCATGAAGAAATATAAGAGCATTTAGATCACTAAAGTTCTTATATTTTTTGGGTGTGTCTAGGTCTCAGTCGATTGAGACTTAACCAAGTCTCAATCAAGTGAGCAGTATATAAGAAGAAAAAGAAAAACTGAAAAGAATTTTTGTGTATGAATCTCCATGCAAGATCAAAGGAAAATAACATCGACTGAAACATAACGAAGTCTAAGTCGACTGAGACTTAGCAAAACTGATATATTTTTTTTACAAAGGGAGTAGTTTGTTGAGTTGGATCGGTTTGCTTTTGCGACGCTTCCAGACCAATTTGGGCCGTTCATGGTTATTTCATTTTGATTCAAGGGCCAACATAACCTAGCTTGCCTTTTCTTTTTTCATTTTGAGTTGTGCCTTGCCTTTTCATTGCAAGAATAGTAACCCGCGTGATATTGGTTATTATCAACAATAACGTCATCCACGTATGAAGATAAGGAAAAAGTGATTTGGAACAACCGCTTAGCCATGTTGACGTACACTACACCTAATCTTGCTCATTATGTTGAAACTACACAATCGTCAATGAGATTGCTAAGGGCATCTGTGAGAAATATCCGCCTGCCTCTAACGCCTTTGCTGCCGCCTCTAAACACTGCACAAGCTGTCTTCATGTCAAAAATGATTAGCGTCGCCTCTAAGCATAGAAGTTGCCTCTATTCTTTTCTAAGCACTAAAACATAGTCCAGGCCCATTTTTTTTCTTGTTTCAAAAAAAAAAGATTGCTTTTTTAGCATCTACACACTGTATGAATGGTCAAACAATATATTTTCTAATAGGGGGTGGGCTTAACTATAGAGGCAGCAAACATTCAACACATTGCGGCTCTTTGGGCGACAAATTTGAATGTGAATAGTGACATGTTTGGGTGAATAGTAGTTTAATACTATTAATACTATTCACATTCAATTTTGTCTTTTTTGTTTCTATTAATGTAAGTTGAATTTGGAGTTCAAACTTTTTGTGGTTGTACATAGGAGTTTGAACATGTATTAAAAAACGATCTTATAGATCTCATCTAATGTGAGCTCTCACACAAGTCGCCCCTGGTTAGAGGCGGATCATGGGGCCCAGCTTAGAGGCAGGTTTGCCTCTAACACACTACAGATGCTCTAAGGGCATATACAACGGTGTTATCTTAGGAGTGTCACGTAGAATAAACGTTGAGGTGGAGAAAAGAAAAATCATAAGAATCTTCTCTTATTTAAGAGATGATCTTTTAGCACAATATGTCTCACCATATTTTTAGTAATAACTAGTTATTGAAGATAAGGTTAAGAGATAACTCATTATAGACATACTTTTATTGTCATCTCTAAACTACATGCAAGGTTTCAGATAAGATTATCTTATCAACCACTGTACTTACCCTAACTAGATCAGACTCTTCTTATGAAAAATGCACTCCCTCCGTAAAGAAATACTACCTTTGTATCAAAATATGAAACGATTTTGTAGGCTAAGCTGGTCTAAAAATGTCTTATATTTTGATACGGAGGGAGTATAGGATCGTTCATATCATTAAAGTAGTGATATAAAAGATCTTATATTTCATTATGGTTGAAGTAATGTCCAGATAAGATTGAGGCAGCGAGAAACAAATGTGGTTTCTACGATACGTCACTCCTTTTCCTTTTTCTTTCTGCATGGAGGTTCTACGTCATTCGATCGCATAATGTCCTTGGTGCCAGTGGATAACAGCTGACACTAACGAGGATCTGACTTGTATTAGCGTATAGAAAATGGCTAAACGTGTTGTGTTTGATCACCTTTTTTTGATTAGTAGTGAAAAATGACGTTCTTCGATAGTTGACAATATGATGCTCCAAAAGTTGCCTGCTAAAATAGTACTACCTCCGCGCACTAATATAATGTGTTTTGGCAGCTCAATTCAAACTGCCGAAGCATCTTAGGCCTTATACAATGGGAGATGCTTAGAGGGATGTTTAGAAAAATAAAACGAGATTTTCTCAGGCACCGGTGACTAGAGACGCTTAGTTAAGCGTCTACCCTATACAAATAAGCACCGGTGCTTAAGAAAAGTCTGGTTTATTTCTCTAAGCACCTCTCATTGTACAAGGCCTTATATTAGTTCACAGATGGAGTTCTACTACTTTCAGAGAGGGAAATATGATCAGGTGGGAGAACTCTCCTCGTGTGATTCCTAAAAAATGCTTTCAGAGGGAAATTAACACAGGTGGTGCTGGTGACACGTACGTGCTACTAGCAATTAAACATGAAAGTGCAAGGGAACGACATGTACGTAGTACGTTGGATCGATGACAGACAACGGAGGGATCATGACGGGTCGAGATTGATGAGATTGATCGATACTACTGCCACATGTACGTCCGTTCGTCGGTTCGTTTTCCCTCCGCTGCAGGCCGCGGCTTGACCGTTCCCGTTGGTATTGGTGGATCGATGGCCAGACGTACAACATGTACTGCAAGAATGCATGCATGGTGGAGGGCGAACGTCCACTAGTCTGCGTGCGCGTTGCCGTAGGCAGTGAACGTCCGTACGTGCTGTCCATCATCACTGATGGATCGACACCAGTGCATGCAGCCGGCCCGGCTGAGCTGAGCTGTGGTCTGTTTTTTTCATGGTAATAAGTGTCTCATTTAATTTATCTATACCAATATAAAAAGAGTTAAAGGGGCATATCAAATTAATCTCGGCCATCAAATCAGATTAGTCCAAGGACCTAGACTGCTTCAATGCTTCAATGTCGAGCGCTCAACACGTTTAGCGTGCAGTTAATTTCATGCCAGATATAGAGCTAATCACATAATAACACGCTAATAATATCCTACTTAATATCCGCATGCACTTAATATACTTCCGAATTAATGTGCATTGCACGTGCACATTGACTAGTAGCATAAATTAGAAGTACAAATTAGGTACACACCGATCTGATTTAGCTGAAAAGACAACGAAATACTAGTCTTTGCACAAAGGAACACCAGCCAAGAAGAAAAATTATAATCAAGTCTGAAGAATCCTCTAAATTTGACACCAGCGCTCATCACGTGCCCCTGGCACCAGTACAACAACCACAAAAGAATGACGGATCACCTCCTCGTCTGAGCTGGACGCGAATTCATTGATGATATGCGGTTTTTTTTAGCTTTGCAAGCCTCCAAGATGGCTCCCAAAGTCAAAACCGTTACCGTTGAACGAATCAGACCGGTGCATTCATCAAACTTGCACCCCCGCAAGACAAAACCGTCGAAGGAGGAAACAATACTGCCATCTGCAAACCCAGCAGACAACTCACCATCTTACAGATGATGCCGATTCAGACCCCGCAATATGCATCCGCTTCTGAACTATCTCCCAAGCTCCGTGTCGCCGCTGGAGCCAACGTTGTTGCAACGGCAGAGCCCAAAGACACATGTTCACCATGAGGATGTTGCCGCGCCGCACCATCTTTACTTGAACAGACTGGTGTCCAAAATCATCCTCAACCATAGGACCGATCGACTTGTGAGGGTAGGATATATTCAACGCCGCCACCGCCACCGTCACCGCCGAAGCCAAGACAATGAACATCCCAAAATCTATAATCTACTTAAGCCTAAAACGATATCCGGCGACCCCCTCACCACCGCCGATCGAGGTCGTCGGCGGAGAGGAGCCGCCGGAGGGCGGCGACGGAAGGAAGCGCTCGGCGGCATGCGAGCGAGATGGCTTTCTTTCTTCCTCTCGAAGAAAGAAACGATACGCTGTGGCCACGCAGGATTTTCACTCTACGGATGGTGCTGTTTCTATACCCCGTTTTCATCTACAGAAGTAGCTAGACTCCACCCGGACAGCTGCTGATCTGTCCGTCGGCTAATTGGCTAGCTAGCTCTCAGCCACGGACGACGTGCAACAGATCCGATCGCCTCATCCATGCCGATTGACGACGACCGGCCGGGGACGGAGGTGGCGTGCGAGCCCCACCTCCACGTGATTGGTCCATCCTCATCCGTGCCGATAAGACGGCGACCGGCCCCGTACGTCGCTCTCTCCCCCTTTCGCGTTCCGTGTGCCTAGCTGCCGGTCCTGCTCCGACGTAGATACCCGGTGGTGCGATCTTTTCCACGGCGCCAACGCCATCCACCGCGACGATCCATGCCCCTCGCGCGTCGCCGTCGCGGCGAGGACAAAGGCCGCGCGCGGGCGGTACCGATAGATGTGAGCAGGTGATCGACCCCTGGCCTGGCTCGTTCGGTGCATGCCGCAGGACATCATCGATCCCTACGCTCTCCAATCACGGCGTTCTTTGTCATCCATCCACGGAGAAAGGAAGGCGGGAGGGGAATCGCGGAGAGCGATGGCGTGTCTGAGGTAGCACTGCAGCTGGCCGGCCGGGTTCGCGCGTGTTCGAGTAGTCGCTTGGGCACGGGTCAAGGGTCGCCTTTGCTTTCGCCGGAGGTCGGCCACGGAAAAGGGCCGACGGCCGACCGGCTAGGGGCCAAGCTAGCTAGGCCAAAACCCAAGGTGTAGTAGCTGGCCATCCATCAGGAGCATCAATTCAAACAGGAGTGCGTGCGTACTACGTGCCACTTCGATCTGCAACTCGATCCTGCGCGTATTCATCTACCATCGGACAAGGCAAACGCATCATCGCCGGCATTCCGTCGATCAAGGTAGGTAGGCTACTATATATGCTATGCATGCGCGAGCTAGGTTTTTTTTCTTTTGACGAACGGCACGAGCTAGTTGTTCAGTTTTCAGACCCGTTTGATTTTCGTCTAACGGTTCTCATTCATCTTCCCCATCCCTTCTCCATCCCGCCCCGCCCTGCCTGAGCCGCATCCTCCCACATGCTGCTGCCACGAACTCTGACGTCGACGACCTTCCAACAACCCCGGCACCTGTCAACATGCGACTCCTCTCCACAGGAGGCGTTGTTGTCGTGCCGTCCTCGGCTCCCGGTCGCTTCTTGCTCGGCCTCGCTGCTACACTCCGCAGTATCCCAGTATTTGCCTCAGAGCAACGCCTTCAGGATTCGACCGAACTAAATAACACTAGTAGAAAAAGGGTCAAACGTGAAGCACATTAGTGCCGGTTTGTATTTGAGCCGACACAAATGTATACATTAGTGCCGGTTTCAACGGCTAGCCGGGCCGCTCTCATTAGTACCGGTTCGTGGCTAACCTTTAGCACCGGTTCGTGCCACGAACCGGTACTAATGAGAGTGGTGGCAGAATGTTGTCAGTCTGGGCCTCCTCCAGCACCTTTAGTAGCGGTTCTTGGGACAAACCGGTACTAAAGGTCGTCCTACATAAACCCTTCGTCCACCCGAGCTCGCTCTGTTCTTCCACTTTCCCCTCTCCTCTTTGTTCTTCCCCTCTTCCTCTCGACCTCATCACACATTTTGCCCAAAATTTGTCAAGATTTGAAGGCCCCCATCCATTCAAATGATCACAAAGGTTAGCAACTTTGTCCTTTCATCTCTCATTGCTAGATTAGCTCTTGCAATGCTTTATATAGTGATTAATTTGTGAGTTTATTAATTTGGGAGGAAATATATATATATGTGCTAGTATTTGATTTATATGCAATTTGAGGTCAAAAATAACACTTATTTTGCATATGTAGGTGTGGTTTACTTAGTGCCTTCTAAATCTCCGTCGTAACCACCGTCGATCGCCCGCACCATCCCGTCGCTGGCACCACCTTGTGGTGAGCCTCTTGTTCATGCAATTTTTATATAAAAATTGATGTTTGTGTGATTTGGATATATAGTTACTCGTATAATTATCTTACCCGTACGTTGTTTGTTATACATATAGTGCCATGGTTTTGATATCCGTCCCCGTCGGCCCTCGTCCTTGTTATGATTCGGATGTGGTATATATATTCTCTTTTAAAACTAGTTGCATTTCGTGTTTATGACAAATTATGCCCGTCAAGTTGACATAGAAATTTTTTCTAGGAGGTATGTGAACCGGAAATTCCAACCGACCCTATTGTCGAGAGGTTAAATTTAGTTGAAAGAGAAAACGAGTACTTGAAAGAAAAATTGAAAAGAATTGAGGGGGAGAAGATGGAATTGGAGTTGCATGTTGCCGATGTCGTCGATGATCACAAGATCAAGATGGAGAAAATGCGCTTGAAGATTAGAAAGATTAAAAAATATGCCATCGATAGTGAGGCTTGGTATCATTATGCTGTTGGATCCATTATTACCTTAGTTGCGATCTTGATCGTATTTGTTGTTGCATTTAAATGCTTTAGCTAGAGAGTTATTTGTTTGTTGCATTTAAGTGTTGTATGAACTTTATGTATGAACTTGTATTAATTTGGTCTATTCGGTGTTGTGTAATTAAGATGAGCCGGCAATGGATGTACGATGACCGATGCTCTCCCCAGTTCGTTGAGGGTGTGCATACTTTTCTGCTTGCGGCTGAGGCAAACAAGCGGGCGGATGGTTTTATGCCTTGTCCATGTGCTCGTTGTAAGAATGGTCACAATTACTCTACGTCAAGAACCATTCACGTCCACCTGTTTAAGTCCGGTTTCATGCCCCACTATAATGTTTGGACCAAGCACGAAGAAAGAGGGGTTATGATGGAAGACAATGAAGAAGAAGAGGACGACGACAGCTATCCTGGCCATGGGTTCCCTGAATACGATGATACAACAATGGGGGAAGAAGCTGAGCCAGTAATGCGGGAAGAAGCTGAGCCGGCAATGCGGGAAGAATCTGAAGAAGAGGCATCAGATGAGCCCGTTGATGATCTAGGTCGGGCCATTGCCGATGCAAAGAGAAACTGCGCAAGTGATTTGGAGAAGAAGAAGTTGCAGCGCATGTTAGAGGATCACAAAAAATTGTTGTACCCGAATTGCGTAGGTGACAAGAAAAAGCTGGGCACCACACTGGAATTGCTGCAATGGAAGGCAGAGAATGGTGTATCTGACAAGGGATTTGGAAAGTTGCTGGTAATGATAAAGGATATGCTTCCAAAGGACAACGAATTGCCCGAGAGTACGTACGAAGCAAAGAAGGCTGTCTGCCCTCTAGGGTTAGAGGTGCAGAAGATACATGCATGCCCTAATGATTGCATCCTCTACCGCGGTGAGTACGAGGATTTGAAAGCTTTCCTGGTATGTGGTGCATTGCGCTATAAGATCAGCCGCGATGACCCTGGTGATGTCGAGGGCGAGCGCCCCAGGAAGAAGATTCCTGCCAAGGTGATTTGGTATGCTCCTATAATACCACGGTTGAAATGTTTGTTCCAAAACAAAGAGCATGCCAAGGCGATGCGATGGCACAGAGAAGACCGTAAGAAAGACGGAAAGTTGAGAGTACCCGCTGACGGGTCGCAATGGAGAAAAATCGAAAGAAAGCATGGGAAGGAGTTTGCACATGACGCAAGGAGCGTATGGTTTGGTCTAAGCGCAGATGGCATTAATCCTTTGGGGAGCAGAGCAGCAACCATAGCACCTGGCCTGTGACTCTATGTTTGTATAACCTTCCTCCTTGGTTGTGCATGAAGCGGAAGTTCATTATGATGCCAGTGCTCATCCAAGGCCCTAAGCAACCCAGCAACGACATTGATGTGTACCTAAGGCCATTAGTTGAAGAACTCTTACAACTGTGGAATGGAACAGGTGTACGTGCGTGGGATGAGTACATGGGGGAAGAATTTGACCTAAAGGCGTTGTTGTTCGTGACCATCAATGATTGGCCTGCTCTCAGTAACCTTTCAGGACAGACAAACAAGGGATACCGCGCATGCACGCACTGTTTGGACGATACCGACAGTATATATTTGGCTAATTGTAAGAAGAATGTGTACCTAGGACATCGTCGATTTCTTCCGAGCAGGCATCCCGTAAGAAAGAAAGGCAAGCATTTCAAAGGTGAGGCGGATCACCGGACGAAGCCTCGCCACCGTACTGGTGCTGATGTACATGATATGGTCAAGGATTTGAAGGTGGTCTTTGGAAAGGGTCCTGGTGGACAGCCTGTTCCGAATGACGCTGACGGACGCGCGCCCATGTGGAAGAAGAAATCTATATTTTGGGACCTGCCCTATTGGAAAGACCTAGAGGTCCGCTCCGCAATCGACGTGATGCACGTGACGAAGAATCTTTGTGTGACCCTGCTTGGCTTCTTGGGCGTGTATGGGAAGACAAAAGATACACCTGAGGCACGAGAGGACCAGTAACGTATGCACGGAAAAGACGGCATACATCAGGGTCATGCAAGGTACGCTCTTACCAAAGAAGAGAAGGAAATCTTTTTTGAATGCCTGCTCAGTATTAAGGTGATGTCTGGCTTCTCGTCGAATATAAAGGGAATAATAAACATGGCAGAGAAAAAGTTCCAAAACCTAAAGTCTCATGACTGCCACGTGATTATGACGCAACTGCTTCCGATTGCATTGAGGGGGCTTCTACCGGAAAACGTTCGATTAGCCATTGTGAAGCTATGTGCATTTCTCAATGCAATCTCTCAGAAGGTAATCGATCCAGAAATCATACCAAGGTTAGAGAATGATTTGGTGCAATGTCTTGTCAGTTTCGAGTTGGTGTTCCCACCATCCTTCTTCAACATCATGACGCACGTCCTAGTTCACCTATGCGAAGAGATTAACGTTTTGGGTCCTGTATTTCTACACAATATGTTCCCCTTTGAGAGGTTCATGGGAGTCTTAAAGAAATATGTTCATAACCGTGCTAGGCCAGAAGGAAGCATCTCCAAGGGCCGTCAAAATGAGGAGGTCATTGAGTTTTGTATTGACTTTTGTTGGGGAACGTTGCAGAAAACAAAAATTTTCCTACTCGTTTCACCAAGATCATCTAGGAGTTCATCTAGCAACGAGTCATTGGATGCATCTACATACCTTTGTAGATCGCGCACGGAAGCGTTCAAAAGAACGGTGATGATGTAGTCGAACACGATGTGATCCAAATCACCGATGACCAAGCGCCGAACGGACGGCACCTCCGCGTTCAACACACGTACGGGACGGGAGACGTCTCCTCCTTCTTGATCCAGCAAGGGGAAGGAGAGGTTGACGAAGATCCAGCAGCACGACGGCGTGGTGGTGGATGCAGGGCGTCACAGTAGCAGGGCTTCGCCTATACTACGAGGAAGAGAGACGTAACGGGGAGAGAGGGAGGCGCCAGGGGCTGGGTGTGAAGTCCCTCCTCTCCCCCACTATATATAGGGGTGCCATGGGGGGGGCGCCGGCCCTAGTAGATGGATCTACTAGGGGGGGGCGGCCTAGGGTGGGGGGCTTGCCCCCCAAGCAAGGGGGCGCCCCCTCTAGGGTTTCCCCCCCAACCCTAGCCGCATGGGCCACTGGGGGGTGGCGCCCCAGCCCATTATGGGCTGGGTTCCCTCCCACTTCAGCCCATGGGGCCCCCCGGGATAGGTGGCCCCACCCGGTGGACCCCCGGGACCCTTCCGGTGGTCCCGGTACAATACCGGTGACCCCGAAACTTGTCCCGATGGCCGAAACAGCACTTCCTATATATATAATTCTTTACCTCCGGACCATTCCGGAACTCCTCGTGACGTCCGGGATCTCATCCGGGACTCCGAACAACATTCGGGTTACTGCATATACAGATCTTCACAACCCTAGCGTCACCGAACCTTAAGTGTGTAGACCCTACGGGTTCGGGAGACAAGCAGACATGACCGAGACGACTCTCCGGTCAATAACCAACAGCGGGATCTGGATACCCATGTTGGCTCCCACATGCTCCATGATGATCTCATCGGATGAACCACGATGTCAAGGATTCAATCAACCCCGTATGCAATTCCCTTTGTCAATCGATATGTTACTTGCCCGAGATTCGATCGTCGGTATCCCAATACCTCGTTCAATCTCGTTACCGGCAAGTCACTTTACTCGTACCGTAATGCATGATCCCGTGACCAGACACTTGGTCACTTTGAGCTCATTATGATGATGCATTACCGAGTGGGCCCAGTGATACCTCTCCGTCATACGGAGTGACAAATCCCAGTCTTGATCCATGTCACCCAACAGACACTTTCGGAGATACCCGTAGTCTACCTTTATAGTCACCCAGTTACGTTGTGACGTTTGGTATACCCAAAGCACTCCTACGGTATCCGGGAGTTACACGATCTCATGGTCTAAGGAAAAGACACTTTGACATTGGAAAACTCTAGCAAACGAACTATACGATCTTGTGCTATGTTTAGGATTGGGTCTTGTCCATCACATCATTCTCCTAATGATGTGATCTCGTTATCAATGACATCCAATGTCCATAGTCAGGAAACCATGACTATCTGTTGATCAACGAGCTAGTCAACTAGAGGCTTACCAGGGACATGTTGGTATCTGTTATTCACACATGTATTACGATTTCCGGATAACACAATTATAGCATGAATAAAGACAATTATCATGAACAAGGAAATATAATAATAATGCTTTTATTATTGCCTCTAGGGAATATTTCCAACAGTCTCCCACTTGCACTAGAGTCAATAGTCTAGTTACATTGTGATGAATCGAACACCCATGGAATTCTGGTGTTGATCATGTTTTGCTCTAGGGAGAGGTTTAGTCAACGGATCCGCTACATTCAGGTCCGTATGTACTTTACAAATCTCTATGTCTCCATCTTGAACATTTTCACGAATGGAGTTGAAGCGACGCTTGATGTGCCTTGTCTTCTTGTGAAACCTGGGCTCCTTGGCAAGTGCAATAGCTCCAGTGTTGTCACAAAAGAGTTTGATTGGCCCCGACGCATTGGGTATGACTCCTAGGTCGGTGATGAACTCCTTCACCCATATTGCTTCATGTTGCCGATGTCGTCGATGATCACAAGATCAAGATGGAGAAAATGCGTTTGAAGATTAGAAAGATTAGAAAATATGCCATCGATAGTGAGGCTTAGTATCATTATGCTGTTGGATCAATTGTTACCTTAGTTGCGATCTTGATCGCATTTGTTGTTGCATTTAAATGCTTTAGCTAGAGAGTTATTTGTTTGTTGCATTTAAGTGTTGTATGAACTTTATGTATGAACTTGTATTAGTTTGGTCTATTCGGTGTTGTGTAATGAAGATGAGCCGGCAATGGATGTACGATGACCGATGCTCTCCCCAGTTCGTTGAGGGCGTGCATACTTTTCTGCTTGCGGCTGAGGCAAACAAGCGGGCGGATGGTTTTATGCCTTGTCCATGTGCTGGCTGTAAGAATGGTCACAATTACTCTACGTCAAGAACCATTCACGTCCACCTGTTTGAGTCCGGTTTTATGCCCCACTATAATGTTTGGACCAAGTACGGAGAAAGAAGGGTTATGATGGAAGACAATGAAGAAGAAGAGGACGACGACAGCTATCCTGGCCATGGGTTCCCTGAATACGATGATACAACAATGGGGGAAGAAGCTGAGCCAGTAATGCGGGAAGAAGCTGAGCCGGCAATGCGGGAAGAATCTGAAGAAGAGGCATCAGATGAGCCCGTTGATGATCTAGGTCGGGCCATTGCCGATGCAAAGAGAAACTGCGCAAGTGATTTGGAGAAGAAGAAGTTGCAGCGCATGTTAGAGGATCACAAAAAAATTGTTGTACCCGAATTGCGTAGGTGACAAGAAAAAGCTGGGCACCACACTGGAATTGTTGCAATGGAAGGCAGAGAATGGTGTATCTGACAAGGGATTTGGAAAGTTGCTGGTAATGATAAAGGATATGCTTCCAAAGGACAACGAATTGCCCGAGAGTACGTACGAAGCAAAGAAGGTTGTCTGCCCTCTAGGGTTAGAGGTGCAGAAGATATATGCATGCCCTAATGATTGCATCCTCTACCGCGGTGAGTACGAGGATTTGAACGCTTGCCCGGTATGTGGTGCATTGCGCTATAAGATCAGCCGCAATGACCCTGGTGATGTCGATGGCGAGCGCCCCAGGAAGAAGATTCCTGCCAAGGTGATGTGGTATGCTCCTATAATACCACGGTTGAAATGTTTGTTCCAAAACAAAGAGCATGCCAAGGCGATGCGATGGCACAGAGAAGACCGTAAGAAAGACGGAAAGTTGAGAGTACCCGCTGACAGGTCGCAGTGGAGAAAAATCGAAAGAAAGCATGGGAAGGAGTTTGCACATGACGCAAGGAGCGTATGGTTTGGTCTAAGCGCAGATGGCATTAATCCTTTTGGTGAGCAGAGTAGCAACCATAGCACCTGGCCTGTGACTCTATGTTTGTATAACCTTCCTCCTTGGTTGTGCATGAAGCGGAAGTTCATTATGATGCCAGTGCTCATCCAAGGCCCTAAGCAACCCGGCAACGACATTGATGTGTACCTAAGGCCATTAGTTGAAGAACTCTTACAACTGTGGAATGGAACAGGTGTACGTGCATGGGATGAGCACATGGGGGAAGAATTTGACATAAAGGCGTTGTTGTTCGTGACCATCAATGATTGGCCTGCTCTCAGTAACCTTTCAGGACAGACAAACAAGGGATACCGCGCATGCACGCACTGTTTGGACGATACCGACAGTATATATTTGGCTAATTGTAAGAAGAATGTGTACCTAGGACATCGTCGATTTCTTCCGAGCAGGCATCCCGTAAGAAAGAAAGGCAAGTATTTCAAAGGTGAGGCGGATCACCGGACGAAGCCTCGCCACCGTACTGGTGCTGATGTACATGATATGGTCAAGGATTTGAAGGTGGTCTTTGGAAAGGGTCCTGGTGGACAACCTGTTCCGAATGACGCTGACGGACGCGCACCCATGTGGAAGAAGCAATCTATATTTTGGGACCTGCCCTATTGGAAAGACCTAGAGGTCCGCTCCGCAATCGACGTGATGCACGTGACGAAGAATCTTTGTGTGACCCTGCTTGGCTTCTTGGGCGTGTATGGGAAGACAAAAGATATACCTGAGGCACGGGAGGACCAGCAACGTATGTACGGAAAAGATGGCATACATCAGGGTCATGCAAGCTATGCTCTTACCAAAGAAGAGAAGGAAATCTTTTTTGAATGCCTGCTCAGTATTAAGGTACCGTCTGGCTTCTCGTCGAATATAAAGGAAATAATAAACATGGCAGAGAAAAAGTTTCAGAACCTAAAGTCTCATGACTGCCACGTGATTATGACGCAACTGCTTTCGGTTGCATTGAGGGGGCTTCTACCGGAAAACGTTCGATTAGCCATTGTGAAACTATGTGCATTTCTCAATGCAATCTCTTAGAAGGTAATCGATCCAGAAATCATACCAAGGTTAGAGAATGATTTGGTGCAATGTCTTGTCAGTTTCGAGTTGGTGTTCCCACCATCCTTCTTCAACATCATGACGCACGTCCTAATTCACCTATGCGAAGATATTAACGTTTTGGGTCCTGTATTTCTACACAATATGTTCCCCTTTGAAAGGTTTATGGGAGTCTTAAAGAAATATGTTCATAACCGTGCTAGGCCAGAAGGAAGCATCTCCAAGGGCCATCAAAATGAGGAGGTCATTGAGTTTTGTATTGACTTTATTCCTGACCTTAAGCCGATTGGTGTTCCTGAATCGCGGCATAAGGGCAGACTGGATGGAAAAGGCACGCTAGGAGGGGAACAAATAATATGTATGGACGGACATTCTCTCACTGAAGCACACTACACAGTTCTACAGAATTCCGCCTTGGTGGCTCCGTATATGGATGAACACAAGAATTTGCTACGCTCCAAACACCCGGAGCGGTCTGATGATTGGATTACACGTGTACAAATCAGGAGTTTCGCCAGCTGGTTGCAGACACGTACCATGCATGACACCTCTATTAAAGATGACATGTACTTGCTGTCCCAGTTACCATCTTCGAATATAATGACTTTCAAAGGGTACGAGATAAATGGTAATACATTTTACACGATCGCCCAAGATAGGAAGAGCACCAACTAAAACAGTGGTGTCCGCTTTGATGCAGAAACCAAGACGGAAAGGAAACATATTATGGTTATATATAAGAAATATGGGAACTTGACTATCGACGTGGTTTGAAGGTCCCTTTTTTTTGGTGCAAATGGGTCAATATGACACGAGGCGGGGTAACGGAAGACCCGCAGTACGGAATGACAACAGTGGATCTCAAGAATCTTGCGTATGCAGACGAACCATTCGTCCTAGCCAATGATGTGGCACAGGTTTTCTATGTGAAAAACATGTCTATCAAGCCAACAAAAAGAAAAGATAAGAAAGCGAATGCATCGTACAATGAGCCAAAGCGGCACATAGTTCTTTCTGGCAAGAGAAACATCGTGAGAGTGGATGACAAGACAGACAAGTCAGAAGATTATGAAAAGTTTGATGAAATTTCTCCATTCACAGTGAATATTGACTCGAGCATCCCGTTAAATGATGAAGATTTTCCATGGTTGCGACGCAAAGGGACACACGCGAAGAAAAAGTTTCACATCCAAAGATCTGGGATGTGATCGGCTTCACTATCATCACTTTCTTCTGTGTTTCACACCCAGAAGGGAATCTCTGTAATAGTTAGGGTAGTTAATTATGTGTTTTGGCATTTGAAACGCGAAGAAATTTTATGTGCAAACAAATTCTTTCATGCCTTTACTGATTTTTAAAGTTAAGTTATTCACAAACTAGTGATTCACACTAATTTCAAATAATTCAAAATTTAAACTATTCAAATTTGAAAACTACGGGCACTAACAGAAAGTTTGTAAATTTTTTATACCTAAAGCAAAAATATTCACAAAGAAACTCTAAATACACAAAAAAAAACAACTCAAAAATAAATAAAGCAAAAAAAATTAAAAAAAGCCCGCCTACTAGGCCAGAGCGGCCTGCATACGACTAGAAACCCAACCTGTTATTGGGCCAGGATGCAGGCCTGCAAAGGCCCAGTAGGCCCACAGGGCAGCACAGAACATGTAGGCCCAGTAGGCCTGCTTTGGAGAGGAGCTCGAGAGAGCTACCGCACGGGGGTTTATAAACCAGTGCGGTCGCCCCTCGGCTAGCGAGGTGGGACTAAACTTGCCGCACCGCACCTGCGCCCGCGCACCCCCTTTAATACCGGTTCGTGGCACCAACCGGTACTAAAGGGGGGCCTTTAGTACCGGGTGGAGCCACCAACCGGTACTAAAGGGGGTGCGGTTCCCGCCGCTTGGCCTGGCCAAAACAGGCCTTTAGTACCGGTTGGTGGCTCCAACCGGTACTAAAGGTGCCTTCTATATATACAACACTTATGAAATTTCATTCTCCCTCTGTTTCTTCCTCTGTTTCCCCATTGAAGCACCGCCCGCGCGCCCCGATCGATCGACGCCGTCGTCGTCGCCGTCCCCGTCCCCGTCGCCGCCCCCGTCCTCGTCGCCGCCCTCGTCTCCGTCGCCGTCCCGGGCCCGTCCCCGTCGCGCCGTTCCCGCGTCGCCGCCCCCGCATCACGCCCCGGCCCGTCGCCGCCCCCGGCCGTCGCCCCGCTGTGAGCTCTCCCCCTCTAACCCCTCTCCCCCGCCCCCGGCGGCCACCATGGGCGCCGCCCCTCCCCGAGCCCATACACACACAAGCATGATGAACACACACACACACATACACGTACATATGTATGAATTAATGCATGTATATATTAGTATATACGTATTTTGTATGTTTAATTAGTTTAGATTTTTTAGATTATTATTTTTTCACTAGTATATATGTATGAATGCATGTTAGATGGATATAATTAGTGTTTAATTAGTATGGAAATTTTTTATATAATGTTGTTTTTCAGTTTTTTAATGGATGTATAGAAGTTGTGTTTTCTGTTTTTAGTGTTAGATGCTTAATTAGTATGAAATAGCATATAGAATTTTGACAGATGCAATGATAGCATAATTAGTGTTATATAGAAATGTTAGAAATTTTAGTTATCAAAATCCAATCATTAAAAATGTTACTTTTTGCGGGCATAGAGCTAGTATTTGTTCTCGACGATGCCCGGCCCGCATCCTCGCCGTCGACCCGTCCGCGACGACGTCCGGCTGACCCATGTCCGGGATTGGGCTCCGCCGGGCTGGCACTGGGAGATGCTACCTGGAGGGGCGCGCCGCTTGATGAGGAACCTGGCCCCGGGTCCCGTCGTCGACCCTGATCTCGTTTGGTGGCGTTCGCGTGGGCCAGTTTCGGTGCGGAGGGAGCCGGCCCCGCCGGAGGTGGTACGTCGCCGTGTCAGGGAGGAGGACGAGCACGTCCATCGCTACATGGTTGCGTTAGAGGGCGGCAGGTTCTCCAATACCTGTCAGTTTCTTCAGGGATCTCACTTCAGCGATGATCCTGTGAGGGTTCCTTCTCTTTGGGTGTCCACCGCCCGCGCCGCAGGAACCGCGAGTGTCCTAGATTCTTCTGTAGTATTCGATCTTTAATTAGCTACCTAGCCAGTGATGTACTATTCAATATTATATATTATTCGAGACGATGTATTCGAGATTATATCTATTATTCGAGACGATGTATTCGAGATTATATCTATTATTCGAGACGATGTAATTTGAATACTAAATTGTTTTATATTTTTTTTGGATTAGTTAAATAAAAGCAATGGCGGACAATACCGACAGAGTGAAAGAACAGACCATGTTCGATATGATACGCGGGCCAGATGATGATCAGAATGAAGAAGATTATGACGGCTCCGAATTTCTAAACAACACCGGAGAGGGTGATATGATATTCGATCGCGACAACCGAATTGATGAAGTCATGAACTACGATTATGACGATGACGAAGAAGATGTTGATCCTGAAACAACAAAGACCGGCGAGGTATATATATTTATATAAGCAGGCATCTGGTGATCATCACATATTTTAAATGAGTTGAAGATATATTAACGAATCAATCTTTCTTCTTTCAGCCATCCGGATTGAGCAAATCTTCAGGCAACAGGACGAAACGAGGCCCGAACAAAAAGTTGAAGGAGGGCATAAAGTACAATATCGAGGCAATCAGACCTAATGGAGAACCATTAGCGCCTAAGAAGATTGCAGACAAGTTCGTTCGTCAGTGTGGAGTTCTTGTGAAGGACCAACTCCCGATCTCCCTTCAAGAATGGAGAGAGCCAGCAAAGCCACGTCCAAATGTTACTTTTGTCGACGACAGACAAAAAAACTGCTTTGGGATACTTTCATGGAACATTTCACCCTACCAGATCATTTCACAGATGCAGATGTGGAGAAAGTCAAGGACGCCGCTCTTAGGAAGATGGCGGTTGCATTCGACAACCACAAGAATTGTGTATGGGACAAGTACATCAAGGATGGAAGGAAGACTCCAGTATTCGAGGGAACACTAGAGAATCAAAGTGCTCATTGGAACGATTTCGTGAGATTCAAGGACTCAGAATTAGCTAAGGAACGGTCGAGAATAAACAAAAAGAATGCCGAAAAAAAGGATAAGTTCCATAAGCTGGGGCCAGGTGGCTACGCGGTGGCAATGCCTAAGTGGGATAAGTCTGAGAAAGAGATGGAGGATGCAGGTGTCACTCCAGTTACTAAGAGGTGGCCCCCCAGGTGCAGGACTTGGTTCTATGCGCATGGGGGGAGTTGGACCCGAAGACAGGCAAAGTTTCGACGAAGGCATGTCTGAACGGAGCCGACGATAATATACTTGCTGCAATAGAAGAGGCTCGAACGGGGGTGTTCCAGCCCAACAGAGAGAATGACGAGCTTACGCGTGCCCTGGGAAATCCTGAACACCCGGGAAGAACACGAGGCAAGGGCGCTATTCCGTGGTATGAGGGGTTTTCGGACTGGAACACCGACTACAGAACCCGTGCGAGAAGGAAGATTGCGGAGGAGAAGCAGAGGAAGATGGAGGAGGAGAAGAGGAAGCTGGACTATGAACGCCTTCAAGGCCTAGAATCAGCGCACGCGGACTTGGCAGTCAAATTCCAGCGGCAGCAGGAGCAGATCGACTCACTTAGCCAGCAAAGGGGGTCTCAGCAGCTGCAGCAGCTAGCGGATGATCCAGCATTGGATACCACCGCCCCATCCATGCCGAGAAGCAGCATGGGTTCCGCCCCGTTTGACACAATGCTGGATAGATACCCCGTGAATGACATCACGGAGAACACTAACTGCGAGCTACACTTCAAAATTAAGAACATATCCTTGAAGGTGGCGGACGGCGTTGCTTATACAAATTCCCCCGATGCAACCTTCCATTGCAACCCGATTCCAGCTGGCTATGCTCGTGTCGTGGTTGATGAGGTGGTGGACCAATATTCGGGGCTAGAGCTTGACATTCCTGGAGGTGACGAGGAACACACACTCGGAGAGGCCAAACATCGTATCATCCTATGAAGAAAGGATTGCATCATCTTTCGAAGGCCACCGACACCGCGTCACCCGACTCCTCGTCGAAGTTCGCCACCGATTCAGCAGACTCCCGCTCCTCCAAGTCCACCAACGCGTGAGGCCACTCCTCCTCCTCCAAGTCCGGCAAAGTGTCAGACCACTCCTCCTCCAAGTCTGACACAGCGTCAGACGTCCACTCCTCCTCCAAGTCCGGCACAACCTCAGGCCACTCCTCCTCCAAGTCCGGCACAGCTTCAGGCCACTCCTCGTCCAACTCAGCCCCGTCAGCCGTCTCCGCCGCCTCAACAATCGCAGAAGAGACACCCCGCAGCTATGGTGAGTAGCAGTACGAGTCGAGGTCATAGTACAGGAAGTACAGGCGGAGGCAAGCGATATAAATATGGTCCAAACCTCACTACTCCTCTTCCTGAGAGGGCTTACGACAGGACCGAGGAGCAAACCAATGCCATAGTGCGGGCAGAAGTCGACGCCCATTTTGGACCGAAACCGCCACCGCCGCCAAGGAAGAAAGTGCCTGTGGAAAAGATTGACCACTTCATTCGTATGGCTCAACCACCAGCTCCTAAGCCTGTTGACACAGACTATGAGCGCCACATCAGGAAGTTAAATCGACAACGTCTACAGAAGGAGGCGAGCTCGAGCTCGAGCAAACAACAAGCAGCTGTCAAAAAATGCGGGAAAACCGTTGCCCAGCTGGGAGAACAGGCGGCGCAATCGATCCCCCCGCTTGTTGTGCCAACAACACGTGACAGTACGCGCGCCCAATATTATTGTGGGCAAACAGTTTACGTTCCCGAGCTGGGCGATGTGGTAATAACCCAGGAGCATATAATGCAGGCTGAAACTCTCAACATCACTGTTGGACAACTCCTCGAGATCGAACCCATGCCTGTGCTTAGAGAGGAGGAAATAAAACGGAAATATGCCCGGGGCCAACCTTTGGTCAAGCCAGAAGAGGTCAAGAAGCTCCCAACGAGAATGTATGAATTGCATCAATGGTACATGGACATTACCAAGAGATCTGATCGAGAGTCCCTCATGGTGCAAGTCAAGAAGGATCATTACTACCATCAGAAACATGTGATAGTTGAGTATTCTGAACTGTTTCAGTTATACAATCAAGACGCACTCGACAAATCTATCGTCAGTTGCTATTGTCTGTAAGTGATTTCTTTCTGTAATTTAAGTCTCAAGCTAGCTGTAGTGATCCTTTTGATCAATCATTACCTGTAATTATTCTCACTATATTTTTTTCTGTGGTATTATGCAGGATGAAGATGTATGAAATGAGAAAAGGTGGACGCTATGGCATTGGGTTCATTGACCCAAACACCGTTAATGAATACACATGGAAAATAAATCCACATCATGAAAAGCAGGTAGAGGACAGCATGCTAGAGTTCTTGAAGCGCCTCAAATACAATAAAGATATACTACTTTCTTACAACTTTCAGTGAGTCACACTATTTTGTACTACAAATTCTCTATTTTTGCCTACTAGCTAGCTACATGTTTTTGCTTACATATGCCCGCTTAATTAAGACATGCAAACGTGTGTGCATGCAGATTTCACTGGATCTTGTGTATCATTAAAGTTGACGCCGGAACAGTTGAAATACTGGACTCACTACTCAAAGCAAATAGTGACTATAACATCTTGTTTGGGATAGTCAACAGGTAATTTCAATCATTATTAACTATATATTTCGGCCTATTTAGTTCGTCATTTCATGATATGAACTATTTAATAACCCCTTTATTCATTTTCTTTGTCGGCGGGTAGGGCTTGAGCAAGGTTCATCAGCGTCACTCCAGGCGAATGGAAACTACAGCTGAAATAGTTTCGACTCAAGGTAAGTAATTAAGTAGTACTAGCTAGCTAGCTAGCTGCCATCTCTTTAATTATCATGCTTGATTAATTATTATCTGATCAAATTAAATTCCATTCTCGTAAAGGCCCTGAAGCAGGCGCAGGGGACTGATCTGTGTGCATTATGCGTTTGCGAGAACATTTGCATGATGGCGTCCGAAAGAAGCAGATCTCAAAGACAAGAATGGGTACGCTTGTCAGAACACTATTCACAATTTTTACACCATTATCGATATCTAGTCGCACAACTAATACACATGCATATTGATCTCCTTCTTAACAGTTCACAGAGGTGCGGGACAAGCTCCTAAAAACGGAGCGCGTAGAAGCACGTCAAGAGGAAATAGCGGGATTTTTGCTCGACCAGGTCATAAATCCGAAGGGAGAATACTATTACCAGCTACCGCCCCCATCGACCAGGTCATGAACCACTTCCAATTGTCATCGTGCTCCGAAGGCACCAATTAGGCTAATGCCACTGGCTCCGAAGGCAACATGCATATGTAGGAGAAATTGTATATAGCTATACATGTGTGTATGTGTGAATTAATATGATGGTTTGTGAGACATTGATGATATATATATGATTGGTTCCACTAGAAATTCTATATATATATATATATATACATATATATATATATATGCATAACGTGTGCAATGTGTAGTATCGTAAAATACCAGCAAACGAAAAAGAATTAAAATGGAAAACACAAAATTAAATGAAAAAGAAATCAAAAAATCAAAAAAAACTCAAACATTTTAGTACCGGTTGGTGTTACCAACCAGTACTAAAGGGCTCCCAGCCTCCGGAGATGGCTCGTGCCACGTGGTTGCCCTTTAGCACCGGTTTGTACTGAACCGATATTAAAGGAAGGGTTGGGGCCTTTAGTGCCCACACTTTAATGCCGGTTATGGAACCGGCACTAAAGGGCCTTATGAACCGGTGCTATTGCCTGGTTCTACACTAGTGTAGGGTTTTCAGGCAAATGAAGAACAACAATTGTCAATTGTCAGTAGTTTTGGGTTCGCCCCGCTCGGGGCATAGCTTCAACTTGGCTGGCTAGCTTCCTTCCACCTTGCCGAGTGTTTTTCTTCATCCGTCATCGTGCCATTCTACTAACTATATCCTGGTTTTGTTTCTCCCTGTAGCTGGTCCTATTTGTTAATACACATTACGTTCGGCTATGTGAATTAATTACACCGTGTTTTGTTGGGTCCTACAGTGATGGCACGTGACATACTGATGGACAAAGATTACAAGTAAACAAAACGGGGGTATCTTCTCCTCCTTATCCGGCCGGAGCATCCACTGGGAGGAGAGGGACGTCCATGTGATCGACCCAGTCACCTACCCTGCCCTACTAGTACCCCTGTGGATCCACCCATGCGACGACAGCACGGAGGGAGGAACACACCAAATCTAATCCGAAACCTCCGGGTCCCGGGCCCGACCGAGAACTGGAGATAGACATGGACATGGACGTGGGCTTGAGCTTGTCCGGGAGAGCTAGTGCCTAGTGGAACATGGTGCGTTGGTGGTGGTGGTGGGTGCCCTTCCCTCCCTCCTGACTCCCGAGTGGACGGATGGATGTGGATCGGTCGGATCCGAGGTGCGGCGTCAGGTCTTGGCGTCGCGGCACAGTGTTGGCTGGGTCCTTTTTTCCTTTTCTTTGCGGGTGCATGCATGGCAGGAGGAGGATGATGAGTGGAGGCCATGGACGAGGATGGCAGCTTCCAGCGGCGAACCAGGGGCCACGTAGAGGGGAGGCCTATCCTTCCTTTTACTCCTTTGGATGGAACGGACACCAACACCATGACCATGCATCGTCACCTTTACTTTTGCTCGGGAGCGCGGGTGGAACCGTACGTGGTGGCGGCGGGCAAGGCAAGGCACGCTACTCTTCTCGACCATCCCGTTGCCGTTTAAAGACAACAGTGCCACTACATGCATGCATGTCGTAGGTGGATTCACCGTATATGTAGGGAGTGTCTGATTTTGATTAGGGCCATTTTGGCCACATTGCATCCGTCGATCGCTGGAGCATGCAATCTCTATCTGCACTTCATTTTAATAGCCCACAAAACTCCAAGCTGCATTACAGCAGAAATACTAACATGGCGTCTGGTTGTAAACATGTACTCCTCAGATGCAACATCAGTTGTTTGGTTACATGCAAAACATGCATGTGCCAATCTTTTTTCGAGTGGTGAGGTACTGAGGTTACAGTGATAAGCACAACACCAATGAACATACATGCATTAGGCGACTTTAACACACGTATACCAGACAGCGGTCTAGCAAATCATGCATAATAGTATCACATGGACGACCACACATGAACAAACATGCCAGTAGAACACAAAACAACCACAAAATAGTTCAGGACCGACGCGCCGACGAACAGACATTAGTCTCTAATAATCTAGGGAGTGTCTAATTTTGATTACCTAATAGCCATTTTCGCCATATTGCATCTGTCGATCGCTGGAGTCTCTGGCTGTGCTAATGCAATCTCTATCTACACTTCATTTAACACTCCCTCCGTTCCATAATGTAAGACATTTTTCGACACCGTACCTTATGAAACAGAGGGAGTAGCCCACAAAACTCCAAGCTGAGTTACTGCAGAACTACTAGCGTTTGGTTGCAAACATGTACTCCCAAGATGCAATTTGTAGTTGTTCGGTTACATGCAAAACTTGCATCTGCCAAGCTTTTTCTTTGTGTGGTGAGGCTACCACACACTGATAGGCACAACAACAATGAACATATTTTAAGCGACTTTAACACACATATATTAGACTACGGTCTAGGAACTAGGAAGTCATGCATAATAGTATCACATGGACAACCACCCGCGAACAAACATGTCAGTAGAGCAGAAACGACCACAAAATAGTTTAGGACCGACAAACAGACATTAATCTCTGCTCATTGAAGGGTTGGGTCATGCTTATCGCACTTGACCACCACCTCAGAGCCGGAAAGGTCGAACACAATCGCGTTAAAAGTCATGTAAATCGCAACCTTAAAGGTGAGCATGTAGCCAATCTTTAGCTGGTGAGCGATGGCGAAGCCGGCCGCCCTTGATCAATGGCAAGCCTCCCGTTGGCATCCCGAACCTTCACCCTCCAGTCGTAACCTATTTTCATCATATTGCCGATCTTCGGAGGGATGGTGGTCATGTGCTTACGAAAACCATTAGGGATCAAAAGTAACCCCAACACATGTGTTAAAATTATCTTCCATAGGGTTGGACCTACGCTCTCGTGGAAATGGCCGACATTCGTCGGCCTTCCTCAATGCCTCTTCGAGGTGCTGCCCTCTGCTACATCCTTGCCCTTGGAGCGCTGCAATGACTATGACATGAGTTCACATTGTTCAATGTACATTCCTGTTGGGAAATGTTGTATAAAAAAACAAAAATCATCCTACGATCGCCCATGAACAATATGAAGATTCATATGAGGTTGGGATCACGATCGTTACCGACTCCGGAGTCCACCGAAAGTAGACGAGTCGGTGTAGATCATACTTAGAGTCCCCTGAACAGTAGATTAACAATTCCGCGAACGATCACTCGAACGAAAGACCGAAAGCACAGCCTCTCTACTTGGTTGCAAGCGTACAGTCTTCACGATCCGAAAGCGCTTCGTCGTCCAGAGCTAATCATCGCCGGAGAATTAGAGGGGGAGATTAGAACCACACGGGGCTTCTAATTATGAGGATCAGAAGAACTAGGTCTAGATCTAATTAGATCAAATAGAATCAATTAGAATTAGAACTAAATGAACTAGAGTAGGCTCCGAAACTTGTGTGTCCAAAGGACAAAATCCATTAGTATATATAGGTTAGAGAGGGGAGGAGGGGCTGCCACCAAGGAGGGCCCTCCTTGGTGCGCCGGCCAAGGAATCCCCCCCCCCACCCCACCCCCCCCCCCCCCAGTTTGGCCTCCCCTATAGAAAAGGGGGGGGACCTCCATTTGGGCCCTTGTTGCCCAAGCTGCCTTTCACTACTTCAGTCTTTTAAGACCTGTTGATATTGCATAAAATATAAAAGCCTCCTTACAATTACTAGAACCTTTTATTATTAGTTTAACATCATCAGAAACGTTTTTCACCTGTATATTATTTATCTGGAATATCCGGTATTGCCTGATAAATTTCGAAACCCTTCTGGTGACCTTGAAACGCTTTCGGTTCCTCTTGTAACTATTCCGAATATTAATGAAACTATTCCACAAATAAATCATCGATACTCTCTTTCTACTAACACTAAACAGATCGTGATTACCTTAAACTTGTGCCCCCGTAGGTTTGGTAAAATATAGACATGAACAAAACCACGTAAGTTCCGGAAAAATAATAATTTGGACCGTCTAATTGTTCCTCGATCGGTTCGGCCGGGCCGTGGTGGTACTGGTCACCACGTAGTAGCAGTTAAAAAATGAAAGCGAAAGGGAACGGCACGTACGTAAGTTCGATCGATCGATGGAAGACAACGGATCATGACGGGTCGAGACTGATGAGATTGATCATTGATCGATACCGCCCGTCCGTCCGTTCGTTTTCGCTCCGCTGCGCCGCGTCGTGACCGTTCGTCTAGTTCGATGGATCACCAGACGTACAACATGTACTGCGAGAATGCATGCATGGTGGAGGGCGCACGTGGACTAGTCTCCGTGCGGGTCGCCGTATGCAGTGACGTCACCATGCTACGTACGTTACGTGCTGTCCACTGATCATCACTGATGGATCGACACGTACAGGTGCATGCGGCCCGGCCCCAGCTGTGACTCGTCCGTCTGTGCTGGGCTATTCAGCGGCCAGGATTTCCACTCTACGGATGGTGCCGCTTTTATACCCCGTTTTCATCCACGAAGTAGCTAAGGCGCCAACGCCATCCACCGCGGCGTACGTCGAGACCCGGCAGCTGGCTCTCTCACTGCATGCAGCATGCCCGTCACCGATCCCTCCCTGCGGACATGTATGGATCAACGGCCTTCACTGCATGCAGCATGTAGGGATCGATCGGCTCTCCATTCACTGCGCGCTTTGTCTTTGTTATCCATCCACGGAGAAAGAAAGAAAGCGGGAGAGGAATCGCGGCGGAGAGCGACGGCGTGCGGTAGCATCTCGGCTATCGCGAACCCTCCTCCCGGCGCGCGTTCCAGTAGTAGCTTGCGCCGGATGCTGCTTTCAGGCTTTCAGCCTTTGCTTTCACCGAAGGTCGGCAAAAGCAAATGGCCGGCTAGGGCCAAGCTAAGCCAAAACCCCCAAGGGGTACGTAGCAGCTAGCCAGTAGCCGTATCAATTCAAACAGGGGTACGTGCATACCACTTCGATCTGCAACTCGATCGGACAAGGCAAGTGCATCATCGTCGGCATTCCGTACGTCCATCAGGCTAGGGCACATCCAAGATCGTGTGTGGACCGCGGACAGGCTTGGTCTAGCGCACATCAACTTGGACAAATTGGATCAATTTTTGACTCGATCGAAGATTGGTGGCACTCCATGGTATGGTAAATGCCAACGGTAATGTGAGGAAAGGTGTCTCTCCATGGTTATGTTGGCTTCATGGAAGATTTGGAATGAGAGAAATGCAAGAGTCTTTTGGGAACGTGGCATCCACGCCCGCGGTAATAGCAGGCAGGATTAAGTCCGAGTCCGCACTTGAGGGATTAGCGGGCGCTAAACATTTGAGATCCTTGATGCCGTAAGATTCGGCTTACGAGCTTTTTGGCCGCTCTTGATTGTTTCGGTAACTTGTAAAACTCTTCTTAATTAATGAGATGAGACAAAGCTTTTGCCATTATTTAAAGAAAATACTATGCATGTATATGCTTGGCATATGTACCAGCCGGGTCGGCCCGCGGGAAAGAATTAGAAGCCATAAATCGCACCAACCAGTTGCCTAAACCTAGATTTTCAGTAGCAGTTTGAGACAACCTTGTCCGTTTTTCTTTTCGATCAGTTGATTTTCATAGCTGTTTAATTCACATCCAATGGTTCTCGTTCATCTTCCTCGTCCCTTATCCATCCCGCCCGCGCCCAACCACCCGGCGCCCCGCCCTGTCCAAGCCGCTTCATCCACCATGCCGCCGCCCTGAACTCCAACGTCGATGACCTTCCAGCACCCCCCACCACCTATCAACCTCCGACTCCTCTCCTCAGGCGACGCTGTTGCCATGCCGTCCTCGGCTCCTGGTCACTCCTTGCCCGGCCTCGCTGCCACTATCCGCAGCATCCTCGTATTTGCCTTGGAGCAACGCCTTCAGAAATCGACCAATTTGAAAAGGTGTGATTAGTTTTGGTTGGGTGCATAGCTTGGAGCAAGTTTGTGCGTCCTAGCTAGGCCGTCCCCTTGTCTAGTTTCCTTCCACCTTGCCCAGTCTTTTTCATCATCAAGCATCGTGCCATTCTACTAACCGGAGTATATCCTGGGTTTTTTTTCTCCCTGTGGCTCATCCTAATCGTTAATACTCCCTCCATTCTTAAATATAAGTCTTTTTAGAGGTTTTAAATGGATTACAACATATGGATGTATATAGACATATTTTAGAGTGTACATTCACTCGTTTTGCTTCGTATGTAGTCCCATGCTGGAATCTTTAAAAAGACTTGTATTTAGGAACGGAGGAAGTACACATTACATCTGTCGATGTTATAATTAATTAAACCGTCTTTTATTGGGTCCTACACTGATAGCACGAGTAATAAATAAGGATCACAAGTAGTACTAAACAAAATGTGGTATCTTCTCCGCCTTATCCGGGCGGAGCATCCAATAAGAGGGACGTCCATGTGATCAACCCAGTCACCTACCCTGCCCTGCTATCCCTGAGCATCCAAGCATGCGACGACAGCATGGAGGGAGGGAGGGAGGTTGGGAGGAAACACCAAAGCCCAAACCTCCGGGTCCCGGCCCCGACCGAGAACTGGAGATAGACATGGACATGTGAGTGGGATTGGGTTTCGTTTCGTCGTTGGCTTTGCGTGTGGCATGCACTATCTATCTAGCTGACTTGACTAGCAGGAGCAGCTACGTACTACTACGTGCGTACCTAACTAAATCCCAATCCCAGTTGCCACCTGCTGCGTGCATGCTTTGGATCATGCGCCGGAAAACACGCACGCACGCACGCACGCACGTTGTGGATAGGATCGACATGGACTAGCTAGCTAGCTTAGCTTTCATGGACGGAACATGAACATGGTGGTGGTGGGTGACCGGCCCTCCTTCCCTACCGAGTGGATGGATGGATGTGGATCGGTCGGAGGTGCGGCGTCAGGTCTCGGCGTCGCGGCACAGTTCTGCGTGTCTTTTTCCTTTTCCTTTTCTCTGCGGGTGCGGTGGCCGGTCGATCGGGCTGGCCGGAGCTGGGGCAGCCTTCCGCGGTGAACCAAAGGCCACGTAGCTAGAGGCGTTTTCTTTTATATATACTGCTCACAAGCAGTGTCGTTTCATCGCCTTCTGCGTGTCCCGTGCACCACCATACATCCTCTACCCGCGTGCTCTAGCTATGTGCACGTGCAACGGAAAGTCGCCGTTTCGATCGTCGCCGGTTCTGGAGAGATGGAATCGGTGCGCCCACCATGCGTCTTCTTTTGTATTGGTTTAGGTTAGAAGTAGCCAGATTGAGAGATGGGGTTTTTTCAGATGCTTATTAGATTAGTAGTGGAATTTTTGCAATTCTTTAGGTGTTTGGCTTGAGGATTAGACGATGGATTAGTCAAATATATACTTTTGTATTGGTTTGGGTTGGTGCCTGCTTTAGTTCTTTGGCTTGATGATTAATTAAATGGATGCTTAGTTCTAGGGATTATGGCTGTCATAGTTGCAATTCTTAGATGCTTGATTGATGCATGTTGTCATAGTTGCAATTATTTGATGCTTGATTGATGCCTGTCAGGCAGAGGCTATGAGATGGGTTGTGCATGGCCTTGTGTTTTTGGAAATTGTCTACGTGAGGTAATTAGATGGTGCATTAGTTTGGTTGTAAATATAGTGAAGGATGTGCTCATGTACTGGGTGTTGTCATGTTAATCAAAAAGAGCTTCTCAAGGGCTGGATTTGTTTTGTGCTGGATTGGGGCTTCTGAAGGAGAGGGGAAGCGTGGTCGAGGGGAAGGGGCAGTCTATGCTTATTTAGTTTGGGTTAGTAGTGGAATTTTGTCGTTCCTTCAGAGATATTGACAGCATTGAACATCCTCTGCAATGCCGTTGCTTCAGAGATAAAAGTATCTTGGGGTTTTTTCAGATGCTTATTAGATTAGTAGTTGAATTTTTGCTTGTTAGAATTTAATTAGTATGAGGTTGAATACCTTATTTAAGGGGGAATTTAAGGTCAGATAGATGTCATATGATTATTAGATCTGTAGTTCAATGCTGCTGACATTTATGATTATTTGATTTGATCTGTGGTTCAATGATACTGGATGGAAACATATTTGATTTGGAATGCATTAATTAAGATGTGCCAATGAATTGATTTAGATGATACAAGATTCATCTATAGTATAATTTGTTGTTGTTTAGGTAAGTAATGAAATTTTAGATGTTTGTTGGAGACGTATGGATTTATAGTTGAAGTTGTACCTAATTAACTACTGCATTATGTTAATATGTGTAGGAGCTTTGCTGCATTATCCCAAAAACATATTAAAATTTGTAGTTGGCTTCTGTAATTAGTATATACTATATGTAAAGTGTGAAGTAAACATTCCAAGGCAGGATCCTAGCAACAAAATATACTATATGTTTCCATTAAGTAGTGTGTGTGTGTGGGGGGGAATTCCCTCAAAAGAAAAGTGTTGGGTTAATCCAGGGAATGTCAAGAATCCAGCTTGCATTTTCATTAGCATTTATGAAGGACATCATTTGTCTGTTGATTGATTGCTTAGATTATGTATTTATAAGGAAAGCATTTGGTCACTTGCAACATACCAATGTGGTTCACATTAACAATTTTGTTTGTAATGACATTCTGTGAACTGCAATTTAATTCATTGTAATTGATGTGCTTGTTTGACAATATAGCAGGAGGAGGAGGATCTTGTGGGCAACAAGAGGAAGTGGGACAAGACTGGGTTCTACCCATATGAGTCTGATGAAGATGAGCCGTACGAGGTAAGGCCTAGTTGAAATGTTATTTCTGCATTGAGTTAGTATTATGTGTTTATAGTTTTTGAATGCATAATGTATTAATGTCAGTCATTAATGTGTGCAGTATGAATCTGGAGATGATGTGGTCGAGGGGAATGTCGAGTCCTTTGAAGAGAAGGAGGTGTTGAAGATCAGGGCCCAAGGACCAGCTAAGTACTACAACTGGAGGAATGAAAAGTACCGTTGCCCCTACTGCAGCAAGCCCAAGCCCAGATCTGGGTTATTGGAGCATCCGATGGAACATTGCCGGGCTACATCGATCTCCAGTCATGACTACAAGATCATTGGTCAGCATTCTGCCCTCCTGAAGGTCCTGAGAAACCCTGACCTCTAGTCGTACATCATGCTGATCATCGGAAGCTGGAAGCCGTACTCATCATCAGTATATTTGATGATGTTTTACTTTTGGAAAGCTGCATCTGGGTCTGAACTGCTTGGAAACTAGCTATATTAATGTAATGTAATGTAATGTATTGTGTGTTTGAACTGGATCTGTTGTGAACTGCCTGCTACCTGTGGTGGTAGCCTAGAATGATATCTATATATATGTGGCCTTAACTTTATTGGTGGTGAATGCTTCCTTCATGTTTAGTTGTTGTTTCGATGGTGCAATGAGCACAAATGGCGGTTCAGTGTTGCTTGAGACATGCTGCAACACTTGTCTATGCTGTGGGCAAGTGCAACATGCTATGCCCATGTGCCAATTATACCAAATATTGAATGTGGCAATGTTCCAAAATGGCTATCATGAATTATAGTACATGGGGTTTAGTAAAGTTACTGATAATTGTTCATCCTCACACATTCCATCAACGCATAATTTGAATAAGCAAAAAGATCAAATGTTCCATCATTTGAACCTATATTGCAATTAGAGAGCAAATATTCCATCATCAAAGTGTGAAGGAATTAAATGTAAATTTAGAAGAGTAATGTAATACTAGTTAAAAATAATGTGTGCAAAAAAAGGAATTTGAAATAAGATCTACTTTATTTTGTAATAAAGTTATATTACCCTACTTATTAGAATTTTGAAAATGTCACTTATTTATAAGAAAAGAAAATATAAATATTCAAAATGATGTGTTTGATAAAAATACCTTTTGAATTGTTGGTATGTTATTATTTGAGGAGTCATGTAATTTTTATGTTATTTTTTGAGTGCACAGGTAATTTTTATGTAAAGTGAAGGGAAAGGAAAAAATAAACAAAAGGAAAAGTATGGGCCATCCTAGCCATCTTGGAAACCTAGCTTTATAAATAAAAAATTCAAAAAAAATAAGAGGGTATTAAAAAAGTAAACAAATATAAGAGGGCATTATAAATTCAAAAAAATTCAAAAATATAGAAAGAATATTTTACAATGCCCCCCTGAGGTATAGATCGATGTTTTGACCAGTCAGTCTAGAGGGCATTATAAATTAATAAAAATTCAAAAAAATATAAAACCTTGGAAACCCACCTTTGTTTGTGCAATAGATCATGTGTGCCAAAGTTGAGGTCATTTGGAGGTGGTCGAAAAAATGACCGCATTCCGGAGGGGCCATTTGGTCTAACTTAAGCCAGTTTTTGAAAAAATGTGATTTTTCCCACCACCTCCAAATCACACAAACTTTCTTGATCATGGTGACCCACATGCTCCCAAAAGTTGGGGTCATCTCATGCATGCCCCCACATGCACCATGTACAAGCCGGACCATTTGGGTCTGCCGGAGGGCAAGTTTGAAAGAGGTTTTCCTTGCCAGACCCACCAAATGATCACAAACTTTTTGCACAGCGTACCATGACCATGGCATGCTTGTGGGAGGAGAATTCATACACCATGGCCTCATTTTGTTGAAATCCAATTAATATCCATGTGTATTTCATGTAAGTGAGCATGTGTAAAATTTATTAGATGACTTGAAGGTCAAAATATTAACTTGTCATATATGCAAAAAAATGTGTATTGAACGCAAGTGATCATGTGTATAATTTAGTGTGTGATTTTAAGATCAAATCAATACACATTGGCAATATGCCAAAAAAAGTGCCCACCTACAAGAGCAGGAGAATTCATTTTCCATGGCCTGCATACGACTAGGAACCCTGCCGTGCATGGGCCAGGACGCAGGCCCGTGGTGTAGAATATCTCTGCTGCTAGTAGGCCCCACGGGGCAGAGGGGACGAGAGTTAGGCAATGTACTACCTGCAATTGATAGGAGCTTGGGAGGGGAGTCGCAGCCGGGTATATAAACCGGTGCGGCGCTCTCTCGCTTGGCGAGGTGGGACTAAACTCCCACCACCCAACGGCTATGCGCTGCGATGTGCCCTGCGCGGCTCCGCCTTGGGCCCAATTCGGGCGGGCTGGCCCAGGGCAGCCTTACGCGCTCGCTGATATGTTTTATATTTTCTTTGTTTCTTTTCTTGTTTATATTTCTAATATTTAAAATCAAATCTCTTTTTTTCTATATTATTTCTAACAGTGTTTACTAAAATTAAAAAAATATGCCAAATTCTGTTGTGTTTTATTTCATTTGTTCGTACTCTTTTGTATATTGATAATATTTACGAAATATGAACTAAAATGTTGTGTTTTATTTCAATTCTTCTTTCCAATATTTCTTATCTTTATTATTTTTTAAATATTTTTAGTTTGTAAGATAAAATGTTCTTTTTTATTTTACTTCTTCATTCTAATATTTGTTCTCTTCTTTATATTTGAAATATTTCCAAAATGTAAGATAATATGTTATCTTTTATTTCACTTATTCATTCTAATATTTGTTCTCTTCTTTATATTTGAAATATTTCCAAAATGTAAGATAATATATTGTCTTTTATTGCACTTATTCATTCAAATTTGTTCTTCTGTTTTCTATATTCTCCTCTTTTCTTTGTTCTGACAGTTATAAATTTAAATAATGTATGATATAATGTTGTCTCATATTTCACTTTTCATGGTTGTCTTTCCTAATGTATGATATAATGTGGTAGTAGAATTCATACACCACGGCCTCATTTTTGTTGAAATCCAATTAATATCCATGTGTATTACATGTGAGTGAGCATGTGTAAAATATATTAGATGACTTGAAGGTCAAAACATTTACTTGTCATATATGCAAAAAAATGTGTATTGAATGCAAGTGAGCAGGTGTATAATTTAGTGTGTGATTTAAAGATCAATACACATGGCAATATGCCAAAAAAAAGTGCCCGCCTACCAGAGCAGGAGAATTCATACTCCACGGCCTGCATACGACTAGGAACCCTGCCGTGCATGGACCAGGATGCAGGCCCGTGGTGCAGAATATCTCTGCTACTAGTAGGCCCCACGGGGCAGAGGGGACGAGAGTTAGGCAATGTACTGCCTGCAATTGATAGGAGCTTGGGAGGGGAGTCGCAGTCGGGTATATAAACCGGTGCGGCGCTCTCTCGCTTGGCGAGGTGGGACTAAACTCCCACCACCCAACGGCTGTGCGCTGCAATGTGCCCTGCGCGGCTCCGCCTTGGGCCCAATTCGGGCGGGCTGGCCCAGGGCAGCCTTACCGGCGCGCTAATATGTTTTATATTTTCTTTGTTTCTTTTCTTGTTTATATTTCTAATATTTAAAATCAAATCTCTTTTTTTTCTATATTATTTCTAACAGTGTTTACTAAAATTAAAAAAAAATGCCAAATTCTGTTGTGTTTTATTTCATTTGTTCGTACTCTTTTGTATATTGATAATATTTACGAAATATGAACTAAAATGTTGTGTTTTATTTCAATTCTTCATTCTAATATTTCTTATCTTTATTATTTTTTAAATATTTTTAGTTTGTAAGATAAAATGTTCTGATTTATTTCACTTCTTCATTCTAATATTTGTTCTCTTCTTTATATTTGAAATATTTTCAAAATGTAAGATAATATGTTATCTTCTATTGCACTTCTTCATTCTGATAAAATGTTCTGTTTTATTTCAATTCTTCGTTCCTAATTATAAATTTTATTTTCTGTTTGATCCTTGAAATATTATTAAATCAAATCTAGTTGGGACATTCGCATGCATACCTCCACGTGCACCATGTACTAGAAGCAGGATTATCTTCTCGGTCTCACCAATTCATACCAAACTGTATGCACACCCTAGGATGACCATGGCAAGCATGCATGACGAGTATCGTTCATTTCCAAAACTCGATGCATTTTCTAGGGTTTTTCTGGCGACAAAACCCTACAACACTGCCATCACGTGACGCAACATGCGTTTTGTGTCCGAATTCGTGCACACCTTGCCTGGGGGACCACAATGGCCAAGCCCACATGGTCCCAAAAGTTGGGGTCATCTCATGCATGCTTCCACATGTACTATGTACAAGCAGGACCATTCGGGTCTGCCGGAGGTCAGGTCTGAAATTGGTTTTCCTTGACGGTCCCACCAAATGATCCCAAACTTCATGCATACCCTACGATGACCATGGCATGCATGCGTGACAAGTATCGTTCATTTGCGACACTCGATGCATTTTCTAGGGTTTTCCAGCGACAAAACCCTACAACACTGCCCCCACGTGACGCAACGTGCGTTTTTTGTCCGAATTCATGCACACCTTGCCTGGGGGACCACATTGGCCAAGCCCACATGGTCCCAAAAGTTGGGGTCATCTCATGCATACTTCCACATGCACTATGTACAAGCAGGACCATTCGGGTCTGCCGGAGGTCACGTCTGAAATTGGTTTTCCTTGACGGTCCCACCAAATGATCCGAAACTTCATGCATACCCTACGATGACCATGGCATGCATGCGTGACAAGTATCGTTCATTTGCGACACTCGATGCATTTTCTAGGGTTTTCCGGCGACAAAACCCTACAACACTGCCCCCACGTGACGCAACGTGCGTTTTGTGTCCGAATTCATGCACACCTTGCCTGGGGGACCACATTAGCCAAGCCCACATGGTCCCAAAAGTTGGGGTCATCTCATGCATGCTTTCACATGCACTATGTACAAGCAGGACCATTCGGGTCTGCCGGAGGTCACGTCTGAAATTGGTTTTCCTTGACGGTCCCACCAAATGATCCCAAACTTCATGCATAGCCTACGATGACCATGGCATGCATGCGTGACAAGTATCGTTCATTTGCGACACTCGATGCATTTTCTAGGGTATTTCCGACGACAAAACCCTACAACACTGCCCCCACGTGACGCAACGTGCGTTTTGTGTCCGAATTTGTGCACACCTTGCCTGGGGGACCACATTGGCCAAGCCCACATGGTCCCAAAAGTTGGGGTCATCTCATGCATGCTTCCACATGCACCATGTACAAGCAGGACCATTCGGGTCTGCCGGAGGGCAGGTCTGAAAGTGGTTTATGCGTAACCTACGATCTCACGAAATTATCCCAAACATTATGCGTAACCTATACGATGACCATGGCATGCATGCATGACAAGTATCGTTCATTTCCGACACTCGATCCATGTATAATATTATAGAAATGATAGAGATATTGAACATATACAAGTATACAATAACTAATAGGTGTCACAAAGAGTTTTTTTAGGGATGAACCAATGATATTTATTTTGAGGGAAGAAACAATGCAGGTAGGTGGACCGGCCCAGACCGCAAATAAGTGTCGGATCCATATTGTGGGGCCCACGACGCTGTGCTTTCCATGCACGTCGATCACACGCACGTCGATCACGGGAGTAGTTGCCGTTCAGTTACACATTTCTAGGATCGTGCTAATCCATATGTTCCTAATCCCTATGATTGAGGAGCACGTTCAGCCTCGCTTCAACGGAGGAAAATATAGATCGCGAGATTGGCCACAGGGAAGTTACGACGACCTAGGCGTCGACCTCGTATATAATCTCCTCCTCCTCGCACATGTCGTCGACTAGATCGACTCCTGCCGGCGAGGCGTCGACAGCTCCGTCCGCCGCATCCCACACGCCACAAAAACCCCGAGAAGATCAAGGTCGTCCGCACTTGGAGGCCGACCTCGACGAACTACGTCCAGAACGCATCGCTGACTTCTTTCATCTCCGTCGACCGATCAAGTAAATTGTCCTCCTTCACTCGCGCCTTCATAGCAAGCTACTTCCTCCGTCTCGTTGCTTTGATGGACTTAGGTTTACCACATATTTTCAACTAGTATGAACTCGACTAGATGCGTTCTGACCAGATGGCGTAGATAAAAACAATCTTTGGTTCTTTCATAGCATGGTAGAATAAGATGTTGTTTCTCGAGAAGCATGATGCAATACATTTTTTGTCACAAGATCCAATTATATTTTTGTCACACGATCCAATTATATTGTTGTGCACATAGAACATTAAAGAGTTATTAGCATTAGGTGTTGATGAACCTCAAATAGGTACCATTGCTATAGACTCTAGTTTATAGTTACAGCTGAACAATTTGTCACCCTGTTAATAAGACAACCAGACGAATTAGTAACAGTTGACCATATTAAATTTATTGATTATATAATTTATCTGATACTCAAAGAACTTGATCAGATGCAAGTAAATTCAATTACCAATTGTAGTTATTTTTTTTGCCTCATGTCAGCACACACTTGGCTGCATGTTGCATTATACATGGTGATAGTTTTGTATTTGCATTAGTGTTATTTTTGCATTAGTGTTAGCTACTGCCAGAAAGTTTTATATTTTTGCATGTCTATTGTTATTTTTGCTTTAGTGTTAGCTAATGTCATGAAGTTATATATTTTCTTTCAACAGGATGGACGAGCTGAATGGAGAAATGGTATGCGCCGTAGAGAAATGGTGCAAGCTTGTTGCAGCTCTATCGAGCGGCCAACGCGCTAGAGTGGCTGATACAACATTGCGCAACATGCTGCAGATACCAGCTATTAAGATGCGTACCCTACTGATTAGGTATATGATTGAGAATTTTCAGGCCAGCACGGGCAGATTCATTATACAAGAGTAGGTTGGGGAGGTGACTCTCTGTGCGGTCGATGTCGAGTGCATCTTTAACCTCGAGAACCAAGGACTGTCTGCTTCGGACATTCTGACTGAAGAAGGCGAGGACATGAAGGAGCGGGTGCCGCCACAATTTCTCAGTAAGACATCAGAAAACATAGTGATAGATAATCTCATTGAGGACATAATTAAAAGTAAAGCCACAGACAATGATTTCCTTCGCAAAGTAGTCCTTGTCCTGTTAGGAACAATTATTGCTTCCATGTCGAGCAAGATTGTGCCAAAGCAGTACTACGCTTTGGTCGAAGATGTGAAACATATTTCAAAGATTAACTGGAATGACTTCACCATGCGTGTTCTCCTTGATTGCCTTCGCATAGTGAAGAAAGGCAAACACCTCCGCCAATGGCCGAAAGGCAATTTGGCTCTCTTGCTGGTACACATATGAGACCTGTTGCATAATGTCAATTATCAGATCATTGCAATTTTATGTGATGTAGTTTACTAACTCTAAATCCTTATGTTTTTTTTGTAGTACTTGTACTGGGAGAAGGTGCAACCGGTCGACGGCGAATGCGCCTATAATCAGAACTTGTCCTTACAACCTCTTATGAGGAACTGGACAGAAGGTGCAACCACTAGGAGAGATAGGTTCGACTATGACAATGGGCGCGACCGTGGTAACGTCAGGGTAAGTCATTGTGTTTCGTCTTTCTTAAATGTTTTGTAACTTAATAATATTTATTTTTTATTGATCACATGTACTTGAATATCGCATGCAGATCGAAAATAATATCACCCAGGAGTATAGGGCTCAGGAGCCCAACATCCCAAATAATGCGCCTACCATGAAGCCAAAAACCAAGCCTGCAACTGGAAACGCAAAGAAGTCGACGATAGCCGCATTGTCGGAAGATTTGATGGAGCTTCTAATGAAGCGGTGCATGGACTTCATACACACCCAGATGAGGCAAATCCCTGATCAAGTTGCTGAGGTATCACACCCAAACTTTATAGTTTACAATATGTTTGCTGTTTTAAACCATGCTAGCATTACTAAGTTTATATTTCTATTGCAGAGGTTGTTGGAGAAGTTGAACAAAGCAGGTGTCATGTACAAGCCGGCTGTTGCCGTGCCATCCGCCGAGAATGATCCGGACGAAGTGGATTCGTTCGAGAATGGTCCATATGAAAAGAAGGAATTCTTGTACAAGGAAGACATGGACAGTGATGGACAGCCGATCATTGACATGACGCAGCCTGATATAGTGCTTCCCGACCATAAAACCGTACCTGAGGTACTATGTATTTATCTTTCTGTCTATAATTTTCTCGTTTAATTTTTTTACGTCCAGAAATGTTCACACGATTTAGTTTGCCAAACAGAAAACCCCACCGAATATGAATGGACACAAGGAAGCTTCACCTGTTAAGCGTAATGATGTATGTGGGGGTACACCGAAAAACCCTTGGGTGGTTGGTACTTCTACTCTAGCACCTTCATCGGACATAGACATTTTTCCATCTTCTGTCAGCAAGTTCATGGCTAAGGCGAATGAAAAAAAGGGTGCAACAATCGATAAGGATGAGGAGATTATGTCTGGTAAGCGAAAGCGGACCGTTCCCAAGAAATTTGAATCCCCCTACGCACTTGACAAGCCCGGCAGGCGTACCAGCCGTGGTCAGAGAACCTCTGGTACTAGTACTGCTACTAGAGGTATCGTAACTAACATTCTTAATTTTTTTATTTAGTACCAATGCATATGATCACCATTGTTGACGTTCATATTATTTCATGCAGCTCTATTTTCGAACAATAATGTGCCAGAGGTTGTGGCAGATGAGTTGACGCCGGAAATAATTGATGCAGCTGTTTCATTTGTCGAGTTAGCTGCTAGCACTGAGAAGAACAAGAACAAAAAAATTTACTACAGTGAAGGGCGTGGCATAACTCTGACTTCCGAAAGGATTCTACCAGTACTAGCTCATAGATGGCTGTCGGGCGATGTAAGTAGTACTTGCATGTCCTATTTTTTAAATGCTCAATAATCTATGTCTCAACTTTCAACATGTAATGCACTGATATTCTATGCAGGTTATTGATGCTTATATGGGACATTTGGAGCTGCGTGTTGGTCATGATCCTTACCTCTGTCCAGCGTGGAGGTCCAAATTCCTTGTAGATCGTGCTATCGCACATGACGATCCATTGCCATTGAGCCGCAACATGGATAGTGCTCTGACCAAAGCTGGAGCAGTTAATAGAGTCACGAAAGAGTATACTGTGCGTGATAAGGTACGTAATGTTTGTGATTCATCACTACAGGATAGTTCATCAAGTATTTCTTTTGATCCATAATGGTTTTTTGCACTGTAGACGTATATCGCGTTGAATATCGACAATAGCCACTGGATGACCGTGGTCATGCACATGATCAAGAAAGAATTCCAAGTTCTCGATTCGCTCTATCCTCTGGAGCTGACTGAGAGGACTGTTAAAGCACTGGTAATGTAACCAACATTTGTACCATTGCTCTTACATATTGTTTATGATTGTTCTTTAACACTATCCTCTTTATAGCGAATGGCTATAGCACACGATATGCGTGAGGCAAATCTTATTACACCAGGGAAATATCCAGACGTAAGTAAGTGGCCTATCAAGGAGTATGACATACCCCAGCAAGAGGATGGGTGAGTTAATAGGACATCATGCACAATCAAACAACAACACACATGTTCGTATTGCCCACCGCTAATGTTTGCATATGTACCAGGAACTCTTGTGGCCTTTTTGTCACAGAATGTCTAGAAAATTGGGATGGGGACCGAATCACCTGCACTTTTACATAGGTATGCTGTTATTTACGTTTGTAGACTAGCTACTATGGTGGTGTAGCAACTTCGGTTCATGTAACCTTTATGTCATTTTTTGCAGGCCGTCGTTGACGCAAGGAGAAGACGTTTCGTCGCAGAGTTGATTATGTCACCTTCGAACTCGATGGAGTGTGTGAAGAATAAGAGGCGCGCCTGAAGAATTCATGCGGCATGCAAGATTGAAGTTTTAGTGGTTTGGATTTAGTCTGGTCGAAGGTTTCGACGGCATGATTATCTTAGGGGTTCTATCATTTTTATGTAATAAACAGGGCATCTCGAATATTGTGACACATGCATGTGTATGTGTCTATCAGACAATTCGCTCGTACAAGACAATTCGGTCATAACATTCGCTCGGAGAAGACAATTTGGTCGTACCAATAAAGTTTTGGCTTCATTTATCAATTATTCTTGCTTAATATTTTTCTTGTTTCCAATTTTTTATAATTGTATTTTTCACGGCTTCACTTATCAAGTGTTCTTGCTTAATATTTTTCTCGTTCTCCATTTTTTATAATAGTCTATTTTTCTCTTCAACTGCTCTCGTAAGTTTCATATTAAAATTTTCACAATCTTAACTATTTTTAAAACTCTACCAAGCTTAGCCTTCTGCCTTAGCTATCTGCATGTCATCATCTTGCATAATCTCCTAGTAATTCCCCCTCATCACATGATTATGAAAAGTAGTCATGGTAGATAAGTAAATATATCGAGCCAAAATGTAATATTACACTGATCAAAATTAGTCATGTCAGCTCGTTGGCTCTATCACGTGTTATCAGCCATCATGTTTTTATATTTTGTTTTACAAACCCTTCATTTTTTATTATATGTATAATTAACTTTTTGTGTACTCACCATAATGCCAGGCACGGCCCATCTAACCACATGAGGGGCCCCACAGGCGGGCTATCTTCCCGGCAGCGCTACACCAGTCCATTTTGCCAGGTTCACATCGATCTTTCCCCTTTTCTCGTTTCCCTTTCCAAATCCCTAGCCCTCCCTCTCTATTTGCGCCTCCAAATCTCGACGGTGAAAGCATGACAGTGAGTTGGGCGTCGGGCGGCTGCGGCTGCGGCGAGAAGAGCGGTGGCGACCGCAAGTTAGGTCGAACCCTGGGTCCTGCAAGCAGGTGGGGCGGATTCAGTGGCACAGGAGGCAGCGGCGGCGGATCTAGTGGAACAGGGGAACGGGGGTTTCGTGGGCGGCGGCGGGCCGGGAGAACCCAATGCTAGGGTTTCTTCAGTGCTACACTTTGGTGGCAAAAAGGTAAGTTCTTTACCGTTGTTCTTTACATCCCAGCATTATCGCCCATAATTCATCACCTGTGGCCATGACAAGCTCCATCTATGTGGTCATCAGGAAACTCCTAATGGCCGTGTCTGCGTAGATGCAGACAATTTTGGCAGCGCACACTCGGGGGATGTGTGTTTGAGGTTAGTCTAGTGAGCATGATCTTCAAACTAGTATTGCTATTGCGGTCAAGCTGCAAAAAAGTTCAGTGTTTAACGCTTGGAGCGACAAGTTCAGTTATAAAACGACTTGAATTGCTCATGATTTAATTAGGATGATATCACTTCTGAGTATGTTGAATGGGTTGATGGGGAGTGGGATAGCAAAGCAAAGTCAGTCATTAAGTATCTTGCCATGAAGAACAAGAAACTGGAGACTGAGATTACAGAATATGAAGCTGAAATTAAAAGGAATGAGAAAGAAAAGAGGGCAATGGTTAAGATGCACAAGGAGATATTGCTCTATAGGGATAGGATTTTAGGATTTGGAGGTCTTCTGTATCTTGGCATGCTTGCCATTATGATTGCTGTCATAGTTAGCAAGTAGATTGTTCATAAAGTTATTGACATCATTGTAATTGACATGATGAAATGCTGCTGAATTATTTGCTATTCAATTTATGGGCAAAGTGTAACAGAGATTGCAGCATAAATAACATGGGGCCATCATGATTGGTAGACAATGCACTTTTGGCATGTTCTATATTTGGCAGACAATGCACTTTTGGCATGTCCTATATTTGACAGACAATGCACTTTTGGCATGTTCTATATTTGGTATGTGATGCACATGGGCACATCACCTAGCAACACTACTGATTTATGCAGCAGCCCAGTTCATTGTCTTGTTGTAACATAGGAGCAACATCTAGCAGCTTCCATGCAACACTGAAGCAAAGCAACAGTACATATTCAATATTCAGAAATTTAACTGAACTTGGCACTTAGGGTGAGCAGTAGATATTCAGTTCTTCGGCCACAAAGAACCCGATCAAACCGTACGAATTGCATGACTTACATGCTTACATATAAAAGCATACCTAACCAACATCAAACCCAAAATAATGTTAACTTATATGCTGAAACATATAACAACATACCTAACTTAAGATAACCACCAGCTTCCTCCTCCTTCAGCAACTGTGCCCATCTTCACTTCTTCAGAATTTTGAGGCAGCGTGAGCGGCGCACCACACACGGAGAAGCCTTCTTCTTGACCGCCGTTCTGTTCGACAGTTGCGCCACCTGATCCTGCGCCACCTCCTCTTCTTCCACCTTCACTATGTCAGGGAGGAGGGGAAGGAGCTCGACGTCGATGGGCATTGTCTTGCCACCCTCGACGCGACCGGTGCTACCATCTGCACAGCGTCCTCCTCGCCCTCCTCATGGTCATCAGGGATGACCAGTACCTCCTCCACATCGTCCTCCACGACGTCACAGCCCAACAGCAGCACTGGCTTCGACACGTGGCGGACCTTGTAGTCCGGGCTGACGGGCGCAGGGAGAGCGAGCTCGACGTCGACGCGGTCCGCCCTCGGCACGACGCGTGCTGAATCTGGCCGCAGCGTCATGGTGGTGGAGCGGTACATCCACCACCTTGCGCGCTGAAGGGGGACTCGCTCAGCGTGGCCTCTCGCATTGCCCACACGAGTAGGACAGCCGGTGGGACGCCGCGGCCGTAGGGGAAGGCGCGCTTTCTCTCGGCGTCGGTGAGGACTTTGACGAGGCCATGCGCGTGGTTGACCAACATCTCCGTGCTGGGGAACCAGCCGCACACCTCCGTCAACTGCGCGCGCCACCCCTCGTCATCGCCAGCGAGGTCCATCATCGCGGATATGTCCCCTAGCCTCACGTTTTGTAGTGGCCTGCAGTGACCCGGTTCTTGGTGTTCTCATGCCGAAGATGGCGGAGGCTATAGCTCTTATACGAGCTGTTCATGAGGCATTGCAAAAGCAAGTACATGATATTATCTTTGCTACAGATTGTCTATCTTTGGTGCACATAATTCATTCTTCAGGAATTGATCGTTCTGCTATTGGCACGGTGGTTTCTGACAATAAAAATGCGGCCGCTGCCTTCAATTCGGTGATCTTCAAGCTCGTACGTCGGCATTTGAATATTGTTGCTCATTTGTTAGCTATAACTTGTATGTATTCAGCTAGTTCATGTGTTTTCTTTTCTGTTCCGGACTACATTCGGGAAACTCTGCATAATGTTGTCGAGTAATCAATAAAATTGGTGGTCTCTCAGAAAAAAAATATGGGGATGTTTGGTTTGTGACCAGTCTACCTTAGGTTTTACACTGTGTGTGGGACAATATGCTGAGAACAGTGGTATCCCAACCCATTAGAATTCGAATCTTGCTGCTCGCATTTATCCTGAATTTATTTCAAAATTTTGGATACATATTCGGTGGAAGGAGACGTTTCCATCAACTATGTAAAAATCTCATGATGACACCCGCGTCTGTAGTCCATACTGTGTTAAATAAAATAATCCACGGAGAGTTATCGGATGTAGAGCCGTTTGAGCCGCCGGCCGTCCGCGGCGAATCCAACGGACGGCGGCGACGCCGTATCCCACCCGAGCGCCGAAACCGCCGCGTCGTCCGCACGCGCGTCAGCCCCTCGTCGGCCGCCGCATTCCCTCGATTCGCGAGCGTCGGCGGCGATAACTTCCGCTTACGCGCGCGCGGGATGGCGTCCACGCTTTGCTCTCCCCGCCACCACGACCGCTCACATCTCTGCCGCCGCCTGCGCCCCCGCCCCTCCCCTCCCGGCCACGCTCGTCCCCGGAGCGGCGCCGCCGGCCCATCAGGTACGTTCTGCTCCCAGGATCCGTTTCACCAAAGTCCCTGCCGTAGCTTCTTTACCGCTCCGTTGAAGAAAAATCTATGGCGTTGGTTCGGGATCGAACCGGGGGGGAATATGAGAGATTTTCGAAATTTGGGGTCGCGGGTGGGGTGTGCCGGATCATTTCGTAGCTGCGGTGCTAAGATTCGGTAGTTCTTCAAGTGCCCAAGCGACTGGTGGTCTGGTCTGATGGGATTCGTTTCGGTAGTTTGTTCCCCACGAGCGCAGAGATTCTTGGATCCAACCCAAGGTGCGAACTTCGTTTCAGTTTCTCTGAATGAGTGAAGCCGATGCCCGGGGCAAATTAATGGGGGGTGAAGTCTTTCGCCGAAACTCTACTGTCAAAAAAGAAAAGGTGTGCTGAAACTCTGACATTACTCTGTGTTATGCAGGATTGAACACCACGAAATACCTTTGTTCCCACCCAATGTCCACCGGCAGGGGTTCTCCCGTATCGTGTTCATCCGTGGAAGCATCCAAAAGCAAGCAAGGACCAGAACATCTCATTGTTCTGGTTCATGGTATCATGGCAAGGTAACAGCCTAGTCCTACCTTACTACTCCAGTAGTTTATAAAAATAGGATAAGCTGCATCTCTTTCTCGAGAACTTAATTTCGTTGTTACTGGCTACAAATTTCCTTTCTACCTGGCCTAGATTTTAGCCTGATTGGTATGACATTATGATTCAGGATTTTGAGATGCACCATAATTTTTCATAGTGTAAATGTGAACTTTGATGAGTAAATCACATGACATACATCTGTACTTAACTGTCAGAACTCAAAGTACACACCTGTATTTGTAAAGTCCATATAAGCAATAGTAAAAGCTTTGCAAAATGATAGAGGTATATTTACATTTGGCACAATTTACTCAATAATGTTTAAGTTGTACTTATTGGTGGTTTTTACTGATAGTTTTTCTTCATTCTCTGTTGATTATAGCCCCAGTGACTGGACATATGGGGAAGCAGTGCTGAAAAAGAGGCTTGGTGATAATTTCTTCATCTATGGTATGTGTGCATTTTAACTCTTCATCTATATAGAGAAAGGACATTGTAGTTAAGCGATGAAATTAGCATCCACTGCTTTACTGCAGCACATAAAATTGTTAGCCATAAAATAGCAAACTATTTCCTTGCAGCTAGTTCATCAAACATCTACGCCAAATCTTTTGACGGAATCAATGTAGCTGGAAGGAGGTTAGCGAAAGAAGTATGTGGTAGAGACTGTCCTCTGCTGTTGATGTATTGATTGCTTAGAAGCTTGCATAATATTGCCCTATGGAAGCAGGTCTTGGACGTGGTTCAGAAGATGGCCGGCTTGAAAAAGATTTCCTTCATAGCACATTCTTTGGGTGGTTTGTTTGCTAGATATGCTATTTCTATACTATATTCACAGCAAGCAAAAGAAACTGGAAGTGGTGCTGGTGTCATGCTGACAAGTGGAGGATCTGAAATATCACGCACTTCAGGATTAGGTGCCATTGCTGGGTTGGAGCCAACTAATTTTATTACATTGGCAACCCCACATCTTGGTGTTAGAGGAAAAAATCAGGTGGGTGTCCAACACACATTAAATTATATTTGTCAACCTTTTTTAACTTCCCATCTAATCTTGGTTGCCTTGGAAGCAAAAGCTTTGTTTTGGGGCTTGAGCAATTTTTAACAATGTATTAAGGATTTTGTGAGGTAGACCCAACACATCGTGGTATACAGGTATATCATTAATTGGTGCCAAAGCCATCTAAGTAAACTTCTGGTAAAACATACAAGCAATTGCTCACTGAGAAAATAGTGATATTACTCAGGCTTTTTAATATCGAGAATGCATTGATTTCATGCGAATTTACCCCCTTTGGCGATTATCAGCTTCCATTTCTTCAAGGGCTGTCAATTCTAGAGAAACTTGCAGCACCTTTGGCACCCTTCATTGTCGGACGCACTGGTGCTCAACTCTTTCTCACTGATGGCGAACCTAGCAAGCCACCTCTCCTTCTACTAATGACATCTGACCACGAGGACAAAAAGTTCATGTAGGTGAGGAGGACAGATCCTTTAGAGGCTAACTTATTCTAGTAGAAAATAATGTTTCTTCATCTCAACAGATCTGCACTAGCAGCTTTTAAGAACCGCATTCTGTATGCTAATGTTTCATATGACCGTATCCTCCATATGAAATTATTTCTTGATTTTGATCTGTAATATATGTGCAAAGGGAATATTTCTGTTTTCTTGTTTTCCTGAGCCTCGGATGCCAGATATGGTTGGTTGGAAAACATCCTCAATAAGGAGAGAATTGGACCTTAGAAAGGTACCTTACTTCCAGTGCGATTTAGTGGCAGCTGCTAAACTGGGTTCGAGGTGTCATATTTTGAGTAACTCCTTACTTGCTTCCTGTACGCAGCCCTTGCGTCGTTCAGTTGATGGCTACAAGTACATTGTGAATGTGGAATACTGTTCGCCTGTGTCGTCCGACGGTCCCCATTTTCCTTTGCGGGCAGCCAGAGCTAAAGAAGCTGCACAAAGTACACCGAACATGGAAAATACCCAGGAATATCACCAGATGATGGAGGGTAAGGAATTTTGTGCTACCTGTATGTACTACATTTCTTCCCTTTTGTACATATGAAAATCAATTCTTTGTTCGAAAACAGAGGAGATGATTCGTGGGTTGCAGAGAGTGGGTTGGAAGAAAGTAGATGTGAACTTCCATGCATCAATGTGGCCTTACTCTGCTCACAACAACATGCATGTATGTATATGTGCACACCCAAGAGTCCCCTGAGGACATACATTTTTCTGCTCGAATACATCATCTTCAAAATACATGGTACGTATCAATGCAGGTTAAGAATGAGTGGCTTCACAATGCGGGTGCCGGTGTGATCGCCCACGTCGCAGACAGCTTGAAACAGACATGTCTGCCCTCCAGCCTGTGAGATTCACACCTGGGATGCTGACTTTCGCCACGGTTAGGTAAGTACTCTATTGGTAAACTTTTGAGCAACTTGTGCTTCCCAGCTTTTCCTAACCAACACAAAGGTTGTTTTGCCAATATTCGAAGATACCGTAAGCCATAAATTCATTGCTAAATGTTGATTGCTTGCCAGCTTGTTGCTTCGATGCCTGTATATGTTTTCATCTCACACGAAGTAATATATTTGTGTCGCAGGTCTACAAGGAATTAGTGATACATCTTGTTGTAGACGGTTCGCAAGTCAGTTGCAGAGGCAGGTGCCGGCACAAACTGGAAATGAAAAAAGAAGAACGGGATGATATTTCTCATTCGGAAGATGATTGCCACGACTCGTGCTGGAAGCAAATGGTATTTTAGATGATATTACGCCGCAGATAGGTGTGAAGTGTTCGTAGCTATGGTGGATTATGCTAATATTGAGAGAGGCCGTACTGGGAATGTAACACCGCGGTTGACCTGGAAAACCCAGGCATTTTAACACTGAGGCCTGTTTTTGCTGGTGTCCCGTCCAACAAGAATGAACATATGGAGGTGGTACTGAGAGTTGACGGATGCTGAAGCAATGTAAGCATTCTTGTTACTAGTCAGGTTGCTGCATTGACCGTTCCATACTGAACTTGAAGCATTTCTGTTAGAGCAGCACTGTAGCAGCAGTGCTCACATGCAGCAGGGGAGTGAGTGCAATCTGAATTCAGAGCTAGCTGGCTGCTGTGAGTCAATGCAATGTTCCGGAAAGAAGGGATGACCAGGGAAAGTATCTGGTGCTCGCAAACCTTGGGTACTCCCGGTACTCCAATGTCAAAAAACATATTTTGAATGTTTCAGAAAAATTCTGAGAAAAATTATGAATGTTCACAACGAATGCGACTACAAGCCATAAAATTTTCAGATCCAAACTCGAAACACATATTGAGAAACAAAAACGTGAAATCTAGCATGAATAGTGTAAAGAAGAGACAAAAGCAACATTGACACTATTTAGATCTGGATTTCTTTTTTTTGTTTCTCAATGTACATTTCGAGTTTGGATCTGAAATTTTTAGGGCTTGTAGTCACATTCATTGTGAACATTCACAATTTTTTTCAAATTTTTTAGAACATTCAAAATATGTTTTTTAAAATTGGAGTACTGGAAGTGCCCGAAGGCTGTGAGCATTGGATACTTTCCCGGGATGACCACATGTTGTAATTAACAGCAAAAATAATTAGGAACCAAAGTTTAAATTATGGAAAATGTTTATTTTTGGGAAAAAGAATATGTATGTGAGAAAAATCAGGAAAATTATTAAATGGTAAAAATACAGATTTAAAGTCGACCATTCTAGAGAAGAGTAGGAACCACAGATGGCATGAAAAGTATGAAACAATTTCTTGGCTTGTCATCGGGATTGTGCATGATTTAAATATTTTCTATGGTGAAGATAGAGCATAGCCAGACTATATGATATAGTAGGGATAACTTACTTTGGCCATGTTATTTTGAGAAGACATAATTGCTTAGTTAGTATGCTTGAAGTATTATTATTTCTATGTCAATATTAAACTTTTATCTTGAATCTTTGGATCTGAACATTCATGCCACAATAAAGAAAAATTACATTGAGAAATATGTTAGAAAGCATTTCACATCAAAAATTCTTCTTTTATCATTTACCTACTTGAGGACGAGCAGGAATTAAGCTTGGGGATGCTTGATACGTCTCCAACGTATCTATAATTTTTGATTGCTCCATGCTATTATATTATCTATTTTGGATGTTAATGGGTTTTATTTTACACTTCTATATCATTTTTGGGACTAACCTACTAACCGGAGGACCAGCCCAATTTGCTATTTTTTTGTCTATTTTAGGGTTTTGAAGAAAAGGAATATCAAACAGAGTCCAAACAGACTGAAACCTTCAGGAACGTGATTTTCTCAACAAACGTGATCCAGGAGACTTGGAGTGGGCGTCAAGAAACAAGGGAGGAAGGCACGAGGTAGGGGGGCGCGCCTACCCCCCTGGACGCGCCCTCCACCCTCGTGGGCCCTCTGTTGCTCCACCGACGTACTTCTTTCTCCTATATATATCCACATACCTCCCAAACATCTAGGAGCACCACAAAAACCTAATTCCACCGCCGCAACCTTCTGTACCTGAGAGATCCCATCTTGGGGCCTTTTCCGGAGCTCCGCCGGAGGGGGCATTGATCACGGAGGGCCTCTACATCAACTCCATGGCCTCTCCGGTGATGTGTGAGTAGTTTACTTCAGACCTACGGGTCCATAGTTATTAGCTAGATGGCTTCTTCTCTCTCTTTGGATCTCAATACAAAGTTCTCCTCGATCTTCTTGGAGATCTATTCGATGTAATCTTCTTTTGCGGTGTGTTTGTCGAGATCCGATGAATTGTGGGTTTATGATCAACTTTATCTATGAACAATATTTGAATCTCCTCTGAATTTTTTTATGTATGATTGGTTTATCTTTGCAAGTCTCTTCGAATTATCAGTTTGGTTTGGCCTACTAGATTGATCTTTCTTGCAATAGGAGAAGTACTTAGCTTTGGGTTCAATCTTGTGGTGTCCTTTCCCAGTGACAGCAGGGGCAGCAAGGCACGTATTGTATTGTTGCCATCGAGGATAAAAAGATGGGGTTTATATCATATTGCATGAGTTTATCCCTCTACATCATGTCATCTTCCTTAAAGCATTACTCTGTTCTTATGAACTTAATACTCTAGATGCATGTTGGATAGCTATCGATGTGTGGAGTAATAGTAGTAGATGCAGAATCGTTTCGGTCTACTTGTCTCGGACGTGATGCCTATATACATGATCATACCTAGATATTCTCATAACTATGCTCAATTCCATCAATTGCTCGACAGTAATTCGTTTACCCATCGCAATACTTATGCTCTTGAGAGAAGCCACTAGTGAAACCTATGGCCCCCGGGTCTATCTTCCATCATATTAATCTTCCAACACTTAGTTATTTCCTTTGCCATTTATTTTACTTTGCATCTTTATTATAAAAATACCAAAAATATTATCTTATCATATCTATCAGATCTCACTCTCGTAAGTGGCCGTGAAGGGCTTGACAACCCCTTTATTGCGTTGGTTGCGAGGTTCTTATTTGTTTGTGTAGGTGTGTGGGACTTGAGCGTGATCTCCTACTGGATTGATACCTTGGTTCTCAAAACTGAGGGAAATACTTACGCTAATTTGCTGCAGCACCCTTTCCTCTTCAAGGGAAACCAACGCAGTGCTCAAGAGGTAGCAGCCCCTAGGGGATAGATTGGTAGGAAAAGACCATCGCTCGTCCCCGACCGCCACTCATAAGGAAGACAATTAATAAATACCTCATGCTCCAACTTCATTACATAACGGTTCACCATACGTGCATGCTACGGGACTTGCAAACCTCAACACAAGTATTTCTCAATTTCACAATTACTCAACTAGCACAACTCCAATATCACCACCTTTATATCACAAAACTATCGCAAGGAATCAAACATATCATATTTAGTGATCTACAAGTTTTATGTAGGATTTTATGACTAACCATGTGAATGACCAATTCCTGTCAACTCTCTAAATAGATATAAGTGAAGCAAGAGAGTTTAATTCTTTCTACAAAAGATATGCCCACTCTCTAACAAATATAAGTGAAGCAAAAGAGCATTCTACAAATGGCGGTTTTCTATGTGAAGAGAAACAGGAAATCCAAACTTCAAATGATATAAGCGAAGCACATGAAGCATTCTATAAAGCCATACTCAAAAGATTTTAGTGAAGTGCAAAGAGCATTCTATAAATCAACCCAGGACTATCTCATACCAGCATGGTGCATAAAAGAGAAATGAAAACTAAATGCAAAAGACGCTCCAAGATTTGCACATATTGCATGAACGAAACGAATCCGAAAACATACCGATACTTGTTGAAGAAAGATGGGATGCCTTCCGGGGCATCCCCAAGCTTAGACGCTTGAGTCTCCTTGAATATTTACTTGGGGTGCCTTGGGCATCCCCAAGCTTGAGCTCTTGCCTCTCCTTCTTCTCCTCACATCAAGACATCCTCGATCTTTGAACACTTCATCCACACAAAACTCAACAGAAAACTCGGTAAGATCCGTTAGTATAATAAAGCAAATCACTACTCTAACTACTGTTGAAAACCAATTCATATTTTGTTTTTGCATTGTAGCTACTGTAATATAACTTTTACATGGCTTAATCCACTGATATAAATCGATATTTTCATCAAAACAAGAAAACTATGCATCAAAAACAGAATCTGTCTAAAACATAATAGTCTGTAATAATCTGAACATTCACCATAGTTCTGCTACTCCAAAAATTCCGCCAAAATTAGAAAAATAAACAATTTGTATATAAATACAGTGCAAAAAGTTTCAGAACCGTTTGACGTTCCAGTAAGAAATGTAACATCTCGCACTACAGCTGAAGTTTCTGTCCTGCACCGCACAAACCAACAAGTAATCTAAAACATCCTAAAGGGAAACCTTGTCTCATTATTTTTATAATACAATGGAATTTTACAAGGGGATAATTATTTTTGTTGAAAAGTTTCTATAATGAAGATTCACAAAGTTTCCGTGAGCATGAACAAAGTTCAAGGAGCTCCCCACTTCAACCATGCTTGTCTTTCTCACTTTCACTTTCCTTTTTGAAAAAGTTTTGGGTTCCCCTATTTATTTTTATTTTTTTCACTATATGAAAGCACTCAACAGAAATAAATGACTCTCTAAAACTTCTGGGTTGTCTCCCTGGCAGCGCTTTCTTTAAAGCCATTAAGCTAGACATATAGTGCTCAAGTAATGAATCCACCCGGATCCCAAGGTATATCAAAGCCAATTTTAATTAACAATGATTTGTAATTTATTAGTGAGCACAAAGTAACATTTATCATGTAATGACGAAGTCTAACTCTCTTCATATGCATAGGCATGTCATAAAAGAACAATTCATGCACCCAAAGTAAAGGCCAATGCATAGTATAAACAGTTTCTTGCAATTTTATCATACTGGAAACATGGAGAGGTGGAGATATAGTTCCTCTCTCATAATAATTGTAAGTAGGAGCAGCAAGCACATGCATATTATATCTATCAAAATCATCATGTGTAATAGTAAAACACAACCCATCAATATAATCCTTAATAAGGGTAAACTTCTCCGATATAGTGTAGTTGGGAGAATTCAAAAAGATAATACGACCATCATGTGTGGGTGCAATAGCAACAATTTCATGTTTAACATAAGGAACTATAGCAAGTTCATCTCCATAAGCATAATTCATATTGGCATCTTGGCCACAAGCATAGCAAGCATCATCAAAAAGGGATATTTCAAAAGAATCAACGGGATCATAACAATCATCATAGCATTCATCCTTCGGTAAGCACGAAGGGAAATTAAACAATGTATGAGTTGAAGAGTTACTCTCAGTATAAGGTGGGCACGGGTGATCAATACGCTCTTCCTCCTTTTGTTCTTTGCTCTCCTCATCATCTTTTTCATCCAATGAGCTCACAGTTTCATCAATTCCTTCTTCCATAGACTCCTGCAAAATATTAGTCTCTTCTTGGATAGCATATGGTTTAACATAGGCATTAGAAGCGTAATTATCATAACAATATTTAAATATGGCAAAATTTTCAGATTTGTAAAGAGTAGCGTCATACTTTTCAATCAAAGAAGCAATTTCATAAGCACCCTTAAAAGCAACAAATTCTTCAATTTGTTGAACATCATAGTAATTATAAACACCCTTAGCATACGAAGATACGATTCCATTATCGCTAAACACACATTGGTACGGAAGGTGTTTCTTAGGGTTTTCAGAACAACAAGTAACATCATATATTTCACATAAATTCCAAGCATAACACTGCAAACGATGAATTTGATCCAGTAAAAGTTCCCCTTTTTGAGATAAGCGGTGTCGCACATAACAAGCATGCTCATCTAAAGATTTGCCCTCGACTAAGCTGGTTGGGGTTTCAGCACGAGCACAAAGGGATCGAAGATGATCCAAGTAAAAAGCTTTAGAAGTGTGATAGATTTTGAATGGTTCTTCAACCATTGGTGTAGTAGGTGATACGTCTCCAACACATCTATAATTTTTGATTGTTCCATGCTATTATATTATCTGTTTTGGATGTTCATGGACTTTATTTTACACTTTTATATTATTTTTGGGACTAACCTATTAACCCGAGCCCCAGCCCAAATTGTTGTTTTTTTGCCTATTTTAGTGTTTCGTAGAAAAGGAATATCAAACGGAGTCCAAACGAAATGAAACCTTCGGGAACGTGATTTTTGGAACAAACGTGATCTAGAGGACTTGGAGTGGACGTCAAGAAACGAAAGAGGCGGCCACGAGGCAGGGGGGCGCGCCTACCCCCTAGGCGCGCCCTCCCCCCTCGTGGGCCCCTCGTGGCTCAACCGACCTACTTCTTTCTCCTATATATGTTCACATACCCCGAAAACATCCAGGAGCACCACGAAACCCTATTTCCACCGCCGCAACCTTCTGTACCCAAGAGATCCCATCTTGGGGCCTTTTCTGGAGCTCTGCCGGAGGGGGCATTGATCACGGAGGGCCTCTACATCAACTCCATGGCCCCTCCGATGATGTGTGAGTAGTTTACCTCAGAACTTCGGGTCCATAGCTAGTAGCTAGATGGCTTCTTCTCTCTCTTTGGATCTCAATACAAAGTTCTCCTCGATTCTCTTGGAGATCTATTTGATGTAATCTTCTTTTGTGATGTGTTTGTCGAGATCCGATGAATTGTGGGTTTATGATCAAGTCTATCTATGAAAAATATTTGAATCTTCTCTGAATTATCTTATGTATGATTGGTTTATCTTTGCAAGTCTCTTCGAATTATCATTTTGGTTTGGCCTACTAGATTGATCTTTCTTGCAATGGGAGAAGTGCTTAGCTTTGGGTTCAATCTTGCGGTGCTAGATCCCAGTGACAGAAAGGGAAACGACATGTATTGTACTGTTGCCATCGAGGATAAAAAGATGGGGTTTATATCATATTGCATGAGTTTCTCCCTCTACATCATGTCATCTTGCTTAAGGCGTTACTCTGTCCTTATGAACTTAATACTCTAGATGCATGCTGGATAGCGGTCAATGTGTGGAGTAATAGTAGTAGATGCAGGCAGGAGTCGGTCTACTTGTCACGGACGTGATGCCTGTTGGGTAACGTAGCATAAATTCAAAAAATTTCCTTCGTGTCACCAAGATCAATCTATGGAGTCATCTAGCAACGAGGGAGGAGTGGATCTACATACCCTTGTAGATCGCGCGCGGAAGCGTTCAAGAGAACGGGGTTGATGGAGTCATACTCATCGTGATCCAAATCACCGATGATCCTAGCGCCGAACGGACGGCACCTCTGCGTTCAACACACGTACGGAGCAGCGACGTCTCCTCCTTCTTGATCCAGCATGGGGGAGGAGAGGTTGATGGAGATCCAACAACACGACGGCGTGGTGGTGGAAGTAGCGGGATTCCAACAGGGCTTCGCCAAGCGCTGCGGGAGGAGGGAGATGTGTCATGGGAGGGAGAGGGAGGCGCCAGGGCGCAGGTATGGTTGTCCTCCCTTCCCCCCACTATATATAGGGCCAAGGGAGAGGGGGAGGGCGCAGCCTTGCCCCTTCCTCCAAGGAAGGGTGCGGCCAAGGGGGGGGAGGAGTCCATCCTCCCCAAGGCACCTCGGAGGTGCCTTCCCCTTTTAGGACTCTCCCCTTTTCCTCTTCTCTTGGCGCATGGGCCTCTTGGGGCTGGTTCCCTTGGCCCATATAGGCCAAGGCGCACCCCCTACAGCCCATGTGGTCCCCCGGGGCAGGTGGCCCCACCCGGTGGACCCCCGGGACCCTTCCGGTGGTCCCGGTACAATACCGGTGACCCCGAAACTTGTCCCGATGGCCGAAATAGCACTTCCTATATATAAATCTTTACCTCCGGACCATTCCGGAACTCCTCGTGACGTCCGGGATCTCATCCGGGACTCTGAACAACTTTCGGGTTACCGCATACTAATATCTCTATAACCCTAGCGTCACCGAACCTTAAGTGTGTAGACCCTACGGGTTCGGGAGACATGCAGACATGACCGAGATGACTCTCCGGTCAATAACCAACAGCGGGATCTGGATACCCATGTTGGCTCCCACATGTTCCACGATGATCTCATTGGATGAACCACGATGTCAAGGACTTAATCAATCCCGTATACAATTCCCTTTGTCTAGCGGTACGATACTTGCCTGAGATTCGATCGTCGGTATCCCGATACCTTGTTCAATCTCGTTACCGGCAAGTCTCTTTACTCGTTCCGTAACACATCATCCCGTGATCAACTCCTTGATCACATTGTGCACATTATGATGATGTCCTACCGAGTGGGCCCAGAGATACCTCTCCATTTACACGGAGTGACAAATCCCAGTCTCGATTCGTGCCAACCCAACAGACACTTTCGGAGATACCCGTAGTGTACCTTTATAGCCACCCAGTTATGTTGTGACGTTTGGCACACCCAAAGCACTCCTACGGTATCCGGGAGTTGCACAATCTCATGGTCTAAGGAAATGATACTTGACATTAGAAAAGCTTTAGCATACGAACTACACGATCTAGTGCTATGCTTGGGATTGGGTCTTGTCCATCACATCATTCTCCTAATGATGTGATCCCGTTATCAACGACATCCAATGTCCATGGTCAGGAAACCGTAACCATCTATTGATCAACGAGCTAGTCAACTAGAGGCTTACTAGGGACATGGTGTTGTCTATGTATCCACACATGTATCTGAGTTTCCTATCAATACAATTATAGCATGGATAATAAACGATTATCATGAACAAGGAAATATAATAATAACTATTTATTATTGCCTCTAGGGCATATTTCCAACAATGCCTATATACATGATCATACCTGGATATTCTCATAATTATTTGCTTTTCTATCAATTGGTCGACAGTAATTTGTTCACCCACCGTAATACTTATGCTATCTTGAGAGAAGCCACTAGTGAAATGTATGGCCCCGGGTCTAATTTCCATCATACAAGTTTCCAATCTATTTTATTTTGCAATCTTTACTTTTAATCTATATCATAAAAATAGCAAAAATATTTATCTTATTATCATTATCTCTATCAGATCTCACTCTTGCAAGTGGCCGTGAAGGGATTAACAACCCCTTTATCACGTTGGTTGCAAGGTTCTTATTTGTTTGTGTAGGTACGAGGTGACTCACGCGTGGTCTCCTACTGGATTGATACCTTGGTTCTCAAAAACTGAGGGAAATACTTACGCTGCTTTACTGCATCACCCTTTCCTCTTCAAGGGAAAACCAACGCAGTGCTCAAGAGGTAGCAAGAAGGATTTCTGGCACCGTTGCCGGGGAGATCTACGCCAAGTCAAGACATACCAAGTACCCATCACAACTCTTATCCTTCGCATTATATTATTTTCCATTTGCCTCTCATTTTCCTCTCCCCCACTTCACCCTTGCCATTTTATTCGCCCTCTTTTTCTGTTCGCCTCTTTTTCCTTCCTGCCTTCTGTGTGCTTGTTCTTTTTGCAATGTGTTGCCATCATGTCTGAAACTGGGAAGGTTATCATTGATAAGGATAATAATATGGAAAACTTTGATGCTATTGATGATCCTCTTGAAAATCCTATTATTTCGCACACTAAAAAGTTTCGCATTGGTAGCGGTAATATTATTGGGAAGGGAGTTATTCAAGATTTCTTAACTTGTGTCGGTGCTTTGCCCACCATGAGTGGATCTATCCGTCATAAAACTAGTAGTCTCGCAGATGCTATATCTTTGCTCATAGTTGAACTCGGAAGACAATTTTTACATATGCATCCTTCCATACAAAGGATTTTCCTAGAATTTTCTAATATTGAGCATTCTTCTGTTAAGCGAGCAGCAACCATCTTTTTAGCTCATGAGTTCAGATTTATAATAAAAGAAGCCAATGAAATTTTTGCGCATTATAGGGTGGATGCTGGTTGTCCTCCCATAGAAGCGATACTTTTCTATCAAGAAGACATTATGCATTTATGATCTTTAGATCATGTTGCTTTTAATGAAAACCTTAGAAAAAAGGTTCCTACTGATGCTCTTGTTAATAGGATCTCTGAACTTAATGATAATTTTGCCATCCAGAACAATGGGCTAGGTTTTTCCCTTAAACAAAGGCTCATGACTTTTTGCCAAAAGAATGCTTATAATGATGAATTAATTGTGCAATATGAGGGGCCAAAGGAGGAACCAACACCTCCCGAGCTCGATCTTGTGGACTTTTGTCCATTAAATTTAGCCCTTTTGATTACTTTTGCTTTCCACAAAGAAAGCTTGCTGCTGAACGTAGGGAGTATGAGATGAGCTTTCGCGATTTACCTTATCATTATGATGGCAATACCTAGATATATCCTTGCTTTTATGCCTAGCTAGGGGCGTTAAATGATAGCGCTTGTTGGGAGGCAACCCAATTTTATTTTTATTCCTTGCTTTTTGTTCCTGTTTAGTAATAAATAATTTATCTAGCCTCTATTTTGGTTGTGTTTTTTGTGTTTAATTAGTGTTTGTGCCAAGTAGAACCGTTGGGAAGACTTGGGGAAAATCTTTTTGATCTTGCTGTAAAAAACAGAAACTTTAGCGCTCACGAGAATTGCTGCCAATTTTTATTGGAGGGTTCTATTTAGTTAATTATTTTTGCAGATGATTAATAGATAAATTCCTCACGTCCAGAAATTTATTTTAGAATTTTTAGGGTTCCATAAGTATTCGAAACCTACAGATTACTACAGACTGTTCTGTTTTTGATAGATTCTGTTTTTCGTGTGTTGTTTGCTTATTTTGATGAATCTATGGCTAGTAATAAAGTTTATGAACCATAGAAAATTTGGAATACAGTAGGTTTAACACCAATATAAATAAAGAATGAGTTCATTACAGTATCTTGAAGTGGTGGTTTAATTTCTTTTACTAACGGAGCTCTCGAAGATTTTCTTTTAAGTTTTGTGTTGTGAAGTTTTCAAGTTTTGGGTAAAGATTTGACGGATTATGGAACAAGGAGTGGCAAGAGACCAAGGTTGGGGATGCCCAAGGCACCCCAAGGTAAAATCCAAGGACACCAAAAAGCCTAAGCTTGGGGATGCCCTGGAAGGCATCCCCTCTTTCGTCTTCGTCCATTGGTAACTTTACTTGGAGCTATTTTATTCGCCATATGATATGTGTTTTGCTTGGAGCGTCTTGTATGATTTGAGTCTTTTCTTTTTAGTTTACCAAAATAATCCTTTCTGTACACACCTTTTGGGAGAGACTCACATGAATTGGAATTTATTAGAATACTCTATGTGCTTCACTTATATCTTTTGAGCTATATAATTTTTGCTCTAGTGCTTTGCTTATATATTTTAGAGCACGGCGGTAGTTCTATTTTATAGAAATAATTGATCTCTCATGCTTCACTTATATCATTTTGAGAGTCCTTTAGAACAACATGGTAATTCACTTTGGTTACAAATTTTAAATGCTAAGAGAAGTTGTATGCTTGATAGATGGTTTTGAGATATAAAGGTGGTAATATTAGAAGTGTGCTAGTTGAGTAATTGTGAAATTGATGAATACTTGTGCTAAAGTTGGCAAGTCCCGTAGCATGCACGTATGGTAAACGTTATGTGACAAATTTGAAGCATGGGGTGTTCTTTGATTGCTTTCCTTATGAGTGGCGGTCGGGGACGAGCGATGGTCTTTTCCTACCAATCTATCCCCCTAGGAGCATGCGCGCAGTGCTTGGTTTTGATGACTTGTAGATTTTTGCAATAAGTATGTAAGTTCTTTATGACTAATGTTGAGTCCATAGATTATACACACTCTCACCCTTCCATCATTGCTATCCTCTTCGGTACCGTGCATTGCCCTTTCTCACCTTGAGAGTTGGTGCAAACTTCGCCGGTGCATCCAAACCCCGTGATATGATACGCTCTATCACACATAAGCCTCCTTATATCTTCCTCAAAACAGCCACCATACCTACCTATTATGGCATTTCCATAGCCATTCCGAGATATATTGCCATGCAACTTTCCACCGTCCCATTTATTGTGACACGCATCATCATTGTCATATTGCTTTGCATGATCATGTAGTTGAAATCGTATTTGTGGCAAAGCCACCGTTCATAATTTTTTCATACATATCACTCTTGATTCATCGCAATCTCGGTACACCGCCGGAGGCATTCACATAGAGTTATATTTTGTTCTAAGTATCGAGTTGTAATTCTTGACTTGTAAGAAAATAAAAGTGTGATGATCATCATTAGAGCATTGTCCCATGTGAGGAAAGGATGATGGAGACTATGATTCCCCCACAAGTCGGGATGAGACTCCGGACGAAAAATAAAAAAAGGAAAGAAAAGAGGCCAAAAGAAAAGAAAAAAGAAGGCCCAAAAATATAAATATAAATGAGAGAAAAAGAGAGAAGGGACAATGTTACTATCCTTTTTCCGCACTTGTGCTTCAAAGTAGCACCATGATCTTCATGATAGAGAGTCTCTTATTTTGTCACTTTCATATACTAGTGGGAATTTTTCATTATAGAACTTGGCTTGTATATTCCAATGATGGGCTTTCTCAAATGCCCTAGGTCTTCATGAGCAAGCGAGTTGGATGCACACCCACTTAGTTTCTTTGATGAGCTTTCATATATTTATAGCTCTAGTGCATCCGTTGCATGGCAATCCCTACCCCTCGCATTGACATCAATCGGTGGGCATCTCATTAGCCCATTGATTAGCCACGTCAATGTGAGACTTTTTCCCTTTTTGTCTTCTCACACAACCTCAATAATCACATTCTATTCCACCCATAGTGCTATGTCCATGGCTCGCGCTCATATATTGCATGAAAGTTGAAAGAGTTTGAAAAGGCTAAGTATGAAACAATTGCTTGGCTTGTCATCGGGGTTGTGCATGATGAGAGCATTTTGTCTGATGAAAATGAAGCATGGCCAAACTATATGACTTTGTAGCGATAAGTTTTCTTTGGCTGTGGTATTTTGATAAGACATAATTGCTTGATTAACATACTTGGAGTATTACTATTTTTATGTCAACAATAAACTTTTATCTTGAATCTTTCGGATCTGAACATTCATGCCACAATAGAGAGAAATACATTGAAGAATATTCTAGAAAGCATTCCACATCAAAAATTTTGTTTTTATCATTTACCTACTCGAGGACGAGCATGAATTAAGCTTGGGGATGCTTGATACGTCTCCAATGTATCTATAATTTTTGATTGTTCCATGCTATTATATTATCTGTTTTGGATGTTAATGGGCTTTATTTTACACTTTTATAATATTTTTGGGACTAACCTATTAACCGGAGGCCCAGCCCAAATTGCTGTTTTTTTTTGCCTATTTTAGTGTTTTGTAGAAAAGGAATATCAAACGTAGTCCAAACGGAATGAAACCTTCGGGAACGTGATTTTTGGAACAAACGTGATCCAGAGGACTTGGAGTGGACGTCAAGAAACGAACGAGGCGGCCACGAGGCAGGGGGCGCGCCTACCCCCTAGGCGCGCCCTCCCCCCTCGTGGCTCAACCGACCTACTTCTTTCTCCTATATATGTTCACATACCCCGAAAACATCCACGAGCACCATGAAACCCTATTTCCACCGCCGCAACCTTCTGTACCCAAGAGATCCCATCTTGGGGCCTTTTTCGGAGCTCTGCTAGAGGGGGCATTGATTACGGAGGGCCTCTACATCAACTCCATGGCCCCTCCGATGATGTGTGAGTAGTTTACCTTAGACCTTCGGGTCCATAGCTAGTAGCTAGATGGCTTCTTCTCTCTCTTTGGATCTCAATACAAAGTTCTCCTCGATTCTCTTGGAGATCTATTCGATGTAATCTTCTTTTGCGGTGTGTTTGTCAAGATCCGGTGAATTGTGGGTTTATGATCAAGTCTATCTATGAACAATATTTGAATCTTCTCTGAATTCTTTTATGTATGATTGGTTTATCTTTGCAAGTCTCTTCGAAATATCAGTTTGGTTTGGCCTACTAGATTGATCTTTCTTGCAATGGGAGAAGTGCTTAGCTTTGGGTTCAATCTTGCAGTGCTAGATCTCAGTGACAGAAAGGGAAACGGCACGTATTGTATTGTTGCCATCGAGGATAAAAATATGGGGTTTATATCATATTGCATGAGTTTATCCCTCTACATCATGTTATCTTGCTTAAGGCATTACTCTGTTATTATGAACTTAACACTCTAGATGCATGCTGGATAGCGGTCGATGTGTGGAGTAATAGTAGTAGATGCAGGCAGGAGTCGGTCTACTTGTCACGGACGTGATGCCTATATACATGATCATACCTGGATATTCTCATAATTGTTCGCTTTTCTATCAATTGCTCGACAGTAATTTGTTCACCCACCGTAATACTTATGCTATCTTGAGAGAAGCCACTAGTGAAACCTATGGCCCCCGGGTCTATTTTCCATCATACAAGTTTCCAATCTATTTTATTTTGCAATCTTTACTTTTAATCTATATCATAAAAATATCAAAAATATTTATCTTATTATCATTATCTCTATCAGATCACTCTTACAAGTGGCCGTGAAGGGATTGACAACCCCTTTATCGCGTTGGTTGCGAGGTTCTTATTTGTTTGTGTAGGTACGAGGTGACTCACGCGTGGTCTCCTACTGGATTGATACCTTGGTTCTCAAAAACCGAGGGAAAAGCTTATGCTGCTTTACAGCATCACCCTTTACTCTTCAAAGGAAAACCAACGCAGTGCTCAAGAGGTAGCAGTAGGTACAACTAATTTTTTTGGTATTTTGTGTTTCCTACCCATAACTAAAGGTAGAAAACAAGAACCCAAAATAAAAACTACTTAGTGATAAAGCAAACAAGCACACACGAGAATATTCACCCCATGCTTTGACTCCCCGGCAACGGCCCCAGAAATAGGTCTTGATGACCCACAAGTATAGGGGATCAATTGTAGCCTCTTTCGATAAGTAAGAGTGTCGAAACCAACGAGGAGCTAAAGGTGGAACAAATATTCCCTCAAGTTCTATCGACCACCGATACAACTCTACGCACGCTTAACGTTTGCTTTACCTAGAACAAGTATGAAACTAGAAGTACTTTGTTGGTGTTTTTGGATAGGTTTGCAAGAATATAAAGTGCATGTAAATAATAAGTAGGGGCTGTTTAGGTAAATAAGCAATAAAGTTAGTATAGCGAGTGTGGAAAAGTGGTGGTAGGATTTGCGAAATTGTTCCTAAGCAACTGACTACTTTACTAGACCGATAGCAAGTTTTATGTGGGAGAGGCCACTGCTAGCATGTCATCCCTGACTTGGTATTCTATGCACTTATGATTGGAACTATTAGCAAGCGTCCGCAACTACTAACATTCATTAAGGTAAAACCCAACCATAGCATTAAGATATATTGGTCCCCTTCAATCCCGTATGCATCAATTTCTATGCTAGGTTGAAGCTTCTGTCACTCTTGCCCTCCAATACATAATCCTATCAACATACAACTAACCCTATGGTGTGGTCCACACGCGCGCTCATATGATGGGCACCAAAGGACAGCAACATAACCACAAGCAAATTAAATCAATCATAGTAATTCACCAATCACCGATAAGACAATGAAAATCTACTCAGACATCATAGGATGGCAACACATCATTGGATAATAATATGAAGCATAAAGCACCATGTTCAAGTAGAGGGTACAACGGGTTGCGGGAGAGTGGACCGCTGTAGATAGAGGGGGGAAGGTGATGGATATGTTGGTGGAGATGACGTAGGTGTTGGTGAAGATCGCGATGATGATGATGACCCCGGTGGCGTTCCGGCGCCACCGAAAGAGAGGGGGAGAGCCCCCCCTTCTTCTTCCTTGACCTCCTACCTAGATGGGAGAAGGGTTTCCCCTCTGGTCCTTGGTCTTCATGGCATGAGAGGGGCGAGAGCCCCTCCGAGATTGGATCTGTCTCTCTGTCTCTGTCTCTGTTTCTGCGCTCTTGGATTCTGCCCTTTCACCGTTTCTTATATATCCGGAGATCCGTAACTCCGATTGGATTGAAACCTTCGCCCAGATTTTTCTCCAAAAATTAGCTTTCTTGCGGCCAAAGAAGAGCAGAAACCGCCTTACGGGGGGCCCACGAGGGTCAGGGGCACGCCCCCTGCCTCATGGCCCCCTCGAGCACCGTCTCGCGTTGATTCTTCTTCCCATATTTCACAAATATTCCAAAATTATCCTCCGTCCGTTTTTATCCCGTTTGGACTCCGTTTGATATGAATTTTCTACGAAACAAAAAAACATGCAACAAACAGGAACTGGCACTGGGCACTGGATCAATATGTTAGTCCCAAAAATAGTATAAAAAGTTGCCAAAAGTATATGAAAGTTGTAGAATATTGGCATGGAACAATCAAAAATTATAGATATGACAGAGACGTATCAGCCTCCTTAGCCCTTCCTATTAGAATTGCCAACATATCAACTACAATGTTGAACAAAATAGGAGACATCGGATCCCCTTGTCTCAGGCCCTTACGTGTCTGGAAATAATGACATATGTCGTCATTCACTTTAATTCTAACACTCCCTTTTTGCGTGAACAATTCTACCTGGCGTCGCCAGGCTTCATTAAAACCTTTCATACGCAAGGCCTGTTGAAGGAAAGGCCATTTGACTTTATCGTATGCTTTCTCGAAATCCACCTTAAAAACAACTCAATCTAGTTTTTTCGTGTGAATTTCATGGAGCGTTTAATGAAGGACCACAACCCCTTCTAGGATGTTTCTGTCCGGCATGAAAGCAGTTTGGGAATACTGCACCAAAGAATGCGCAATCTGCGTGAGCCTATTAGTCCCAACCTTGGTGAAATTTTTGAAACTAACAGTGAAAAGACAGATCGGCTTGAACTGCTCAATTCTCACAGCCTCTGTTTTCTTAGGAAGCAATGTTATTGTTCCAAAATTCAAGTGAAATAACTGAAGTTGTCCAGGGAATAAATCATGGAACATTGGTAGCAAATCCCCCGTAATAATATGCCAACACTTTTTATAGAATTCCGCCGGAAATCCATCCGGCCCTGGAGCCTTATTGTTTTTCATCTGTGTAATGGCTTCAAACACCTCTTTCTCCAAAAACGGGGCAATCAAAATATCATTCTCATCAGCAGTAAATTGAGGCACATCCTCAATCCTGGACTCATCCAGGGATACACAATTATCCTCCGGAGGCCCAAACAACTGCTTGTAGTATTCGGTTATGTATAATTTTAGGTTTTCCTGTCCTAAAATCGTTCCTTCATCTTGTTCAAGCTGAAAGATCCTCTTTTTTTCTGTGCTTGCCATTAGCGATCATGTGAAAGAATTGAGTGTTCGTGTCCCCCTGGACAACTTTGCGAACCTTAGCTCGCAGCGCCCACTTTAATTCCTCTTCACGGAGAAGCTCTTTCAACCTCATCTCCGCCTCCAGTTTAGCATGAAGCTCCGTGGCTTGCAAAATTGTGGACTCGGCTTTTAAATCTAGGGACTGAATAAGTGTAAGGAGCCTTTCCTTTTCGACCTTATAAATCCCACTAAGATGCTTAGCCCACCCACGTAAGAAACTTCTCAAATGCCTTATCTTATTCTGCCATCGCTCAACCGAAGTCCTACCTCCTGCATCCTTAGCCCATTCCCTGGCTATTAGATCCAAGAAGACTTCTCGTTCAAACCATGCCAGCTCGAATGAAAAGAAGTTTTTGTTCCCCATGTGGGGTGGCTCACCCGAGTCCACAAATAAAGACGTGTGATCGGAAATTCCACGCGAGAGTGCCTGGACCGTTACCAAAGGAAATTTTTGTTCCCATTCGACGCTCGCTAGAACTCGATCCAGCTTCTCAAACGTCGGATTTGGCAAAGCATTAGCCCAGGTAAATTTTCTACCCGAAAGCTCTATCTCTCTCTGATCCAAGCTTTCAATAATGGTATTAAACATAAACGACCACCTGCCGTTGAAGTTATCATTGTTCTTTTCCTCTCTCCTCCTAATGATATTGAAATCACCCCCAACCAGAATTGGGAGCTGCTCAGAGCCGTAAATTCGAACAAGATCCGCCAAGAACTCTGGTTTGAGCTCGGGTTGCGCGGCACCATAAACCGCCACCAGAGCCCAATTAAACCCATCAGCTTTCGACCTAACCCGAAACTTAACTGCGAAATCTCCTATCACTACACTTTGGACTTCCAGCGAATCGCATCTCACTCCTAGTAAGATCCCACCCGATCTTCCTCTCGGAGGCAGGCAGTGCCAATCGAAATCGACACCTCCCGATAAAGTACTGAGAAACTGGGGCGAAAAATTATCTCTAGCAGTTTTCGAGAGAGCAATAAAATCCAATCTATGCTCGATAGACGCATCTGCAAGAAACCTTCTTTTAGCCAAGTCTTTCAGACCTCTGCTATTTCAAAAGATTCCTTTCATATTTCATCATGAATTTTTTTAGTAGTACGGATCCTAGCACTCCTACGCACCGCTGAAGCAGGGTAGATCTTCCGCTTCCACTTGCGTTTAGGTTTGTTTTGATCCTCCACCCGGTCCTCACAACCGGGCTCAGTGGATCGAACTACCGCAACCTCAAGAGTGTCATCCTCTTCCTCTGACCCAGGAATGGATGATACAAGATCCGCACAAAAATTATCGAGCACCCTGACCTCCAACGCATCGATATCTGCATCATTCATGGGTTTTACATAATGTATATATCATTAAAAAATCAATTTGATATATCTGTATGTTCTTTCCATGGCTTGAGTCAGCTTTATCTTTCATCTTGAATGATTTGGACAGGTCATAGAAAGCTGAAGATCACATACATTTCATTTAACTTATGTTTGCTATTGTTACAGCTGACATATATGTATGATTTTTCGATGCCTCGAGTCCACTTTATGTTTCATCTTGAATGCATTGAAATAATCAACAAGTTGTGGAAAGCTGAGAAACACATACACTTAACTTATGTTGGCTATCGGTTACAGCTGAACTAAGTTGCATCGAAACTTGTACCAAGTGGCAGACTTGTTTTTGGACACTACAAACCCAACATTTGCTAGAGCTGAGATGCATCCAGTCACATATTGATGAGGTGTTCGCTTCTCGTCAATGGTATAGCACTCCCTCTATAACTTTTTATAAGACGTTTTTAGACACTGCTATAGACTCTAAAAACGTCTTTTAAAAGTTAAAGAGGGAGTAGCAGCAACAGGGTGTTAGTGTCTTTCAATGGTAACAAATACGAAGGGGTTTCCTGGCGTAGTGGTTTCACAAAAGCAAATGCATTGGATTCGTCAGACAGAGCATAGCTTACTCTAGAATAGAATTTGTCTCTTGATTAAACAGGGCATGTCTCTCTCTCCTCCTCCCTCCCTCTCTCTCTTTCTCTCTTGATAAGAACAATGCATCTCTCTTTTCCTATATTGTATCACATTTCGTACTTGTGTACGCTAATCCGGAGTAGTTTATGCATATGCAATCACGTTACATAGATCGATGATGCGACCAGATCTGTTCTTACCGCCGACCAACTGAGTCGCTAGCGGACTGATTTACAGGTTAACTAATGCCTAGTGACGAGTGATGCATAGTGAATCGGACTATAAACTCAAAAGTAGTGCTCTAATCCATGGGTTAAGGCAAGCATCATGCACTTAGGCGTGCGGACAAGCGCTACATGCAAGCCCCAACGCCCGCTTGCACGTTACTAGTAGGCTGGTCATAGTGGAAGTAACATAAATAGTAACATACATATCACATAAGCAAAAAAGATGATGTCTCAGATAATTAATAAAGAGAGAGATAAATGGAGTAATATAATATGTTACCATCACATAGCGGTTCTCAATGCAAAATGAGTCTATAAAGTAATAAATAAGATGATGCATGACACTACACATATGTTATTACCCACTATAAAAATAGTAACATAGATTAATAACATATGCATGTTACTAGTCTAAATTACTCCCCAATATGATCAGCCGTACTAGATTCTTTATTCCCATGAACCTTTCGGGAGCAACGCACACATAGCGCCTATACACCACCGCCCACACACCCAGACAAGTACTCTAGAGTAAAAAATGTACGTATATACTTAGTCCCGGCCGACATGGTGCACGCATCCATGCATGCAACATTAATCACTACAGCCAATACTTACAGCCAGTTTACTATATGAGACTTTTTTTATAAAGGCTAAAAGTGACATGGCTTCCGTATAGAGCCGGCAGCGGGCTCAGCTATTAACCATGCTCTTACTAGTCTAAATTACTCCCCACTATGATCAGCCGTATTAGATTCTTTATTCCCATGAACCTTTTGGGAGCAACGCACACATAGCGCCTATACACCACCGCCCACACACCCAGACAAGTACTCTAGAGTAAAAAATGTACGTATATACTTAGTCTCGCCGACATGGTGCACGCATTGGGTGACGGCGTCACGTGCCGTACACGCCTAACCACGTACGTGCACGTGATGGGCTGTACAACTTTTGACTCGGTGCATGCATCGGCGTGTATGGCATCACGTGCATGCATGCATGTGTGTTTGAAATCACCCAGACGAGTAGATCAGGCCAACTCTACCGTGCGACTGCAAACGAACGTCCGTTTTGTTCGGATTTTGTCCGTTTGGGTATGGATTTGGAGTCGTGTCCGGACGTGTCCTGCGATGGCCGTGCATCCAGCACGCGGACGCATCCTTTTGCCCCATTCTGTTCGCCAGGGCTAAAAATGTCCAAATTTTCATCAAAACTAGTTTCCAACCCAAATATTTGTCTGAAAATTAAAATAATTTTGCAACCAAATTGAAATTGTCTTTAATAAAATAGTTTTACAATCAAATCGAAATTGTCTTGACTAAATATAAAATGGACCAATACATCTATTGGTTGCCAATGTGATTCCACACGTGCTCAACCAAGTCATTTTAAAGATTTAAATGAGTGTGTCAATCACGCATCTCATGATGGAATTGGGCAAACTGTTCAAATGTGGCCGGGTTTTGATGCAGGGGCTCAATATTTCCACCTTGATAGTCAAATCCTTGATCGAAGATACTCTCATCACCCTCGTCCTCGACGATCATGTTGTGCATAATCACACAAGCAGTCATCACCTCCCAAAGCTTCCTTTCATCCCATGACAGTGTAGGGTTTGGAACGATACCCCACCGGGATTGAAGCACACCAAAAGCACGTTCCACATCCTTTCTAACACTCTTTTGCATTTGGGCAAATCTCTTTCTCTTCTTACCTTGGGGTTTCGAGATTGTCTTCACAAAAGTTGACCACTGAGGATATATACCATCTGCTAGATAGTATCCCTTGTTGTACTGGTGGCCGTTGATCTCAAAGTTGACAGGTGGGGAGTGGCCTTCTGCAAGCCTCGCGAAGACTGGAGAACGTTGCAGCACGTTGATATCATTGTGAGAACCTGCCATGCCGAAGAAAGAATGCTATATCCAAAGATCCTGTGATGCCACCGCTTCTAATATGACAGTGCACGCCTTGACATGCCCTTTGTACTGGCCCTGCCAAGCAAATGGACAGTTCTTCCACTCCTAGTGCATACAATCTATGCTGCCAAGCATGCCTGGAAAGCCTCTAGCTGCGTTGGTCGTCAACAATCTCTCTGTATCAGCGGCAGTTGGCTGCCTCAAGTACTCTGGGCCAAACACCTCGATCACAGCCTGGCAAAACTTGTACATTGACATCAGACATGTTGTCTCACTCATACGCACATACTCATCCACAGATCGTCTGGAATTCCATATGCAAGCATGCGGATGGCCGCGGTGCATTTCTGGTAAGAGGAGAATCCAAGCTTGCCAAGGGCATTCGTCTTGCACTCGAAGTATGGGTCATGAGCAACCACTCCCTCTCGGATACGATTGAACACATGCCTAGCCATTCAAAAACGGCGACGGAATTTATCCGGCTTGAAGAGAGGGGTGTTGACAAAGTAATCAGCATAAAGCAGGACGTGACCTCTCTCCCTGTTGCGGTTCAGGTTGGGAGCACGGCCAGGGAGTGACCCCCTGTACCGAGGAAGCTGCCGTTGAATGTGGTCGTGAACGACCAATGCAGCCACCACAATATCTTCATCATCCGACGACGAATCGTCCAATGAACAAAGGAAGTGACGGAAGAAAAACTCGTCTCCACTGTCCATACCTTTGTGGGCAAAATGCCGAACACCTTGCGGGCGTGGTGGCGAAGAGGCCGCGATGATCACCTCGACGCAGCAGGGGTGGTTGCCGGCCGGCTACTGGCCGCTGTGGAGCTCTCGTCGGAAGCTGCCGAGGACGCCGTGGTGCGTTGTCGACGGTCCTGTCCCCTCTGCGACCAGCAAAGACGGCGACGGCCAAACCTCCGATCGATAACCAAAACTACGGCCAAGGCGCGGGCGTGGTGGCGGCCATGTCGAGACGTGGTATGGTAGGGACGGCCGGGGGCTGCGCGGTGAGGAGGCGGCCGGAGAATAGCGGCGGCGCCGGCGACGGGGCGGGGCGGGAGAGAGAGGGTGGAAGCGTTGGGAGCGGAGGGACTGCTAGTGTCCCCGACAGGCGGGCCACGGGGGGACAAGGGCGTGCGTCCAGGCCATCCGCGCGCGTCCGTTTCATCCAAAACCGAGCACAAGTTTGGGCTGAGGATGGGTCGAAAACGGACGAAATCCGGACATTTATCCGTTTAAGGCCGTGCGCTGGGCCGTGCTATTCGTTCGTTTTATCCCAAACGAACAAGGACGGACAGGATAGGGTCGCACGATGAAGTTGGCCTCAGTGTGTTGAATGAACGCAAACCTTACGGACACACAGACGAGACGACCACAAATCACTCCGGCCGGTCGTATCCACACTGCTAGTGCTACTTGCTGCCGCTTCTTTCCTTGGTCTCTCGTTGTTCTCTGCGGCGACTAGACTACAGTGGGTCTCCCCACAATCTGCGGCGGCGACGGCGTCGAAGGTACTCTTCCTTCGACTCGTCCCCTCCCCTTCCTCCTCTGTTCCATACATTTCCTTCGATCTAGTTAGCGTACAGCTCTCTCCTCTTTTTCATTCTTTGTGGTTTTCATGTTGCAGAGCTCGATCTGTTCAACGTTCGCTCAGCAGAGGCGAAGAGTTGCTGTTCGGTGTTCTTCAGGATGCTCTTCTTCGATTGAGCCAAGCCAGGTGATGCCCTTTTTCTATTTTTATTTTGCCCTCTGTCACAAGTTCAGATTTTGCTCATCCTGAGAAGTGGAAACGATTGTGTTCCCACTACGGCCGTGCGTGTAGATCCAGAGCAAGGGGAGGGTCAGATCTTGCTCCATCTGTTTTTCCCCTCCTTATTAATCTCTTGTTTGCTACTAGTATTTCTTTTACTGTATAATTATATTACAGTAAAAGTGTTTAAATATGTACATTAGGAAAAAGAAAAAGGAATAAGATAAAATAAAGCAAAGAGAAAAAAATGGTCAGTGGCCAGAGCTTAGTATATCTATCCATGTTCTGAGGGGTGCTGCATTTTTTCTTTTCACTCTGTTCAGCTTTTCCAAACAAAATCAGATCATGCTTTACCGAACAAATTAGTATCTGAAAACAATTAGTACTATATCTAGTTTTTCCAAACAAAATCAGATCATGCTTTTCCAAACAAATTAGTAGTACCACGAGCTGTTACTTTCACAAAACACAAATGTCTATCTTTTGCTCATCCGGTGGTTCTCTGAAAACAGTTAGTATGATTTTTTGCTGATTCTGACATGAATGTATTATTTGCAGAATTGGATCTATATTCTCCAGTAGTTCATCTTGGGTTGCTGCAAATTGGATTTGAAGGAGCTGCTATTCAAGGTACCCATCTTCTGCTTCTGCTTCTGCGTTGGAAAGAAACAATGCATATGCGCTATGTTTACAGTCACTTTCACCAACCAATCAGGTTCAGGTTTTGCTCATTCTGTCTTTTGAAAACCATCATGTTTGCATTACAGAATTTCGACCCAAGGACAATGCTATAGCGGTGTGCAGATCAGAGAGCAAAGACAAATAAAATATCGAGGTATGGAGGCCGCTGCTGGGGCGTTGAGCCCTGTCCTCCGTAAGCTCGGTGAGCTGCTCGCCGGAGAATACAACCTGGAGAAGCGAGTAAAGAAAGGTGTACAATCACTTCGTACAGAACTGGAGATGATACACGCCGTACTTCGTGAGGTTGGCAAGGTGCCACTGGATCAGCTCCAGGAGCCGGTCCGGATTTGGGCTGGCAAGGTGAGAGACCTCTCTTGCGACATGGAAGACGCTGTTGATGACTTTGTGGTGCGTGTGGATGAGGGTCCAAGCAGCAAGCCAACGAACATGAGGAATCGTGTCAAGAAGTTCCTCAAGAAGACCACCAAATTGTTTGGTAATGGCAAAGCACTTCATCAAATCTCTAGTGCCATCAAAGAAGCTGAGGACCTTGCCACGGAGTTGGTGGGGCTGCGTAAAAAGTATGAGCTTGACATGCGTAGCACTAGCAATGGTGCTACCATTGACCCTCGTGTGTTGGCTCTGCACAAAGATGTAGGGGAGCTTGTTGGCGTTGACTGCACAAGGGATGAGCTTATCAAAACACTGATTTGTGAGGACGGGAGTTCCAAGGAGCAATTGAAGACCATCTCTATTGTTGGTGTTGGTGGGCTAGGCAAGACAACACTCACCAAAGCAGTCTATGAGAAGATCAAAGCCCAATTTGATCGTGGCGGCAGATTGATAGAAAGCATGCGTGAAAGCTGGGTGCCCCCTTTTCTCCTTCGTGGTTCTCGCGACTTCCAAAGTGGGTTAATTCAAGTTCGCTTCCCCACCTCTCCACCCTGGAAATAGACGTGGAAGAACTGCAAGGGGAAGACATTCAGATCATTGGGATGCTGCCTGCTCTTCGGTTTCTGCGGCTGCGTGCAAGTCGCGTGATGGGAAGGTTGGTTGTGAGGGCCGATGCATTCCCATCTGCGAGATGCTGCATGTTGAGAGGGTTTCCGACGGCACCGTGCCTTTTTCCACCTGGAGCTATGCCAAGGGTTCAGCGGTTTGAGTTCTGGGTCTCTGCACGATCGATCGCAAGTCGTGAGGTTGACTGCGGCATGGGCCACCTCCCTTCTCTCGAGCATGTCCAGGTTTATCTGCAGCGTGAGAATTCCAGCGATGAAGAGATGGAGACAGCCAAGGCTTGGCTGAGGCGCGCAGCAGAAGCCCATCCAAAACGTCCCACCATTGAAATATCCTAGACTGTTGAGTGCTGACATGCCTTTGCCGCCAGTAAGGTACGGTCTCCTCATCTAAGCAATTATCTATTCCTGAATAAGCTCACTACTACCATATTGTTTGATTTATCCCTATTACTTTCCCAATTTCAGACCTCCAGTGAAATCCTGGAGTCAGGTACTAGTAATTCCATCAGTTGATGCCGTGGATGCTGTTCCAACATTTTGATAGGCCAGAAACAATTCACAGTGCCGTCGCAGTCACCAACAATTCACTGTGCCGTCCAAGTCACCAACAATTCACTGTACCGCCGCAACTCCCAATAAACCAAGGCTCATTCCCTCCAACGTATGCTCAGATTCTGCCCTTTCACATGATTGTTCATGATGAACTATTTATTTCTCCTGCATTTGCTTTCAGAAACGCAGCACCTCATTTCCTTTATTAAGTCAAGACTCTGTACAATAAAAGTTTGCATTCAGTTGGCACTATTTGTAGCAGTAATGCCTCTACGTGTATTTGATTGTTCACATACAACATTGTTATGTTTTACTGGCTTATATTAATTAAGAGTTGATTGAACTCCTGCTGGCTTGTTTTGCTTGCTTGGCACTTATTCAGTCAAGACTCGTACCCGTACAACAACGAAAGGCAATTGTAGCTCCAGATTTACCTCTTCTTGCTGCAACTCCTGTTTTCGAGCTCGTGAGATGTGAGTTACATATCAAAAAAATATCACTGTTAACTTCTAACGCATATGAACTCAATGTGACATAATACATATTTCAATCAAACTAGCGATCTAGAAATGCACAAGAGCCTTATAAACCCAGAGAATAGGGCCACAACTCCAAAATAGGGCCACAACTTCAAACATCAACCACTAAATCATGGTCAGTCCATGTTCAAACACAATAGTCCAATCACAGTCAGTCAGAGTTCATTAACCAGGACAACATTACATAATCCATAATCGACCACAATGTAAAAATCTCATGACGGCCACAGAAATTAGGCAGCCATCGTTCACGGACTATCGCATCTTACGGAAAATGCTGAAACATCTTTAAGCAGAAGGAAAAAAAATTCCACATAAAACAACATACACAAGCACAAGAATCCATATGCTACGCGGAAATTTGACCACCACAGCTCTTGTCATCTAGTATTGTTGAGAGGTTCATACTAATATTGTTCACGGACTATCGCATCTTACGGAAAATGCTGAAACATCTTTAAGCAGAAGGAAAAAAATCCACATAAAACAACAAACACAAGCACAAGAATCCATATGCTACGCGGAAATTTGACCACCACAGCTCTTGTCATCTACCCTTAACACGCCATCTCCTTTTGATTCTCCGGGTGAGGCAATTATTTACAGCTAGCGACATTTTATGGCGGCAGGAGGACCGAAAACTTTCCATATGAATGAAGCCGATCAAAGGAACTCCAGCCAGTGGGTAATCAGGGTTGAACACGATAGCCTCTTGGTGCATTAGATCATTTCATTTGTTCTTCCAACAACGCATGCTGCTCGAAGTCGAAGTTGACTGGCTCATCACGATGTCATGCAGTGATGCCAAGTAAAGATGCGCAAGCGCGCCTTCAACCGGCCAAAAGAAGGGGAAAATCAGTAGC
>NC_053028.1:66358360-66575259 GCF_003073215.2 Triticum urartu | reverse complement strand
CAAGTAATGAATCCACCCGGATCCCAAGGTATATCAAAGCCAATTTTAATTAACAATGATTTGTAATTTATTAGTGAGCACAAAGTAACATTTATCATGTAATGACGAAGTCTAACTCTCTTCATATGCATAGGCATGTCATAAAAGAACAATTCATGCACCCAAAGTAAAGGCCAATGCATAGTATAAACAGTTTCTTGCAATTTTATCATACTGGAAACATGGAGAGGTGGAGATATAGTTCCTCTCTCATAATAATTGTAAGTAGGAGCAGCAAGCACATGCATATTATATCTATCAAAATCATCATGTGTAATAGTAAAACACAACCCATCAATATAATCCTTAATAAGGGTAAACTTCTCCGATATAGTGTAGTTGGGAGAATTCAAAAAGATAATACGACCATCATGTGTGGGTGCAATAGCAACAATTTCATGTTTAACATAAGGAACTATAGCAAGTTCATCTCCATAAGCATAATTCATATTGGCATCTTGGCCACAAGCATAGCAAGCATCATCAAAAAGGGATATTTCAAAAGAATCAACGGGATCATAACAATCATCATAGCATTCATCCTTCGGTAAGCACGAAGGGAAATTAAACAATGTATGAGTTGAAGAGTTACTCTCAGTATAAGGTGGGCACGGGTGATCAATACGCTCTTCCTCCTTTTGTTCTTTGCTCTCCTCATCATCTTTTTCATCCAATGAGCTCACAGTTTCATCAATTCCTTCTTCCATAGACTCCTGCAAAATATTAGTCTCTTCTTGGATAGCATATGGTTTAACATAGGCATTAGAAGCGTAATTATCATAACAATATTTAAATATGGCAAAATTTTCAGATTTGTAAAGAGTAGCGTCATACTTTTCAATCAAAGAAGCAATTTCATAAGCACCCTTAAAAGCAACAAATTCTTCAATTTGTTGAACATCATAGTAATTATAAACACCCTTAGCATACGAAGATACGATTCCATTATCGCTAAACACACATTGGTACGGAAGGTGTTTCTTAGGGTTTTCAGAACAACAAGTAACATCATATATTTCACATAAATTCCAAGCATAACACTGCAAACGATGAATTTGATCCAGTAAAAGTTCCCCTTTTTGAGATAAGCGGTGTCGCACATAACAAGCATGCTCATCTAAAGATTTGCCCTCGACTAAGCTGGTTGGGGTTTCAGCACGAGCACAAAGGGATCGAAGATGATCCAAGTAAAAAGCTTTAGAAGTGTGATAGATTTTGAATGGTTCTTCAACCATTGGTGTAGTAGGTGATACGTCTCCAACACATCTATAATTTTTGATTGTTCCATGCTATTATATTATCTGTTTTGGATGTTCATGGACTTTATTTTACACTTTTATATTATTTTTGGGACTAACCTATTAACCCGAGCCCCAGCCCAAATTGTTGTTTTTTTGCCTATTTTAGTGTTTCGTAGAAAAGGAATATCAAACGGAGTCCAAACGAAATGAAACCTTCGGGAACGTGATTTTTGGAACAAACGTGATCTAGAGGACTTGGAGTGGACGTCAAGAAACGAAAGAGGCGGCCACGAGGCAGGGGGGCGCGCCTACCCCCTAGGCGCGCCCTCCCCCCTCGTGGGCCCCTCGTGGCTCAACCGACCTACTTCTTTCTCCTATATATGTTCACATACCCCGAAAACATCCAGGAGCACCACGAAACCCTATTTCCACCGCCGCAACCTTCTGTACCCAAGAGATCCCATCTTGGGGCCTTTTCTGGAGCTCTGCCGGAGGGGGCATTGATCACGGAGGGCCTCTACATCAACTCCATGGCCCCTCCGATGATGTGTGAGTAGTTTACCTCAGAACTTCGGGTCCATAGCTAGTAGCTAGATGGCTTCTTCTCTCTCTTTGGATCTCAATACAAAGTTCTCCTCGATTCTCTTGGAGATCTATTTGATGTAATCTTCTTTTGTGATGTGTTTGTCGAGATCCGATGAATTGTGGGTTTATGATCAAGTCTATCTATGAAAAATATTTGAATCTTCTCTGAATTATCTTATGTATGATTGGTTTATCTTTGCAAGTCTCTTCGAATTATCATTTTGGTTTGGCCTACTAGATTGATCTTTCTTGCAATGGGAGAAGTGCTTAGCTTTGGGTTCAATCTTGCGGTGCTAGATCCCAGTGACAGAAAGGGAAACGACATGTATTGTACTGTTGCCATCGAGGATAAAAAGATGGGGTTTATATCATATTGCATGAGTTTCTCCCTCTACATCATGTCATCTTGCTTAAGGCGTTACTCTGTCCTTATGAACTTAATACTCTAGATGCATGCTGGATAGCGGTCAATGTGTGGAGTAATAGTAGTAGATGCAGGCAGGAGTCGGTCTACTTGTCACGGACGTGATGCCTGTTGGGTAACGTAGCATAAATTCAAAAAATTTCCTTCGTGTCACCAAGATCAATCTATGGAGTCATCTAGCAACGAGGGAGGAGTGGATCTACATACCCTTGTAGATCGCGCGCGGAAGCGTTCAAGAGAACGGGGTTGATGGAGTCATACTCATCGTGATCCAAATCACCGATGATCCTAGCGCCGAACGGACGGCACCTCTGCGTTCAACACACGTACGGAGCAGCGACGTCTCCTCCTTCTTGATCCAGCATGGGGGAGGAGAGGTTGATGGAGATCCAACAACACGACGGCGTGGTGGTGGAAGTAGCGGGATTCCAACAGGGCTTCGCCAAGCGCTGCGGGAGGAGGGAGATGTGTCATGGGAGGGAGAGGGAGGCGCCAGGGCGCAGGTATGGTTGTCCTCCCTTCCCCCCACTATATATAGGGCCAAGGGAGAGGGGGAGGGCGCAGCCTTGCCCCTTCCTCCAAGGAAGGGTGCGGCCAAGGGGGGGGAGGAGTCCATCCTCCCCAAGGCACCTCGGAGGTGCCTTCCCCTTTTAGGACTCTCCCCTTTTCCTCTTCTCTTGGCGCATGGGCCTCTTGGGGCTGGTTCCCTTGGCCCATATAGGCCAAGGCGCACCCCCTACAGCCCATGTGGTCCCCCGGGGCAGGTGGCCCCACCCGGTGGACCCCCGGGACCCTTCCGGTGGTCCCGGTACAATACCGGTGACCCCGAAACTTGTCCCGATGGCCGAAATAGCACTTCCTATATATAAATCTTTACCTCCGGACCATTCCGGAACTCCTCGTGACGTCCGGGATCTCATCCGGGACTCTGAACAACTTTCGGGTTACCGCATACTAATATCTCTATAACCCTAGCGTCACCGAACCTTAAGTGTGTAGACCCTACGGGTTCGGGAGACATGCAGACATGACCGAGATGACTCTCCGGTCAATAACCAACAGCGGGATCTGGATACCCATGTTGGCTCCCACATGTTCCACGATGATCTCATTGGATGAACCACGATGTCAAGGACTTAATCAATCCCGTATACAATTCCCTTTGTCTAGCGGTACGATACTTGCCTGAGATTCGATCGTCGGTATCCCGATACCTTGTTCAATCTCGTTACCGGCAAGTCTCTTTACTCGTTCCGTAACACATCATCCCGTGATCAACTCCTTGATCACATTGTGCACATTATGATGATGTCCTACCGAGTGGGCCCAGAGATACCTCTCCATTTACACGGAGTGACAAATCCCAGTCTCGATTCGTGCCAACCCAACAGACACTTTCGGAGATACCCGTAGTGTACCTTTATAGCCACCCAGTTATGTTGTGACGTTTGGCACACCCAAAGCACTCCTACGGTATCCGGGAGTTGCACAATCTCATGGTCTAAGGAAATGATACTTGACATTAGAAAAGCTTTAGCATACGAACTACACGATCTAGTGCTATGCTTGGGATTGGGTCTTGTCCATCACATCATTCTCCTAATGATGTGATCCCGTTATCAACGACATCCAATGTCCATGGTCAGGAAACCGTAACCATCTATTGATCAACGAGCTAGTCAACTAGAGGCTTACTAGGGACATGGTGTTGTCTATGTATCCACACATGTATCTGAGTTTCCTATCAATACAATTATAGCATGGATAATAAACGATTATCATGAACAAGGAAATATAATAATAACTATTTATTATTGCCTCTAGGGCATATTTCCAACAATGCCTATATACATGATCATACCTGGATATTCTCATAATTATTTGCTTTTCTATCAATTGGTCGACAGTAATTTGTTCACCCACCGTAATACTTATGCTATCTTGAGAGAAGCCACTAGTGAAATGTATGGCCCCGGGTCTAATTTCCATCATACAAGTTTCCAATCTATTTTATTTTGCAATCTTTACTTTTAATCTATATCATAAAAATAGCAAAAATATTTATCTTATTATCATTATCTCTATCAGATCTCACTCTTGCAAGTGGCCGTGAAGGGATTAACAACCCCTTTATCACGTTGGTTGCAAGGTTCTTATTTGTTTGTGTAGGTACGAGGTGACTCACGCGTGGTCTCCTACTGGATTGATACCTTGGTTCTCAAAAACTGAGGGAAATACTTACGCTGCTTTACTGCATCACCCTTTCCTCTTCAAGGGAAAACCAACGCAGTGCTCAAGAGGTAGCAAGAAGGATTTCTGGCACCGTTGCCGGGGAGATCTACGCCAAGTCAAGACATACCAAGTACCCATCACAACTCTTATCCTTCGCATTATATTATTTTCCATTTGCCTCTCATTTTCCTCTCCCCCACTTCACCCTTGCCATTTTATTCGCCCTCTTTTTCTGTTCGCCTCTTTTTCCTTCCTGCCTTCTGTGTGCTTGTTCTTTTTGCAATGTGTTGCCATCATGTCTGAAACTGGGAAGGTTATCATTGATAAGGATAATAATATGGAAAACTTTGATGCTATTGATGATCCTCTTGAAAATCCTATTATTTCGCACACTAAAAAGTTTCGCATTGGTAGCGGTAATATTATTGGGAAGGGAGTTATTCAAGATTTCTTAACTTGTGTCGGTGCTTTGCCCACCATGAGTGGATCTATCCGTCATAAAACTAGTAGTCTCGCAGATGCTATATCTTTGCTCATAGTTGAACTCGGAAGACAATTTTTACATATGCATCCTTCCATACAAAGGATTTTCCTAGAATTTTCTAATATTGAGCATTCTTCTGTTAAGCGAGCAGCAACCATCTTTTTAGCTCATGAGTTCAGATTTATAATAAAAGAAGCCAATGAAATTTTTGCGCATTATAGGGTGGATGCTGGTTGTCCTCCCATAGAAGCGATACTTTTCTATCAAGAAGACATTATGCATTTATGATCTTTAGATCATGTTGCTTTTAATGAAAACCTTAGAAAAAAGGTTCCTACTGATGCTCTTGTTAATAGGATCTCTGAACTTAATGATAATTTTGCCATCCAGAACAATGGGCTAGGTTTTTCCCTTAAACAAAGGCTCATGACTTTTTGCCAAAAGAATGCTTATAATGATGAATTAATTGTGCAATATGAGGGGCCAAAGGAGGAACCAACACCTCCCGAGCTCGATCTTGTGGACTTTTGTCCATTAAATTTAGCCCTTTTGATTACTTTTGCTTTCCACAAAGAAAGCTTGCTGCTGAACGTAGGGAGTATGAGATGAGCTTTCGCGATTTACCTTATCATTATGATGGCAATACCTAGATATATCCTTGCTTTTATGCCTAGCTAGGGGCGTTAAATGATAGCGCTTGTTGGGAGGCAACCCAATTTTATTTTTATTCCTTGCTTTTTGTTCCTGTTTAGTAATAAATAATTTATCTAGCCTCTATTTTGGTTGTGTTTTTTGTGTTTAATTAGTGTTTGTGCCAAGTAGAACCGTTGGGAAGACTTGGGGAAAATCTTTTTGATCTTGCTGTAAAAAACAGAAACTTTAGCGCTCACGAGAATTGCTGCCAATTTTTATTGGAGGGTTCTATTTAGTTAATTATTTTTGCAGATGATTAATAGATAAATTCCTCACGTCCAGAAATTTATTTTAGAATTTTTAGGGTTCCATAAGTATTCGAAACCTACAGATTACTACAGACTGTTCTGTTTTTGATAGATTCTGTTTTTCGTGTGTTGTTTGCTTATTTTGATGAATCTATGGCTAGTAATAAAGTTTATGAACCATAGAAAATTTGGAATACAGTAGGTTTAACACCAATATAAATAAAGAATGAGTTCATTACAGTATCTTGAAGTGGTGGTTTAATTTCTTTTACTAACGGAGCTCTCGAAGATTTTCTTTTAAGTTTTGTGTTGTGAAGTTTTCAAGTTTTGGGTAAAGATTTGACGGATTATGGAACAAGGAGTGGCAAGAGACCAAGGTTGGGGATGCCCAAGGCACCCCAAGGTAAAATCCAAGGACACCAAAAAGCCTAAGCTTGGGGATGCCCTGGAAGGCATCCCCTCTTTCGTCTTCGTCCATTGGTAACTTTACTTGGAGCTATTTTATTCGCCATATGATATGTGTTTTGCTTGGAGCGTCTTGTATGATTTGAGTCTTTTCTTTTTAGTTTACCAAAATAATCCTTTCTGTACACACCTTTTGGGAGAGACTCACATGAATTGGAATTTATTAGAATACTCTATGTGCTTCACTTATATCTTTTGAGCTATATAATTTTTGCTCTAGTGCTTTGCTTATATATTTTAGAGCACGGCGGTAGTTCTATTTTATAGAAATAATTGATCTCTCATGCTTCACTTATATCATTTTGAGAGTCCTTTAGAACAACATGGTAATTCACTTTGGTTACAAATTTTAAATGCTAAGAGAAGTTGTATGCTTGATAGATGGTTTTGAGATATAAAGGTGGTAATATTAGAAGTGTGCTAGTTGAGTAATTGTGAAATTGATGAATACTTGTGCTAAAGTTGGCAAGTCCCGTAGCATGCACGTATGGTAAACGTTATGTGACAAATTTGAAGCATGGGGTGTTCTTTGATTGCTTTCCTTATGAGTGGCGGTCGGGGACGAGCGATGGTCTTTTCCTACCAATCTATCCCCCTAGGAGCATGCGCGCAGTGCTTGGTTTTGATGACTTGTAGATTTTTGCAATAAGTATGTAAGTTCTTTATGACTAATGTTGAGTCCATAGATTATACACACTCTCACCCTTCCATCATTGCTATCCTCTTCGGTACCGTGCATTGCCCTTTCTCACCTTGAGAGTTGGTGCAAACTTCGCCGGTGCATCCAAACCCCGTGATATGATACGCTCTATCACACATAAGCCTCCTTATATCTTCCTCAAAACAGCCACCATACCTACCTATTATGGCATTTCCATAGCCATTCCGAGATATATTGCCATGCAACTTTCCACCGTCCCATTTATTGTGACACGCATCATCATTGTCATATTGCTTTGCATGATCATGTAGTTGAAATCGTATTTGTGGCAAAGCCACCGTTCATAATTTTTTCATACATATCACTCTTGATTCATCGCAATCTCGGTACACCGCCGGAGGCATTCACATAGAGTTATATTTTGTTCTAAGTATCGAGTTGTAATTCTTGACTTGTAAGAAAATAAAAGTGTGATGATCATCATTAGAGCATTGTCCCATGTGAGGAAAGGATGATGGAGACTATGATTCCCCCACAAGTCGGGATGAGACTCCGGACGAAAAATAAAAAAAGGAAAGAAAAGAGGCCAAAAGAAAAGAAAAAAGAAGGCCCAAAAATATAAATATAAATGAGAGAAAAAGAGAGAAGGGACAATGTTACTATCCTTTTTCCGCACTTGTGCTTCAAAGTAGCACCATGATCTTCATGATAGAGAGTCTCTTATTTTGTCACTTTCATATACTAGTGGGAATTTTTCATTATAGAACTTGGCTTGTATATTCCAATGATGGGCTTTCTCAAATGCCCTAGGTCTTCATGAGCAAGCGAGTTGGATGCACACCCACTTAGTTTCTTTGATGAGCTTTCATATATTTATAGCTCTAGTGCATCCGTTGCATGGCAATCCCTACCCCTCGCATTGACATCAATCGGTGGGCATCTCATTAGCCCATTGATTAGCCACGTCAATGTGAGACTTTTTCCCTTTTTGTCTTCTCACACAACCTCAATAATCACATTCTATTCCACCCATAGTGCTATGTCCATGGCTCGCGCTCATATATTGCATGAAAGTTGAAAGAGTTTGAAAAGGCTAAGTATGAAACAATTGCTTGGCTTGTCATCGGGGTTGTGCATGATGAGAGCATTTTGTCTGATGAAAATGAAGCATGGCCAAACTATATGACTTTGTAGCGATAAGTTTTCTTTGGCTGTGGTATTTTGATAAGACATAATTGCTTGATTAACATACTTGGAGTATTACTATTTTTATGTCAACAATAAACTTTTATCTTGAATCTTTCGGATCTGAACATTCATGCCACAATAGAGAGAAATACATTGAAGAATATTCTAGAAAGCATTCCACATCAAAAATTTTGTTTTTATCATTTACCTACTCGAGGACGAGCATGAATTAAGCTTGGGGATGCTTGATACGTCTCCAATGTATCTATAATTTTTGATTGTTCCATGCTATTATATTATCTGTTTTGGATGTTAATGGGCTTTATTTTACACTTTTATAATATTTTTGGGACTAACCTATTAACCGGAGGCCCAGCCCAAATTGCTGTTTTTTTTTGCCTATTTTAGTGTTTTGTAGAAAAGGAATATCAAACGTAGTCCAAACGGAATGAAACCTTCGGGAACGTGATTTTTGGAACAAACGTGATCCAGAGGACTTGGAGTGGACGTCAAGAAACGAACGAGGCGGCCACGAGGCAGGGGGCGCGCCTACCCCCTAGGCGCGCCCTCCCCCCTCGTGGCTCAACCGACCTACTTCTTTCTCCTATATATGTTCACATACCCCGAAAACATCCACGAGCACCATGAAACCCTATTTCCACCGCCGCAACCTTCTGTACCCAAGAGATCCCATCTTGGGGCCTTTTTCGGAGCTCTGCTAGAGGGGGCATTGATTACGGAGGGCCTCTACATCAACTCCATGGCCCCTCCGATGATGTGTGAGTAGTTTACCTTAGACCTTCGGGTCCATAGCTAGTAGCTAGATGGCTTCTTCTCTCTCTTTGGATCTCAATACAAAGTTCTCCTCGATTCTCTTGGAGATCTATTCGATGTAATCTTCTTTTGCGGTGTGTTTGTCAAGATCCGGTGAATTGTGGGTTTATGATCAAGTCTATCTATGAACAATATTTGAATCTTCTCTGAATTCTTTTATGTATGATTGGTTTATCTTTGCAAGTCTCTTCGAAATATCAGTTTGGTTTGGCCTACTAGATTGATCTTTCTTGCAATGGGAGAAGTGCTTAGCTTTGGGTTCAATCTTGCAGTGCTAGATCTCAGTGACAGAAAGGGAAACGGCACGTATTGTATTGTTGCCATCGAGGATAAAAATATGGGGTTTATATCATATTGCATGAGTTTATCCCTCTACATCATGTTATCTTGCTTAAGGCATTACTCTGTTATTATGAACTTAACACTCTAGATGCATGCTGGATAGCGGTCGATGTGTGGAGTAATAGTAGTAGATGCAGGCAGGAGTCGGTCTACTTGTCACGGACGTGATGCCTATATACATGATCATACCTGGATATTCTCATAATTGTTCGCTTTTCTATCAATTGCTCGACAGTAATTTGTTCACCCACCGTAATACTTATGCTATCTTGAGAGAAGCCACTAGTGAAACCTATGGCCCCCGGGTCTATTTTCCATCATACAAGTTTCCAATCTATTTTATTTTGCAATCTTTACTTTTAATCTATATCATAAAAATATCAAAAATATTTATCTTATTATCATTATCTCTATCAGATCACTCTTACAAGTGGCCGTGAAGGGATTGACAACCCCTTTATCGCGTTGGTTGCGAGGTTCTTATTTGTTTGTGTAGGTACGAGGTGACTCACGCGTGGTCTCCTACTGGATTGATACCTTGGTTCTCAAAAACCGAGGGAAAAGCTTATGCTGCTTTACAGCATCACCCTTTACTCTTCAAAGGAAAACCAACGCAGTGCTCAAGAGGTAGCAGTAGGTACAACTAATTTTTTTGGTATTTTGTGTTTCCTACCCATAACTAAAGGTAGAAAACAAGAACCCAAAATAAAAACTACTTAGTGATAAAGCAAACAAGCACACACGAGAATATTCACCCCATGCTTTGACTCCCCGGCAACGGCCCCAGAAATAGGTCTTGATGACCCACAAGTATAGGGGATCAATTGTAGCCTCTTTCGATAAGTAAGAGTGTCGAAACCAACGAGGAGCTAAAGGTGGAACAAATATTCCCTCAAGTTCTATCGACCACCGATACAACTCTACGCACGCTTAACGTTTGCTTTACCTAGAACAAGTATGAAACTAGAAGTACTTTGTTGGTGTTTTTGGATAGGTTTGCAAGAATATAAAGTGCATGTAAATAATAAGTAGGGGCTGTTTAGGTAAATAAGCAATAAAGTTAGTATAGCGAGTGTGGAAAAGTGGTGGTAGGATTTGCGAAATTGTTCCTAAGCAACTGACTACTTTACTAGACCGATAGCAAGTTTTATGTGGGAGAGGCCACTGCTAGCATGTCATCCCTGACTTGGTATTCTATGCACTTATGATTGGAACTATTAGCAAGCGTCCGCAACTACTAACATTCATTAAGGTAAAACCCAACCATAGCATTAAGATATATTGGTCCCCTTCAATCCCGTATGCATCAATTTCTATGCTAGGTTGAAGCTTCTGTCACTCTTGCCCTCCAATACATAATCCTATCAACATACAACTAACCCTATGGTGTGGTCCACACGCGCGCTCATATGATGGGCACCAAAGGACAGCAACATAACCACAAGCAAATTAAATCAATCATAGTAATTCACCAATCACCGATAAGACAATGAAAATCTACTCAGACATCATAGGATGGCAACACATCATTGGATAATAATATGAAGCATAAAGCACCATGTTCAAGTAGAGGGTACAACGGGTTGCGGGAGAGTGGACCGCTGTAGATAGAGGGGGGAAGGTGATGGATATGTTGGTGGAGATGACGTAGGTGTTGGTGAAGATCGCGATGATGATGATGACCCCGGTGGCGTTCCGGCGCCACCGAAAGAGAGGGGGAGAGCCCCCCCTTCTTCTTCCTTGACCTCCTACCTAGATGGGAGAAGGGTTTCCCCTCTGGTCCTTGGTCTTCATGGCATGAGAGGGGCGAGAGCCCCTCCGAGATTGGATCTGTCTCTCTGTCTCTGTCTCTGTTTCTGCGCTCTTGGATTCTGCCCTTTCACCGTTTCTTATATATCCGGAGATCCGTAACTCCGATTGGATTGAAACCTTCGCCCAGATTTTTCTCCAAAAATTAGCTTTCTTGCGGCCAAAGAAGAGCAGAAACCGCCTTACGGGGGGCCCACGAGGGTCAGGGGCACGCCCCCTGCCTCATGGCCCCCTCGAGCACCGTCTCGCGTTGATTCTTCTTCCCATATTTCACAAATATTCCAAAATTATCCTCCGTCCGTTTTTATCCCGTTTGGACTCCGTTTGATATGAATTTTCTACGAAACAAAAAAACATGCAACAAACAGGAACTGGCACTGGGCACTGGATCAATATGTTAGTCCCAAAAATAGTATAAAAAGTTGCCAAAAGTATATGAAAGTTGTAGAATATTGGCATGGAACAATCAAAAATTATAGATATGACAGAGACGTATCAGCCTCCTTAGCCCTTCCTATTAGAATTGCCAACATATCAACTACAATGTTGAACAAAATAGGAGACATCGGATCCCCTTGTCTCAGGCCCTTACGTGTCTGGAAATAATGACATATGTCGTCATTCACTTTAATTCTAACACTCCCTTTTTGCGTGAACAATTCTACCTGGCGTCGCCAGGCTTCATTAAAACCTTTCATACGCAAGGCCTGTTGAAGGAAAGGCCATTTGACTTTATCGTATGCTTTCTCGAAATCCACCTTAAAAACAACTCAATCTAGTTTTTTCGTGTGAATTTCATGGAGCGTTTAATGAAGGACCACAACCCCTTCTAGGATGTTTCTGTCCGGCATGAAAGCAGTTTGGGAATGCTGCACCAAAGAATGCGCAATCTGCGTGAGCCTATTAGTCCCAACCTTGGTGAAATTTTTGAAACTAACAGTGAAAAGACAGATCGGCTTGAACTGCTCAATTCTCACAGCCTCTGTTTTCTTAGGAAGCAATGTTATTGTTCCAAAATTCAAGTGAAATAACTGAAGTTGTCCAGGGAATAAATCATGGAACATTGGTAGCAAATCCCCCGTAATAATATGCCAACACTTTTTATAGAATTCCGCCGGAAATCCATCCGGCCCTGGAGCCTTATTGTTTTTCATCTGTGTAATGGCTTCAAACACCTCTTTCTCCAAAAACGGGGCAATCAAAATATCATTCTCATCAGCAGTAAATTGAGGCACATCCTCAATCCTGGACTCATCCAGGGATACACAATTATCCTCCGGAGGCCCAAACAACTGCTTGTAGTATTCGGTTATGTATAATTTTAGGTTTTCCTGTCCTAAAATCGTTCCTTCATCTTGTTCAAGCTGAAAGATCCTCTTTTTTTCTGTGCTTGCCATTAGCGATCATGTGAAAGAATTGAGTGTTCGTGTCCCCCTGGACAACTTTGCGAACCTTAGCTCGCAGCGCCCACTTTAATTCCTCTTCACGGAGAAGCTCTTTCAACCTCATCTCCGCCTCCAGTTTAGCATGAAGCTCCGTGGCTTGCAAAATTGTGGACTCGGCTTTTAAATCTAGGGACTGAATAAGTGTAAGGAGCCTTTCCTTTTCGACCTTATAAATCCCACTAAGATGCTTAGCCCACCCACGTAAGAAACTTCTCAAATGCCTTATCTTATTCTGCCATCGCTCAACCGAAGTCCTACCTCCTGCATCCTTAGCCCATTCCCTGGCTATTAGATCCAAGAAGACTTCTCGTTCAAACCATGCCAGCTCGAATGAAAAGAAGTTTTTGTTCCCCATGTGGGGTGGCTCACCCGAGTCCACAAATAAAGACGTGTGATCGGAAATTCCACGCGAGAGTGCCTGGACCGTTACCAAAGGAAATTTTTGTTCCCATTCGACGCTCGCTAGAACTCGATCCAGCTTCTCAAACGTCGGATTTGGCAAAGCATTAGCCCAGGTAAATTTTCTACCCGAAAGCTCTATCTCTCTCTGATCCAAGCTTTCAATAATGGTATTAAACATAAACGACCACCTGCCGTTGAAGTTATCATTGTTCTTTTCCTCTCTCCTCCTAATGATATTGAAATCACCCCCAACCAGAATTGGGAGCTGCTCAGAGCCGTAAATTCGAACAAGATCCGCCAAGAACTCTGGTTTGAGCTCAGGTTGCGCGGCACCATAAACCGCCACCAGAGCCCAATTAAACCCATCAGCTTTCGACCTAACCCGAAACTTAACTGCGAAATCTCCTATCACTACACTTTGGACTTCCAGCGAATCGCATCTCACTCCTAGTAAGATCCCACCCGATCTTCCTCTCGGAGGCAGGCAGTGCCAATCGAAATCGACACCTCCCGATAAAGTACTGAGAAACTGGGGCGAAAAATTATCTCTAGCAGTTTTCGAGAGAGCAATAAAATCCAATCTATGCTCGATAGACGCATCTGCAAGAAACCTTCTTTTAGCCAAGTCTTTCAGACCTCTGCTATTTCAAAAGATTCCTTTCATATTTCATCATGAATTTTTTTAGTAGTACGGATCCTAGCACTCCTACGCACCGCTGAAGCAGGGTAGATCTTCCGCTTCCACTTGCGTTTAGGTTTGTTTTGATCCTCCACCCGGTCCTCACAACCGGGCTCAGTGGATCGAACTACCGCAACCTCAAGAGTGTCATCCTCTTCCTCTGACCCAGGAATGGATGATACAAGATCCGCACAAAAATTATCGAGCACCCTGACCTCCAACGCATCGATATCTGCATCATTCATGGGTTTTACATAATGTATAGTGGCAGACTTGTTTTTGGACACTACAAACCCAACATTTGCTAGAGCTGAGATGCATCCAGTCACATATTGATGAGGTGTTCGCTGCTCGTCAATGGTATAGCACTCCCTCTATAACTTTTTATAAGACGTTTTTAGACACTGCTATAGACTCTAAAAACGTCTTTTAAGAGTTACAGAGGGAGTAGCAGCAACAGGGTGTTAGTGTCTTTCAATGGTAACAAATACGAAGGGGTTTCCTGGCGTAGTGGTTTCACAAAAGCAAATGCATTGGATTCGTCAGACAGAGCATAGCTTACTCTAGAATAGAATTTGTCTCTTGATTAAACAGGGCATGTCTCTCTCTCCTCCTCCCTCCCTCTCTCTCTTTCTCTCTTGATAAGAACAATGCATCTCTCTTTTCCTATATTATATCACATTTCGTACTTGTGTACGCTAATCCGGAGTAGTTTATGCATATGCAATCACGTTACATAGATCGATGATGCGACCAGATCCGTTCTTACCGCCGACCAACTGAGTCGCTAGCGGACTGATTTACAGGTTAACTAATGCCTAGTGACGGGTGATGCATAGTAAATCGGACTATAAACTCAAAAGTAGTGCTCTAATCCATGGGTTAAGGCAAGCATCATGCACTTAGGCGTGGCGAACAAGCGCTACATGCAAGCCCCAACGCCCGCTTGCACGTTACTAGTAGGCTAGTCATAGAGAAGTAACATAGATAGTAACATACATGTCACATAAGCAAAAAATATGATGTCTCAGGTAATTAATGAAGAGAGAGACAAATGGAGTAATATAATATGTTACCATCACATAGCGGTTCCCAATGCAAATGATGCATGACACTACACATATGTTATTACCCACTATAAAAATAGTAACATAGATTAATAACATATGCATGTTAGAGCAAGTATAATAGGTCCTACTCAGCGGGCTGTAAGCCGTTCCATGTCAGCAAAATCTCACGTGGATGAGAGAGAATGAAGGAGAGAGAGGGCAGCGGGCGCTTCAGTTACAGCCCGGCTATAGCACCATACCCAAGAAAAAGTACTGCATGCAAGGGGGGCTGCATCCTCCGCTCCAATCAGTTGCAGTTTTTTCTTTTCCATGCATGCAACATTAATCACTACAGCCAATACTTACAGCCAGTTTACTATATGAGACTTTTTTTATAAAGGCTAAAAGTGACATGGCTTCCGTATAGAGCCGGCAGGGGGCTCAGCTATTAACCATGCTCTTACTAGTCTAAATTACTCCCCACTATGATCAGCCGTATTAGATTCTTTATTCCCATGAACCTTTTGGGAGCAACGCACACATAGCGCCTATACACCACCGCCCACACACCCAGACAAGTACTCTAGAGTAAAAAATGTACGTATATACTTAGTCTCGCCGACATGGTGCACGCATTGGGTGACGGCGTCACGTGCCGTACACGCCTAACCACGTACGTGCACGTGATGGGCTGTACAACTTTTGACTCGGTGCATGCATCGGCGTGTATGGCATCACGTGCATGCATGCATGTGTGTTTGAAATCACCCAGACGAGTAGATCAGGCCAACTCTACCGTGCGACTGCAAACGAACGTCCGTTTTGTTCGGATTTTGTCCGTTTGGGTATGGATTTGGAGTCGTGTCCGGACGTGTCCTGCGATGGCCGTGCATCCAGCACGCGGACGCATCCTTTTGCCCCATTCTGTTCGCCAGGGCTAAAAATGTCCAAATTTTCATCAAAACTAGTTTCCAACCCAAATATTTGTCTGAAAATTAAAATAATTTTGCAACCAAATTGAAATTGTCTTTAATAAAATAGTTTTACAATCAAATCGAAATTGTCTTGACTAAATATAAAATGGACCAATACATCTATTGGTTGCCAATGTGATTCCACACGTGCTCAACCAAGTCATTTTAAAGATTTAAATGAGTGTGTCAATCACGCATCTCATGATGGAATTGGGCAAACTGTTCAAATGTGGCCGGGTTTTGATGCAGGGGCTCAATATTTCCACCTTGATAGTCAAATCCTTGATCGAAGATACTCTCATCACCCTCGTCCTCGACGATCATGTTGTGCATAATCACACAAGCAGTCATCACCTCCCAAAGCTTCCTTTCATCCCATGACAGTGTAGGGTTTGGAACGATACCCCACCGGGATTGAAGCACACCAAAAGCACGTTCCACATCCTTTCTAACACTCTTTTGCATTTGGGCAAATCTCTTTCTCTTCTTACCTTGGGGTTTCGAGATTGTCTTCACAAAAGTTGACCACTGAGGATATATACCATCTGCTAGATAGTATCCCTTGTTGTACTGGTGGCCGTTGATCTCAAAGTTGACAGGTGGGGAGTGGCCTTCTGCAAGCCTCGCGAAGACTGGAGAACGTTGCAGCACGTTGATATCATTGTGAGAACCTGCCATGCCGAAGAAAGAATGCTATATCCAAAGATCCTGTGATGCCACCGCTTCTAATATGACAGTGCACGCCTTGACATGCCCTTTGTACTGGCCCTGCCAAGCAAATGGACAGTTCTTCCACTCCTAGTGCATACAATCTATGCTGCCAAGCATGCCTGGAAAGCCTCTAGCTGCGTTGGTCGTCAACAATCTCTCTGTATCAGCGGCAGTTGGCTGCCTCAAGTACTCTGGGCCAAACACCTCGATCACAGCCTGGCAAAACTTGTACATTGACATCAGACATGTTGTCTCACTCATACGCACATACTCATCCACAGATCGTCTGGAATTCCATATGCAAGCATGCGGATGGCCGCGGTGCATTTCTGGTAAGAGGAGAATCCAAGCTTGCCAAGGGCATTCGTCTTGCACTCGAAGTATGGGTCATGAGCAACCACTCCCTCTCGGATACGATTGAACACATGCCTAGCCATTCAAAAACGGCGACGGAATTTATCCGGCTTGAAGAGAGGGGTGTTGACAAAGTAATCAGCATAAAGCAGGACGTGACCTCTCTCCCTGTTGCGGTTCAGGTTGGGAGCACGGCCAGGGAGTGACCCCCTGTACCGAGGAAGCTGCCGTTGAATGTGGTCGTGAACGACCAATGCAGCCACCACAATATCTTCATCATCCGACGACGAATCGTCCAATGAACAAAGGAAGTGACGGAAGAAAAACTCGTCTCCACTGTCCATACCTTTGTGGGCAAAATGCCGAACACCTTGCGGGCGTGGTGGCGAAGAGGCCGCGATGATCACCTCGACGCAGCAGGGGTGGTTGCCGGCCGGCTACTGGCCGCTGTGGAGCTCTCGTCGGAAGCTGCCGAGGACGCCGTGGTGCGTTGTCGACGGTCCTGTCCCCTCTGCGACCAGCAAAGACGGCGACGGCCAAACCTCCGATCGATAACCAAAACTACGGCCAAGGCGCGGGCGTGGTGGCGGCCATGTCGAGACGTGGTATGGTAGGGACGGCCGGGGGCTGCGCGGTGAGGAGGCGGCCGGAGAATAGCGGCGGCGCCGGCGACGGGGCGGGGCGGGAGAGAGAGGGTGGAAGCGTTGGGAGCGGAGGGACTGCTAGTGTCCCCGACAGGCGGGCCACGGGGGGACAAGGGCGTGCGTCCAAGCCATCCGCGTGCGTCCGTTTCACCCAAAACCGAGCACAAGTTTGGGCTGGGGATGCGTCGAAAACGGACGAAATCCAGATATTTGTCCGTTTAAGGCCGTGCGCTGGGCCGTGCTATTCGTTCGTTTTATCCCAAACGAACAAGGACGGACAGGATAGGGTCGCACGATGAAGTTGGCCTCAGTGTGTTGAATGAACGCAAACCTTACGGACACACAGACGAGACGACCACAAATCACTCCGGCCGGTCGTATCCACACTGCTAGTGCTACTTGCTGCCGCTTCTTTCCTTGGTCTCTCGTTGTTCTCTGCGGCGACTAGACTACAGTGGGTCTCCTCACAATCTGCGGCGGCGACGGCGTCGAAGGTACTCTTCCTTCGACTCGTCCCCTCCCCTTCCTCCTCTGTTCCATACATTTCCTTCGATCTAGTTAGCGTACAGCTCTCTCCTCTTTTTCATTCTTTGTGGTTTTCATGTTGCAGAGCTCGATCTGTTCAACGTTCGCTCAGCAGAGGCGAAGAGTTGCTGTTCGGTGTTCTTCAGGATGCTCTTCTTCGATTGAGCCAAGCCAGGTGATGCCCTTTTTCTATTTTTATTTTGCCCTCTGTCACAAGTTCAGATTTTGCTCATCCTGAGAAGTGGAAACGATTGTGTTCCCACTACGGCCGTGCGTGTAGATCCAGAGCAAGGGGAGGGTCAGATCTTGCTCCATCTGTTTTTCCCCTCCTTATTAATCTCTTGTTTGCTACTAGTATTTCTTTTACTGTATAATTATATTACAGTAAAAGTGTTTAAATATGTACATTAGGAAAAAGAAAAAGGAATAAGATAAAATAAAGCAAAGAGAAAAAAATGGTCAGTGGCCAGAGCTTAGTATATCTATCCATGTTCTGAGGGGTGCTGCATTTTTTCTTTTCACTCTGTTCAGCTTTTCCAAACAAAATCAGATCATGCTTTACCGAACAAATTAGTATCTGAAAACAATTAGTACTATATCTAGTTTTTCCAAACAAAATCAGATCATGCTTTTCCAAACAAATTAGTAGTACCACGAGCTGTTACTTTCACAAAACACAAATGTCTATCTTTTGCTCATCCGGTGGTTCTCTGAAAACAGTTAGTATGATTTTTTGCTGATTCTGACATGAATGTATTATTTGCAGAATTGGATCTATATTCTCCAGTAGTTCATCTTGGGTTGCTGCAAATTGGATTTGAAGGAGCTGCTATTCAAGGTACCCATCTTCTGCTTCTGCTTCTGCGTTGGAAAGAAACAATGCATATGCGCTATGTTTACAGTCACTTTCACCAACCAATCAGGTTCAGGTTTTGCTCATTCTGTCTTTTGAAAACCATCATGTTTGCATTACAGAATTTCGACCCAAGGACAATGCTATAGCGGTGTGCAGATCAGAGAGCAAAGACAAATAAAATATCGAGGTATGGAGGCCGCTGCTGGGGCGTTGAGCCCTGTCCTCCGTAAGCTCGGTGAGCTGCTCGCCGGAGAATACAACCTGGAGAAGCGAGTAAAGAAAGGTGTACAATCACTTCGTACAGAACTGGAGATGATACACGCCGTACTTCGTGAGGTTGGCAAGGTGCCACTGGATCAGCTCCAGGAGCCGGTCCGGATTTGGGCTGGCAAGGTGAGAGACCTCTCTTGCGACATGGAAGACGCTGTTGATGACTTTGTGGTGCGTGTGGATGAGGGTCCAAGCAGCAAGCCAACGAACATGAGGAATCGTGTCAAGAAGTTCCTCAAGAAGACCACCAAATTGTTTGGTAATGGCAAAGCACTTCATCAAATCTCTAGTGCCATCAAAGAAGCTGAGGACCTTGCCACGGAGTTGGTGGGGCTGCGTAAAAAGTATGAGCTTGACATGCGTAGCACTAGCAATGGTGCTACCATTGACCCTCGTGTGTTGGCTCTGCACAAAGATGTAGGGGAGCTTGTTGGCGTTGACTGCACAAGGGATGAGCTTATCAAAACACTGATTTGTGAGGACGGGAGTTCCAAGGAGCAATTGAAGACCATCTCTATTGTTGGTGTTGGTGGGCTAGGCAAGACAACACTCACCAAAGCAGTCTATGAGAAGATCAAAGCCCAATTTGATCGTGGCGGCAGATTGATAGAAAGCATGCGTGAAAGCTGGGTGCCCCCTTTTCTCCTTCGTGGTTCTCGCGACTTCCAAAGTGGGTTAATTCAAGTTCGCTTCCCCACCTCTCCACCCTGGAAATAGACGTGGAAGAACTGCAAGGGGAAGACATTCAGATCATTGGGATGCTGCCTGCTCTTCGGTTTCTGCGGCTGCGTGCAAGTCGCGTGATGGGAAGGTTGGTTGTGAGGGCCGATGCATTCCCATCTGCGAGATGCTGCATGTTGAGAGGGTTTCCGACGGCACCGTGCCTTTTTCCACCTGGAGCTATGCCAAGGGTTCAGCGGTTTGAGTTCTGGGTCTCTGCACGATCGATCGCAAGTCGTGAGGTTGACTGCGGCATGGGCCACCTCCCTTCTCTCGAGCATGTCCAGGTTTATCTGCAGCGTGAGAATTCCAGCGATGAAGAGATGGAGACAGCCAAGGCTTGGCTGAGGCGCGCAGCAGAAGCCCATCCAAAACGTCCCACCATTGAAATATCCTAGACTGTTGAGTGCTGACATGCCTTTGCCGCCAGTAAGGTACGGTCTCCTCATCTAAGCAATTATCTATTCCTGAATAAGCTCACTACTACCATATTGTTTGATTTATCCCTATTACTTTCCCAATTTCAGACCTCCAGTGAAATCCTGGAGTCAGGTACTAGTAATTCCATCAGTTGATGCCGTGGATGCTGTTCCAACATTTTGATAGGCCAGAAACAATTCACAGTGCCGTCGCAGTCACCAACAATTCACTGTGCCGTCCAAGTCACCAACAATTCACTGTACCGCCGCAACTCCCAATAAACCAAGGCTCATTCCCTCCAACGTATGCTCAGATTCTGCCCTTTCACATGATTGTTCATGATGAACTATTTATTTCTCCTGCATTTGCTTTCAGAAACGCAGCACCTCATTTCCTTTATTAAGTCAAGACTCTGTACAATAAAAGTTTGCATTCAGTTGGCACTATTTGTAGCAGTAATGCCTCTACGTGTATTTGATTGTTCACATACAACATTGTTATGTTTTACTGGCTTATATTAATTAAGAGTTGATTGAACTCCTGCTGGCTTGTTTTGCTTGCTTGGCACTTATTCAGTCAAGACTCGTACCCGTACAACAACGAAAGGCAATTGTAGCTCCAGATTTACCTCTTCTTGCTGCAACTCCTGTTTTCGAGCTCGTGAGAGAAAGAGCCACAACTTCATGCCTCAAGGTTACATACAGAAAATTTATATTAGCATTTTGTATGCAAAAAAGCACACAACAGCCAACCACCGCTCACTCGCTGCTGTTTCGCATAACATCAACAGTGGCAATTACTGTCTCTCTTTCGGTTTCCTTTGGAACATATTTTCCTTCTAGATTATCAATTGGACTAACGAAATCAATTCAATGGTAATACTTTTTTTGTGCAAATACATATTCAACCAAATCGATTATCTACTACTAACAGACAATCAAGTGGTAATTGATTGAGCCGAGTAGTGGGTTGCTAACAGGATTCTACAAGCTGGAAATCTACAGAGAAATAGACACCCAAATCGTCACAAACGATTGAGATCGAGAACTGCTCCATGCTGCTTCGCTGTTTACGCTTCCTCATGTATTCTTTTCACAGATAATTGCCTCGGCTTGTATTGCAAGCAAATGTGATTAGGTTTTTTTTACAGCAAGCAAATACTATTAGGTTCGTGGCGATGGTGGATGATTACCACTATTGGTCTACATACTATTATTGTTCAGAGGTTAAGCTGGAATTTTTAATATTTTTGACGAAAAAGCAGGGCCACTGCTTTTCATTGCGTATAGAAGAAATAAACAGTTACAAATACAAGATTAGACAAGGAGGATTGGGGTTAGAGATACATCAGAAGTACATTAGTCTGCTTCTAGGGGACGTTCTACAAGAGCCATTGCACACTTATGTCCAACATCGACCAGTCCTTTGCTTCTACCTGAATCTTCTGAAACACTTGCATGGGGCGGCAAGAAATATTTCTGAATGTTCTATCATTTATTTCCTTTCTTTCCAGAGGTTCCACCAAATCAGGGCCAAAATTGATCTCCAAGATTTCGCTCTTTCCTTTCTCATGGAAATAACTGCTGCATAACTAGTGACTAAAACATAAGAAATCCACTGCAATTCTGTATTGCAAAAACCTTGGCTCCCACAGCAGCCAACCATATAACTCGCCCGCTCTCCCTCTCCCGTTTTTCCATTAGGCACATACGTCCCAGATAATCAAATTGAACTAATGAAATGTGAGTTACATATCAAAAAAAATATCACTGTTAACTTCTAACGCATATGAACTCAATGTGACATAATACATATTTCAATCAAACTAGCGATCTAGAAATGCACAAGAGCCTTATAAACCCAGAGAATAGGGCCACAACTCCAAAATAGGGCCACAACTTCAAACATCAACCACTAAATCATGGTCAGTCCATGTTCAAACACAATAGTCCAATCACAGTCAGTCAGAGTTCATTAACCAGGACAACATTACATAATCCATAATCGACCACAATGTTCACAACAACCCGCAATGTGAGTTTGTCTGAAGCATGTCTCTCTTCCAGTGATGACACGATTCATAGAATGAAACCTCTTTCTGATGAAGACTCGCGAATACTCTTCCATAGAAGAATATTTCAAAGCGAGGACAAATGTCCAGAAGATTTGCAGGTAGTATCAAGAGACATCTTGAAGAAATGTGGTGGTGTACCATTAGCCATCATTATAATAGCTAGCCTACTTGCTAGTAATCAACGAGTAAAGCAAAAATATGAGTGGATGCATTTGCACAATTCGATTGGCCGTGGAGTTACACAAGGTGATATTGTGAAGGACATGAACATGATATTATCACTCAGCTATTATGATTTGCCATCCCATCTGAAGCCTTGTTTATTATATCTAAGCATCTTTCCTGAAGACTTTGAGATTAAGAGAGATTGGCTGATATGGAGGTGGCTTGCTGAAGGGTTTATCCAATGTGACAAAGAAGAAACCAGGCTGTTTGAGATCGGAGAGCGCTACTTCAACGAGCTCATGAATAGGAGCTTGATCCAGCCAGCGAAAATCAATGACGAAGGAACGGTAGTAACTTGCCGTATACATGATGTGGTGCTTGACCTTATATGCTCACTGTCAAGTGCGGAAAATTTTATCTTCATATTGAATAATGCTGAGTGCCATGCACCTAATCTGCAAAGGAAGTTTCGCAGATTATCACTTCATAATATCAAGGCAAAGGTTCAGAATCATCAGTTTGATAGCACCAGCCTGTCAAAAGTGAGGACCTTTGCTGTTTTTTCTCCCGTTGCTTGTGATTGGTTGCCATCTCTCTCAAGCTTCCATTTTTTACGTGTGCTGGATCTTGGAAATTGTGGCAGCCGTGAAAGTAGCTCTGGTCTCAACCTCAAGTATGTTCGGAATTTAATTCACCTAAGATACTTAGGGCTCAAGGGTGCAGATGTTCACGAACTCCCAGTGGACATAAGCAAGCTGCAGCTTTTGCAGATACTGGACATACAAGGAACTAGAATAAATGAGTTACCTGCAAGTATTGTTCAACTAAGAAATTTGATATGCCTATCTGTCGATAGTGGCTTGAGGCTGCCAAAAGGAATGGGGAACTTGATGTCCCTTGAAGTGCTGGAACGAGTAGGCTTATCCTCATCTTCTCATATTGTGGAAGAGTTGAGGCATCTGACAGAGGTTATGACACTCGGTGTTGACTGTTATAACATGGACGAGGATCTGATTGATATATTAATCAAGTCTCTAGGCAACCTGCACAAATTGCAAAATCTGCATATTGATGATGGTGGCAGATTGATAGATCGCATGTGTGAAAGCTGGGTGCCCCCTCCAAACCTTCGTAGTTTTGATTCATGGGACCCCTTCTTTTTCTTTTCGTCGTTATGCAGACTTCCAAAGTGGGTCAATTCAAGGTCGCTTCCTCACCTCTCCAGCCTGGCCATAGATGTGGAAGAACTGCAAGGGGATGACGTTCAGATCATTGGGATGCTGCCTGCTCTTCGGTCTCTGCGACTTGCTGCAAAACGAGTGATGGGAAGGTTGGTTGTGAGGGCCGATGCATTCCCATCTGCGAGATGCTGCAAGTTCTACGGGTTTCTGACTTGGCCATGCCTTTTTCCACCTGGAGCTATGCCAAGGGTTCAACACCTTGATTTCTGGGTATCTTATTGGTCGATCGCGATTGGTGAGGTTGACTGTGGCATGAACCACCTCCCTTCTCTCGAGCATGTCAAGGTTACTCTGCAGCGTGATAGGTTCACTGTTAACGGGGTCGATGAAGAGGTGGATATAGCCAAGGCTTTGCTGAGGCGCGCAACAGAAGCCCATCCAAAACGTCCCACCATTGAAATCTATTCGACATAAGTGCTCACATTCCTTGCCGCCGGTAAGTCACGTTTACTCATCTGAGGAACCATGAATAAATCTCTTTCCCTGAATATGCTCGTTATCATACTTGTTTGATTTATCCCTCTTACTTTCTCAATTTCAGGCCTTGAATAAAATCTTGGGAGCCAAATACTAGTAATCCAACCAGTCGCCTTTCGATAGGCAACAAACAATTCATTGCGCCGAGGCAGGCACCAGCATCTCGTTTGATTCGTGTACCGCTGCAGCTCCCGATAAGCAAGGATCATTCTCTCCAACGTATGTTCAGGCTCTGTCTTCCGCGTGTTGTTCTTGTTCAGGATGAACTATTTATTTTTTCTGCATATGCTTTCAGAAATGCAGCACCTCATTTCCTTCATTCAGTCAAGATTCGGTACAATGTAGGGTTCATTCAGTTGGCACTGTTTGTAACAATACTACCTCTACGTTTTAGTCTCTTCATTTGCAGCTTATTGTTTTGTTTTTATCGTCTTATTAGTGAAGAGTTAATTGAACTCGGCTTGTTGGCTTGTTTTGCTTTTCTCGTCACTTATTCAGTCCAGACTCGTACAATAAAAGGCAGTTGATTCAACTCCTGTTGTTGCTCCAGATTCGCTTCATGTTCGTCATGTTTTCTCTTCTTGCAGCAAGTCTTGTTTTTGGAGGTCGTGATAGAGAGCCACAAACGCTTGTCACTGGGGTTCCTTTGCAGTTGATTCAGTTTTGGGTTGCCACTTATCATAGCAGTAGCTCAGTCTACCTCCTTTGGAGTTGATTCAGTTCTGGAGCCACTGGTAGTGGAGACGCCTCGCCAGTTTGGATTTCTCAACCGCTGGGAGAGAAACAGACATGTCTGCCTGCCAACATGTAAGGTCTGGACTTGGATGCTGGCATTCGCCACGGTTAGTACTCTATCAGTGAACCTTTGAGCTTGCCAGTTTTCCTCCTAAGCAACACAGAGGTTTTACCAGTGTTCGAAGATACAGAAAACAATAAATTGACTGCTGAAGGTTAATTGCTTGTCAGCTTGTTGTTTCGATGCCTGAATATGTTCTTCATCTCTCACGAAGAAATGTATTTGTGCTGCAGATCTACCGGAATCAGTGATACATTTCGTTGCATACGATTCGCAAATCAGATGCAGAGGCGGGTGCCTGCAGAAACTGTAACTGAAAAAACAAAGCAAAACAGGGTGATATTTTTGTTTTCAGATGATTGCCTCGGCTTGTGTTGGAAGCAGATGGTATTAGGAGTAGATGATATTACGCCGTATTGTTGAGAGGTCGTACTGGAAATGTACCGCTCACGTACCCTCAAGGCTACACGTGGTACTGAAAATTGAATCTGTGCGTACTCTTTATGGGTCTTCATGTGCATGAAAAAACAGAACACCGATGCCTGGAATCAGTCAACAGGTTATTGGTCTGTATGTTGCTTGCTTTGTGCTTAGCGTGTTGACAGCCTGAAGTAAGGCGCGTACAATTTACAGTTTTATAGCCCATGCGTGTGAACATGTTAGTAATCTTGAAAACTCGGGGCATTTTTAACACTGGAACATGTTCATTTTTGTCCTGCTTCTCGACCCGTTGGCTGGGCAGCTGAGGTTGCTGCCAGCCCACCCGAGTTCGAGTCCCGACACGGACGCGCGGTGCTCACGGAGTTTCTCCTATAAAGAAAAACCAATAAGGGTTAGCCCTTGGGTTGGTCTCATTTTTTTTTCTCTGGTTGACCCAATAAGAATGAATGAATGCTGAAACGTTCCAGACTGAACTTGAAGCATCGTGTGAGAAAGGAGGGAGCAGCACTCCGGTACAGTAGCGAACACGAAGGGGAGTGAATGCAATCTCAAGTCTTTAATTTTTCAAACAACTTCTTAAAATCTCATCATTTTTCAAAAAAAGAAATGTTTTGAAAAAAAAAATAAAGAAATAAAAATTGATGAAACCTAGTGAGAAGAAACAGCAGAAAAAAAAAACTAGCAAAATGGACCAGAACCTTCCCAAAAATTCCTAAAACTAAAGAAGGGCCAAAAGATACCTTCTAGAAGGTTTACAACACCGATGTGCACGCTAGCTAAAATGGACAACCATGTGTGAAACCCCGCCAACTTGACGCTACGCTTGATGCGTCGAATAGGTTTTGCCAGACAGATGTTCCTTTTGCTGCGGGCGATATATAGACAGGGCGGTCTTTTTAGTGGAAAGAGAGAGAAGGAGACGAAGCTTCTTCACACGAAACTGTCCGAGACGGGACTTCCTAATCAGCGCCTTTTGCGCCAGTTAGGAGAAGTGACGCTCACACACATGCTCGGTCAAGCCGGCCCATTAAAGCTAGCTCGTGTCGGCTGACGGTTTGACCTTTTAACCTCTGATAATAGTTTGACCTGTTGACTTCTCAGAGAATTGGAAAAAGTTATCAAATTTGCAAAAAGATATCATGAGTTATAAAAACCCATGAATTAGAAAAAGTCCTCCATTTTGAAAAAAAAACTCTCAAATTTGAAAAAAAATGTCCGTGAATATAAATAAATGCTCATGAATTTGCAAAAAGTTCATCGAATTTTAAAAAGTTCACAAATTTTTAAATAATTTGCGAATTTGAAGAGTAAAATTCCATGTTTTCTTTTAAAATTATCTAACAAAAACCGGCCAAAAAACGGACAGAAACAAAACACAAAGAACCGGCCACCAGAAAAAAAAACGCAGAAGAACCATATTACCATTACAGTTCTAAGTGGGCCGGCCCGTTGGGTCGGGGTGAGTATCTATCCTTTTACAAGTCGGGCGCGCACGCAGCCCGGCCCAATCCCTCTACAAGCAGGCCCGCAGGCCCGCGACCAGGCCTCTCTTCATCTTCTTAGGCCGCAAGAAAAGGAAGAGAGAGAGAGAGGGAGGGAGACCGAAGAAGAGGAAAATCCCGAGAGGCCAAAGAGAAAAAAGCTCACTTCATCGCCTCAGCCCCGCCGCACCCCCACACCCGCCGACGACGCGATGATTCCCAACCTCTCCGCCCTCGAGAACCACTTCGGCGCCGCCGCCGCCGGCAGCGACGACCTCGGCGGCCTCTTCTCCGCCGACGCCGCTGGCCAGCTCGCCCTCGAGTTCCCCACCTGCAACGACGTGCGTGAGCCCCTCCCCCGATCCCCTTCTCCCTCGCCCCGATCCGCCGCCGTCTGATCCCGTTTGTTGTTTTCTCCCCGGTGGCAGTTCGATGGGTTCCAGAAGGCGACCAAGGAGATGGTGAACAACAAGAAGGGGACCACCACGCTCTCCTTCATCTTCGACAAGGGCGTCATCGTCGCCGCCGACTCCCGGGCCAGCATGGGCGGCTACATATGTGAGTCCCCCTCCTCCTTCTTTCCCCTGGGCCCGCGTCCCGGTGCTAGTGCTAGGGTTTGGTCGCGCGGGGGCTCGATTCGCGGCCTGGATGCGTGATTTAGGGTCCGGGAGTTTTAGATCTCCTCGCCGAATCTGGCCCCTTTGTCGGGCGATTTTGTTTGGGATGGCACGTTTGTGATTAGCAATGTTGGGGATGTGTTTGCTGACTCTTGTGCACTAGGGTGTGGGTCTTCGTATCTAGTAAGTAATTCAGGGCAGTGATTCATATTTTTGTAAAATCTCAAATCAACCTGAGTAGGATGTGAAGAACTTCTGCTTAGGTTTAGTGGGCAGCAGAGAAAAACAGGCACAATCTCACAACAGTTGAGCTGCAAAGTGCAGTGCCATAGCCACACAACAGTTGTGGTGACTCTGCTTGGCTATGGCGATTCATTTTGATCATGTGATGAATACAAAGACACAGATTGAGGTTGGATGCTAACGATCTGCTGTAGCTAAGAAGAGATGTACTCTGTAGACTAGTAGAATTGCTAATGATAGAGTTGGTGAATCTATGTGATGTAGAGATACACTAAGATCATGCAAAAAAATATATTAGTTTTGCTAATGCTTACCAGTGAATTCAGTCTGCTTATTTGAAGGTCCAACATTTGTGCATACTGATTTGTGTCCTTTGTGGTTTGGAGAAAGAAAATAGAAGGCTGTGGTTATTGTATAATGTCTATTTTTCTGCAAGCTCTAATCCTTCTGCAAAATTGCCCTTGCGTGTTTGTTATCATTGAGAAGACTTTCTGAAAGAACTATTTGTTGTTGTAGAAGGCTTTTGTCTGATGCAAGGATTATCACTTAAACATTCATCAGATTTTATCTCTGTTCTTTACATGACCGCTTATTTCTTTTCCTGCAGCCTCGCAAACTGTGAGGAAAATCATCGAGATTAATCCCTACATGCTGGGAACCATGGCTGGAGGTGCTGCTGATTGTCAGTTTTGGCATAGAAACTTGGGGGTCAAGGTAAAACGACACCTGCTTGTCTACTTGCATCTCATCTCTGCATAGTAAGACTAACAATAGATTCTTCTTTCAGTGCCGGCTCCATGAGCTTGCGAACAAGCGAAGGATCTCTATTGCTGGTTCTTCAAAGACGTTAGCTAATATCCTTTACTCGTACCGCGGGATGGGACTTTCAATCGGTACAATGATTGCTGGATTTGATGAAACTGTGAGTCGCCCTTTGACATATATATTAGTCTCTTTAACCTGTACGGTCTATGCTTATGTCTTAACTGTTTTGCTCTTGATGTAGGGTCCGGGCTTGTACTATGTTGATAGCGAGGGTGCAAGGCTCAAGGGAAGCCGATTCTCTGTTGGTTCTGGCTCTCTATATGCTTACGGTATCTTGGATGAGGGGTAGGTTTTTTTGTAATACCTCTAGTATGTTGCTTTGCTCGCTGCTCATATTATCTGGAAGTTGCATCCCCTTATATTTGTGCTTTACATTTCAGTTACAAATTCAACATGTCAGTTGAGGAAGCTGCTGAGTTAGCTCGGCGGGCTATTTACCATGCAACATTCCGTGACGGAGCTAGTGGTGGCTGTGTTAGTGGTATGCATTCTGTTTCTTGGAATTTGTCCTGATATTTGTTTTAGAAATTTTGTACATAACCCTGTTTTACATAACTGTCTACTTATGCCATTATGAAGCAAACAGCAATAACAGCAAACAGCCTTTACCAATGTATTCTGGACATACTGTTATCATTACAGTTTTAAACCAAGCTGCCTTGGTTGATATGTTTATGTTGCATCCATGATCTAATAAAGCATTGAACAAGTAATGCTGAAGCCCTGATCCATTCTTGAATCTTGATAGGCCTGTAGGACAGTGGGACTTGTGTGATCTTCTTGAACATCTGCTCCTGCCTGAGTTCACGTATTCTGCCTGACAATTACCTCTTTTGCTTCGATTTCAGTCTACTACGTTGGCCCTGACGGCTGGAAGAAGCTGTCCGGAGATGATGTCGGAGAGCTGCACTACCACTACTACCCAGTCCAGGCGGCTCCCGTCGAGCAAGAGATGGCCGAGGCCCCCTCTGCGTCAACCTGATTGATGTCGTACGAAATTCCGTGAACTGTGCTGAAGCACCTTGTTTTATGGACTGGGGGCTTGTTTGTCTCCTCGACATTAGAGTGTTCTCTTCTGAGACCTGCTGATGTTCGACTTACACATCTGTTATGGAAGTGTGGTTGTAGACTGATGAATGTTATAGATGTTTCCATTGAAGTTTCATTTGAATTCGCTTGCTTGCCTGTTATGAGTTTGTGTTGCTGCTGGATAGTCTGGGCCTAGGGTGGGCAAATGAAGATGCTTTTTAAATCAACGGCCGGTGAGGTGACTACGAACTGAGAAGTGAACTGATGGTCCGATAGATGCTGAACAATCGTGCTGTAAACATTAGGCGAAAAAGTCTCATATTCAAACCTCACTTTTTGCACGCAGAGGTAAAAAGATGGACTGGTTCGTTTCCTACAGAACCGGCGGCACTGCAGATTTCAAGCATTTCGTTCCTCTCTGAATTTTACTGCTCTGATGCTTATCGGAGTAGTAAAAATATCTTTCTTTAGGCAATGTAAGACATCTTCTCAAATGGTAAGTATCACACAATGTGGCATGAAGTAACAACGCCCCGACGTTTTTATAACTAAAATTGTCATAAAGAAAGAAAATCTAAAAAAAGATATAACTAAAATTGTTATAAAGAAAGAAAATTAAAAAAAGACCGAAACTAGCCATCCAAACAAAATATTGTCATACTTCATAACTAAAGTTGCCATCCTCAGTTAACTAAAATTGTCATCAAAAAAACGTCAGGGCGGAATTGCTTCGTGCCACACTCATGGCACTTGTCAGGGTCCAATATCTTTTCGTGAGATATTCTCTTGATGATTTTTTCTTTGGTACTACAGTATTTCCGCAACCAAAATAGAAACGCATGCACCGCCGCCCCTTTCTCTTCTTCCCTTTCCCATAGCGCAAACGTCGACCCAAATCTTCCGCTCGCCAGGAGGAACCGCCGCCTGCGATGACGCGACGAAGCCGGGAACGCCGCGCGGCCGCCGACGAGGGAAACTAGGCGGCAGCGCGTGCCGCCGCCAGCCCCCTGCATACGACGCCAACGAGGAGCGCCGCCACGCCGAGGAGGTGCTCTACCTCCACTCCCTCTGGCGCATCGGGCCGCCCGCCCCTGCCCCCGCCAGAGACTCCCGCCCCACCCGTGCCGCCTCACTGAGGAGGATGTGGCTATGAGGATGGGCGTGTGGAAGACTCAGATCCCAGCCAGTCTGGCAACTACCAACAGCAGCAGTCCTACACCAGACGGTCACGCAACAGTCCTACACCCAAACCAGCGTGGGCGCACAGCAAGAGCAGCATTGGGCCACCGGACAAGAGCAGAAGGAGGGGAAGGAGGAGGAGGAGGAGGAGGAGGGTGAGGACGGCGAGGACGATGATATCCGGATGATACAGCCGGCGATCCGAAGAATAAGGGTAGAGGGAGAAAGCTTCAACATGCGGGAAGGCGAGTTGTCGTGTGATGCATGATTAGCCACTAGCCTCGATCTGATCCATGGCATGGAGCAAAAGGGCACACCATTTTGGAAAAAACATTCACATTTGGTTCCACGAACACAAACATTTCAGCACTTACTCCGACGCGGCCATCCGCAACCGTGAATCAAAGTCCCTCAACCATAGATGGTACACCATCAAGAGGACGTGTCCAAGTATTGTGGGCACATGAAGCATCTCATCGCACGGTGGCCTAGCGGTGCACAAATTACCAAGCAAGTAAGCTGATCGCTAGCCGGATGTGTTTAGTTTTTTTGCTCACTAAACGGATATGCATTGTTCACAATGTGTCACTTTGTAACCTTCTCGTGCTTGTTTGGTGTACAAGAAGTTGGAGAAGAACTTCACCGTCACGCATTGTTGGTTGAAGTTGAATGGACAACCAAAGTGGAACCTTTTTATAGCCAAGACCGCCGCCCAAGCCACAGAGGAGAAACCGGTGACCCTACCGACCCAACCCAAGAACCGCCAAAAAAGGTAGAAGATTTTTACGGGGAAAGAAGTTGGAGGAGGAAAGAGTGAAGCAAGAAGGTGCGGTGGCAAGCTGATGGAGAGGCTCGAGGACATCTTGTCAAAGAAGGAGGCATGCGTGAAGCGCTCAGACCTCAAGGAGGAGAAAAATGCGGAGAGGTTCAAATTGTTGATGGAGGCCACAGACAAAAAGTTCAAGCTCGAAGAGAGGAGGACCATGATCGAAGAGAGGAAAGCCGCGCTCAAGGAAAAGAAGTTGAAGATTCACAGCCAATGCGGATGATACCAATATGTTGACCTTGAATTTGGATGCTTGGATGCCACGCAAGAATGATCGTGCAATCTGTCTGCTACCAGATGTTGCAGTGGCAGAAAAATGAGTTGATAGCGGCGGACAATGAGGCGGAGGTGGACGTGGACGCGGAGGTTGCCTACGCGCCGACGACGACACCTTGATCGATGAGCAGATGGCTGGGATTGCCGATCCGGCAAGGCATAAATTTGCACGGACTGCCGAACAGATGTTCTTTTGGATTCAGGCATGTACAAACTAAGCATACTTGCCTCCTTTTAGTTGTGATTGGGCATACGATCCAGCGCTGGTGTGACCCGACGCGCTGTATGGATCAGACTATATTTAAATTTTAAATTGACCTTGACTGACGGCATTGGATGGCCGGCTCCGCATCCTTATTCGGAGGAATGTCGGAGAAAATCTACGTGTTGCTGTCGAAGATGCCATAAGATATTTTTTTAGCCATAGGAGTGTCGCAGTAAATATTTTTTTAATCTAGGACGCCGCTAACTGCCACAAGTGTGGCAGGAAGGGAGACGCACCACACGTCTCTAATGCAAACAGATTGCCACGTCATTGCATGCATGCATGTAGGAATCTTTTTGGATTTTCAGTTTTTAAAATGTTTTATCTCTTAAACGAAAAATCCAATTGAAGATCCGTTTTCACCATTAAATCCCTCGCGATGAGATCTTCGAAACTAGATCCCATGTTGATATGTTTTGATGAAAAAAAATTGGATTAAAAGTTGCCATGTCTATTGCATATGAATTGCCATGATGTTTACACTGAAGTTGCCATGATATTTTTTAGCTATTTTCTTCTACATTTAAAAGTAAATTTTGACATTTATGAAACGGGGAATTAAGAAACTAGACTTGCTATGAACCATAAACTAAAATTACCATGATACATGCACGTAAAATTGCCATGGTTCATACAAAAAATAATTTTCATGGTCAAAGTACTGGAGTTGCCATCATCAAAATACTAAAATTGCCATGATCTACAAACTAAAATTGCCACATGGCAACCTTACTTTAAGCCGTATGGCAACTGCGGTGTAAACATCATGACAAGTTCTGGGCAAAAAAAAAAGTTCGTCGAAACATATCAACATGGGGTCTAGTTTTGAAGATCTCGTCGAGACGGATTTAATGGTGAAAGCGGATTTGTAGTTTGCCTTTTTATTTAGGAGATACAACATTTTTAAGCCGAAAATCAAATTTTTTTTTTACTGATGTCATCTATTTATACATGGCAAAATGAGTGATGATGGAGGCGTGTGTGCGATGTGCAAACGCCCACACGTGTGGGTGCTAACATTTTCGTTAATCTAAGTAGTAAGGGAATATCTTTTTGTGAGATATTCTTTTGATGATTTTTCGGCGGCCCAAGCGGCTGGGCTCCTCCCGCAACCAAAAATAGAAACTCAGCCGCCGCCGCGGCGCCGCCCCTTTCTCTTCTTCTCCCTCCCTGAGCGCAACCGCCCACCCAAATCCCCCGCTCGCCACGAGGAACCGCCGCCTGCGATGACGCGCCGAAGCCGGGAACGCCGCGCGGCCGCCGGCGACGGAGACCCCGCCGGCCCCCCGCATTACGCCCCCGACGAGGAGCGCCGCCTCGCCGAGGAGGTGCTCTACCTCCACTCCCTCTGGCGCAGCGGCCCGCCCGCCCCCGCCGGTCCTCCCGCGCGACCCGCCGGGGGCTCCCGCGCCACCCGCGCCAGCGCCGGAGGCTCCCGCCCCGCCCGCGCCCGCCCCAACCAGCGGAAGCGCCGCAGGACCGAGCGCCCCGCCGCGGATTCCGAGGAGCCCGGCGCCGACTGGCCCCTCGCGCCCTCCCCGCCCGCCTCCCCATCCCCCGCCTCCTGGCCCGACGCCGCCCCCTCCTCCCCAGCGCCCAGGCCGCAGCCGCAGCAGCAGCCTTCCCCCGCCTCGCTCGCGCAGCGGGACGCGCTCCGCGCCGCCGAGGAGTTCTTCTCCGCGCGCGGCGCCGATGGCGACGACGAGTCAGAGGGGTCCGAGTCGGAGGACGGCGGCGACGCGGCGGCCGAGTTCTTCCTGGGGCTGTTCGAGCGGGACGCCGGGCTGCGGGGGTACTACGAGCGGAGCCACGAGGAGGGGGAGTTCCGGTGCATGGGGTGCGTGGGGAGGAAGAGGAAGGGCAGGGGCCAGGCCAGGAGGTTCCGGGACTGCGTCAGCCTCGTGCACCACGCGCGCGACGCCACGCGCTGCGGCAGGCCGCTTGCGCACCGCGCGCTCGCCGCCGCCGTCTGCCGTGTGCTCGGCTGGGACGTCAAGCGGCTGCCCAGCATCGTCATCGACCCCTGCGGCACGCTCGGCCAGGCGCTGCTCGCCAGGGAGGGGGCGAGTGCCGCCGCTTCCACCGCCCAGGAGGCAAAGGTTCTCAGCCCATTCGTTGCTGCAGGTCGCTCACTGACGAGACTTTGTGCTGTAACTTAATTTGATTTAATTGTTGATCGCAGGAGAATGTTGATAGTGTGCACAATGATGGCGTGGATGCAGTGAAGGTGTGCGCCTTGTTACGTTAAAATGGTGGTTATTGGTGGTTGGTGAGATTGCTGGTCAGCTGATCTGGTTTTGTTATTGATTTCAGGAGGATGTTGGTTCGGAGAAGAAGGGCTCCTTGAATGATGACAGGAAGGTAACGCTGGCGTGCAAAGTTGATCACTGACGAGATCACGATACTACTGCTTGTTATTCTGATTTGGTTGTTGATTGCAGGAGGATGTTGATAGTAGAATGAATGAGGCCGCATTAAGTGATGGGGATGGAGCAAAGGTCTGCAACATACAACATAAATGATTACTGATCGATCATGAGATTGTTGCTTGGTTATGTTCTGATTTGGCTGTGACTTTCAGGACGGTGTTGATACAGGGAAGATTGGCCCTCCAAGTAATAACAATGATGGAGAGGTTCATGAGCAAGGGAGTGGTGCAGGAACTGCTGAAAAGGTCTGTATCGATGATAATTAGCCATATAAAGGTTAAAACTCCAATATGATGTACAATAGTATTTTCATGATTTTGGTTGTTCAGTATTTTCTTATCACATGCGGTTTACTGCTTTCTTACACTATCTGACATAACTGTTGTTTGGCATGCAGGAAGGTGCTATTGGCACTAAACAGGAGCATCCTAAGAGTGCAGATGATATGAGGGGCACTTGTAATGTCAGACTAGAAAACAATTCATCAAAGGTGCATCTCTAACCTTCACATTTGCATAATGTGATTGTTTTTTATTGCTTATTGTTATTTTGGCACGCAGGAAGAAGCTGCTACAGAGAATAAGGAGGAGCATACTGACGGTGTTGTTGACTCTCGAGATGATATTGGTAACTTGGGAAACAATTTAATGGACTCATCAAAGGTATTGTCTCTCTCTCTCTCTCTCTCTCTCTTAACTCGTCGCATATCAGCATGCTTGAAATCAATCTGTTTTAACTTGATGTGTTGTGTGCAATCACTACCTTAGGTGTACTCGTGCACTCATGACATCTGGACATCGCGATAGGAGATTCTAGATTGACAAGCCACTCACTGAACGTGTTATCCTCCACCTGCCCATCCTAGCCTCGCCAGTTTACAGCCCTCTCACCCAACCAAAAACCTTAACCCATGACTGGGCAGGGCCAACGATGAACGGGCGTAATGCCACAACAATAACGGCGGCCCATTTCTGCCTGCCAACCCAAGCCTTGCCTGCAACTGTCTTTGGCCATCCAACCTCTGCTCCCATGTCTCCTGCCTCCCTGACCAACCTTACCGGATCAGGACCTTGTCCCATCCTGATCCGGTCACATGACTCGTGCCACCGATGGGGCCATCATCATGGGTAGTTGGTACTCCCACCGACTTCACAGCTTGCACAATGTTGTCAGATCTGCTGCATCTGCATTTCAAAGATTACACGCATTAGCAGACATCATGTATATTTTTGTTATGCATTTTTGGGACACTTTTTAGGTAAATGGAAGCAAACACTGTTCCGACCTCCTTCATCAAAAGATACACATGTTTGGTGCATTATCTTATATTTTTCTGTTTTGTATTTTTGTACTGGTTGGTAATAGTATATTTTGTTGAAAAAGTAGCATGTCAAACATTATATTTGTGGGTTGCATTTGCGTACATAGATATTTTTTCTAATGCATTTTTGTGATAGGCAAACATATTTGTCATACATTTTTTTTATTCATTCAAATTATAAAATTGGATGTGAGGAAGTGAGTCTCAGCCAAATGTGTGGAGGGTTGACATGAAGACATACTAAGTGGCATGATATTTGATGTCCACCAGTCCTGATTTGGATTCTCAACCACATGTTCTTGTCGAACTATCCAGATCTCTTTTTTGTAGCATGATATCCAGATCTCAGTAGTGCTGGAGTACACCAAAAATGGTAATTGAACAACAAGATACTCCACACATGCATTTCGAAACTCAGTTTTGACAATTAATTTGACTAACCAGAAGTGGGTTATGTTCTACAAAAATTGTTTTATCGGATTCGTGTTTGAACAAAGTTTCCAATGGTATAATTCTTTATGACATAGGAGTATAAGACATAATCAAATTAGTGGTCAAAGTTAAATCATGCAAAACAAGGACGCCATGTAAAAGGGGACAGAGGGAGTATGCCTTTTCTCATGCATTTGGCCCAAAATCAGTTGAAATGTGTGCTGTGATGATAAACTATTGTGATGGTGTGGATTTTCTGGCCCAGATGAAGATTAGGTAAAATAATACTCCCTCTGTCCCAAATTACTTGTCTTAGATTTGTCAGATACAAATCTAAGGCAAGTAATTCGGGACGGAGGTAATAGAAAGGTAGACTTAAAAGGTTCTTAAGAGAATCTGCTCGGCTGACTAGCTAGCTATGTTACGAACAAACAATAGAAGTTTCTGAATAGAAATCCTGAATGTATATAATTGGATGAAGTATGTATAAATTTGAAGGAGCAAATATCATCCCACAATGTACATCCAGTAATTTATTTGACTTCTTTTAGGGAGTGTTTGTGTGTGTGGAGTTTGCAGATGTGAACCAAGATCATCCGAACATTCTCCTAGCTGGCTGTTGTGATGGCACCCACATATTTATGGATGACACCAGTATTTGGCTGTTGTGACCCACATACTTCCTGATGACATCACTATTTGGCTACTTGCTGATGCTAAGTTCATGTTTTCTGGAATGCAGAGTTGAAAGTTGAGATTGTGCTGTGTACACACGAACTGAAGGAGCACATCCTGGCATCTATCCAATTCGACCATGTGGAGAATGCGGGCGACCATTTCCTATTTTGTTTCGTGAATTCTACCTGAGCATTTCTCGATTTTGCAGTTGTGTAGTTAATCAACTGTTCTTCCGTGGCCCAACTGAGCATAGCTCGTTCTCTCACTGGAGCACTCTCATGTTAAAGAGAGAAGTTTCTCTTGTGGCCAGTCAGATTCAGTTGCAATTTCTTGAAATGAATGAAGTGATGTGGTCCTTCTTTCCCTCCAAATCGAAAGGTTTCTGAGCTTTGTTGTGATATTGCTTACAATTTTGACAAAATATGGTTGGAGTAAAGAATCCCTTCCTTCTCCAACAGGCGAGTCTTTGACCAATTTTTCTATCAAGGAATTCAAACACCCTACTCTGTCCGTTTTAAAATACTCGGAAGCCCTATTCAAACTTTTGTAAGTTTGGCCATGTAATATATAGAAAAATATATTAGCAGCTGCAAGACTACAACATCAAATAACTCTCTTTAAAAGACACGCCAATTGCCAAGATTAAACGGAGTCTCGAGGTAGGAAGAGCCTGGGGAGACCTTATTCCAACATACCATGGCCACCACCACATTTTCATGTCGCCACAGAAACAAAAATCTAAGGAAAAGAAAACGAGATGTGTGTGTCCCCACTCCTCTCACCATTGACAAGGCCGCCGATCGAGGAAGAGGAGGGATACTGAGGCAGTGGCATGTAGAAAAGCTTTGGTGGCAGCAGCTAGGTTGGGAACCCCAGACGGAGTTTACTTTGAGGCCTTGTGTTAGGCACGTTGATAATTGGAAGGCGGTAGATCTGTAGTTAGATTGCAACCCTTATATTGATATGTATAACTAGAGGAATTTACACTATATTATGGTGTGTTGCTCACAACCGCATGATAGGTAAAATGTGATTGGTAGTTTGATATCTGAAAACTAGTTTAATTTACACTATATCAATTCCAGTACCAAGTGTTTGTTTGGCCAGAATGAGGAAAGGGAATGGGAGTTTACACGTTGGAGTCTAATAGGGGATTAGGCACGAGAAGTTGAATTTTAGTCTCAATGCCATGTTTGATGTGTGGTGGGAATTAGTAAAGGAAATTAGAGAGAAAATAACTTTCCACGCGAATTAACAGGGGATGCCGGGAAGAGATATGTGGGAATTGACCTCCTTAATTTCCTTTCCCGTCTCACCTCAATTCCCTTACCCTACAACCAAACAATGGATTATATAGGTCATATACCCCTTAAATTCCCATTCCCTACTTCTAACAGTGCATATAAATAAATCAAACAAATAAGTAAGATCGTATTTAAGATCGAAGCTCATTTGTTGAATGTCATGCATTACCACAAAACATAAATGTGATGTTCGTTGTTGGCCGTTGTTTTCCATACAACTGATACGTTCTGCTATCCTTCTATTCTAAACCCAAAAAATTATATGACTTAATGAAAACATATTTGAACCGCTCGCTTATGCAATTTGCTGCAAAACCATCTCTAATGAAATGCAATTTGCCATATTTTCTAAAGTAGGGAAATTATTTCGCTCAGACAGTTGTAATTGAACAGGCCATCCCCCACCCCGCTCACTCTCAACCATCAATCTTATCACAAAAACCACTAACTCGTGTTAAGTGAGCCAGTGATCGATGCCACCATGGCAGACCAGTAGCAAGGGAAAAGGGCGACAACCACCTTCAGATGTTAGGCCTATAACAAATATTTCTAGATAGAAAGATATGGCTACCTCAACATGCACTCAATAAAAATGATTTACAGAACAACAAAAATCGAAAGAGACATTGCTCAAAACATCATTGAAATTTACAACTTGTACATTGCACAACTTAAGTGTGTGTTGAAGTAAAAAAAATATTTTTACAATAAAGACAATCGAGGTGACCCACGATCAAACTCTAAGTGAACATATTTATCATCATGATTGAATATGAAAAAGGCTAACCTGACGCTAGCATGCATGCATGTCACGATAAATTCTTGCTCGGCCATGGCAAAATTGGTCACTTGCCTCAAGTTGATCATACAAAATTTAAATAACAAATTAATTTGAAATTTTAGTTATATAATTACAACTTGGGAAAAAGAAGTTCCAACTCTTTCAGGCAATATTTATATCCAGCAAAGCAAGATTTTATTGTAGAAGAAATGGAAACAATGGTACCAAATGAAGTACTCGATCTTATGACCTAATTTATTTAATTAATGGACAAACCACCCATTTAATGAAAAAGGAGCATGGTCTTATTCAAATTGAAAGTGCTTCGCATTCTTTAACCAGCTATGTGCTTCCAGAGTAAGCGCTATAGTTTGTCTCCAATACTCAGAAACTTGATCAAATCATCTTGAACCAATTATGTGCTTTAATACAATTTCCGAAGTAAGAGTTTTAGTTTTTCCAATATTCAGCAACTTGATCGAATCATGCTTTCACAATTTTTTAATCGCCCTGTCGAATGGCATGTTCTCCTCAGCAGGAATAGGCAGGTCCTTCCCTCAAAACCACCCTCGAGAGTTTTCTACCTCATACGTCTCAGAAATTTGCTATCCTAATTTTTCCTATCTTAAATGAATCCATTTTATAAATAGTCGATCCATCTTGTTTTGGGGTTGAGCAGAAGAAATTAGTTATCTAAGTTTCAAACCATAGTTATTGGCATACTTTTCATGAAGTCTCCTTACCATGAGAAAGTGGTCCCTAAAAGGAAGATGCGATGATTACCATGAGAAGTTAGTCCCTACAAAAGGTAGGGTTAAAAAATGAACTTATATGATGAAAAGGAATGCTCATTTCTAGCAGTGAACGGGTACATTCGATCAGTGGATGCTACAAAATCAATGGAACGGCCAGATCTCATCTCCAGGCTCATTTGAGACGTAAGAGGTAATTTGTCAGCATCAAATCCATTTCTCAGCATCAAATCCAGGGCATATCCTACAAATAGCATTCAGGTCAGAAACAAATGTTCCCTGCCTTGCCTTGCCACTTGCACGGAAACATATATATGCTTGTGTGACTTCTTACTTTCTGTGATCTTCGATTTTGAGGTTCTACATCCACAAAGTGAAGAGAATAACTTGGTTTCATGTTTTTAATTGGGAGTTCATAACCATATAAAGATGTTCCGAGGATCACGCAACCAATTCATACATAATCTGGTCCTTGAATGCCATTCAGAACTCTTAACTCAATCTGCAGTAAACACATACAGATAAGCAACTGATCATTGTCAAATAGATTTTCATGGCATGATGGATTTTTCTTAATTAAGATTTGAGTTCCTAAGTAATATGGTGTGTCGCAGATTTTGCAGCGTACTAATTTTATAGCGACCATTGTTGGCTTTGCTTTCTTCTACTCAGCACATGAAGTATTTTTCTGTAGATGTTAAATACAGGTTTCACGACAATTAATAAGGCACCATACGCACATTTGTCTGTGACACAAATTAAAGGTTGTCTAAATGCAGATTTTGCAGAGTCCTGAATTGTTTTTTACATAGTACTTACATAACAGAGAAGCAAGACTGTAAGGGATTCATCCTACCTGCTCGGAGGAGGTCGAGCCACAACATACTCTAGCTATTTAGGACATTGCTGCTAGTTAACTGCGCGTGTGTTGCTACTGGTGAAGTACACGAAAATGAATCAAACTAATGATTAAGTGACATGAGTGAAGTCATTTGAATATATATCACCTTTTATCAAATTCTTTAGTACATACCATGAGAGCAAATATGCACCAGTCGCCTGTTTTTTTCGATGGTAAAATTATGTGCTCATCGTCGTCTTCTTCCTCTTTCTGTCCCCACCTCTTCTTCCTCTTCCCGTACCCACGGACACTGGTCACGGCTAGTGCCAATGTCGTGCACCTCCCTACACAAGCTGCCTTCTCCATTGGTTCACCGTTTCCCCCAACCCACCCTCCAATAAGACGCTCTGACACTGGTCGCGGACGATTCGATGTCGCCCTGCCCGAGCCACCTTCTTTGTCGGCCCACCATTGCCCCCGAGCCATCCTTCGACAATGGGCGCGACCTGTGCCGATCCCGCGTGTTGTCCTGCCCGGGCCACCTTCTTCGTAGGTCCACCGTTGCCCTCGACCATTCCTCTACCCACCCCACCCCTTCTTCTAAAATTCCATGCTCGTTGTCGACTTCTTCCTCCTTCCGTTCCCATCACGCACCTTTCGACGGCGCTAGTGAGCATCCGCACCGCATGATTGGTAAGGCTACATTTTTGTTGCCAAATTGGACATAACTAAAAAAAGGTCTGGAAAGGTACTACCTCCGTTTCAGTTTACAAGTCCTACGCGTATACCTAGATTGCCAATTTTATCACCTTAATATAAACTATATAACACAAAAATTATACCTTCTAGAAGTAGAAACTCCGAAGTTTATGTTGATATATTTTTTGTAATATATGACTTGTATTAGGTTGGTCAAATTGACGACCTAGGGGTACGCGCACGCCCTGTAAACTAAGAGAGAGGTAGTATTGATTTCACTACAGAAAGAAGGTCTAGACAGGTAGCTGCTATCATTTTTCAGTTTATACAGCGATTTTTGTAGCATGAACAACTTTCATAAAATGGATTATACTTCCCCTAATTAAATTTGACTTATTGCTGTGTCTGTGCTGATGCATACTGTCTGTAAGCTTTTTTTCAATCAAGATTTTATTTCCTAATTAATATGATGTGTTGCAAATTTTGTAGCGTAATAATAATTAATAATTAATATGATGTGTTGCAGATTTTGCAATCAAGATACTGACTTACTGTTGCATGTCTAGCATTCATTCAATACAATCGAACCTATGAGGGAGTTGGACGTAATGGATTTTTTTCCTAGACGGTCAATTAGTAAGCATCTAGCCTCACTTAGAGAATTGTTATTGATGATGTAGTGATCACAATCAAGCTTCAACAAGTACTACCCATTAGTAAGGACAGCTGATGCACAAACCTGTAGAAAACATTCAACTTCGATTACATCTGGATAATCAAAGTATATATGCCAACTTTCTATTTCAGTGACATGTAATTACTCACAAATGCAGGCATGACACTATCAAGGCCTCCCCGACTGTCACTATCAAGGCCTCCACTCGCATATCCGGATATATAGATCTTAATAAAGTAACCATTGCTAGAAGATGAGGTACACCTGAATCATTCGAGGATGCATGGACCCTAGCCAAGGTGTGACATCTTGCATGGTCCGTGATTTTCATGCAAATAAAAAAAATGACAGCCAGGACTTCAGCTACACACTAGTAGAAAAAGGGGCTTTCGTTCGGGCCTGGCCAGCCCATTAGTTCCGATTCTGCCACGAACCGGGACCAATGAAGGCATTTGTCCCGGTTCGTGAGCCCAGGGGCCGGCCGGGGCCTCACAGGCATTGGTCCCGATTTGTCTGGGCCCATTTGGCTCGGCTCTTGGCACGAACCGGGACCAATGGGCCTCGCTCCTGGCCCACAATCATTGGTTCCGATTCGTGGCAGGAACCGGGACAGAAGGATGGCCTTTAGTCCCGGTTCCAGCCACGAACCGGAACAAATGAGTTGCCTATATATACCCCATCGCCGACGAGCAGAGCACTCCACAGTGCTCTGTTTTTTGCTGGCCGGCGAGGAAGGGCATTTGGGTGCTCTAGCTCACCTCTTATGCATGTGAGGTGTTCGATGAAATGCCCGGGCCACACTAGTTAAGCTTTCTCCTCTCGAAGCTCGACCTCCGAGCTTCATTTTTTCCGAGATTTGTCTAGGTTTAGTGGTCCGTCACGCCCCGTCCTCGTCTTCACCACCGTCGATCGCCCGCGCCGATCTCGTCGCCGGCACCACCGTGGTGAGCCTCTTGTTCTTATCTTCTTTCTGAAAGAAACAAAATCTTACTTTAGATAGATACTTGTCTAATTTTCTTACTTTTGACACACATAATTATATATAATGCACGCAGATGAACTGGCAATGGATGTACGGTGACAGACACACCTCTGAGTACATTAAGGGCGTGCATAATTTTCTCGAAGTGGCTGAGGCAAACAAGCAGAATGGTTTTATGTGTTGTCCATGCCCTAATTGTGGGAATACGAGGTCTTACTCTGACAAGAAAATCCTTCACACCCACCTGCTTATAAGGGTTTCATGCCAGACTATAATGTTTGGACGAAGCACGGAGAAATATGGGTTATGATGGAAGACAGCGAAGAAGAAGAGGACGATGGCAACAATGTGCCCCTTGAATACGGTGATGCTGCAACGGGGGAAGCTGAAGATCAAGAGGAAGCTGAAGATCCAGAGGAACCAGACGATGTGCCCGATGATGATCTCCGCCGGGTCATTGTTGATGCAAGGGAAAAGTGCGAAAGTGAAAAGGAGAAGCTGAAATTCGATCGCATGTTAGATGATCACAAAAAAGGGTTGTACCCCAATTGCGAAGATGGCAACACAAAGCTCTGTATCGTACTGGAATTGCTGCAGTGGAAGGCAGAGAATGCTGTGCCTGACAAAGGATTTAAGAAGCTACTGAAAATATTGAAGAAGAAGCTTCCAAAGGATAACGAATTGCCCGATAGTACGTACGCAACAAAGAAGGTCGTATGTGATAACCCACAAGTATAGGGGATCGCAACAGTTTTCGAGGATAGAGTATTCAACCCAAATTTATTGATTCGACACAAGGGGAGCCAAAGAATATTCTCAAGTATTAGCAGTTGAGTTGTCAATTCAACCACACCTGGATAACTTAATATCTGCAGCAAAGTATTTAGTAGCAAAGTAATATGATAGTAGTGGTAACGGTAACAAAAGTAACGGTGGCAAAAGTAATATTTTTGGTGTTTTGTAGTGATTGTAACAGTAGCAACGATAAAGTAAATAAGCGAAGAACAATATATGGAAAGCTCGTAGGCATTGGATCGATGATGGAGAATTATGCCGGATGCGGTTCATCATGTAACAATCATAACATAGGGTGACACAGAACTAGCTCCAATTCATCAATGTAATGTAGGCATGCATTCCGAATATAGTCATACGTGCTTATGAAAAAGAACTTGCATGGCATCTTTTGTCCTACCCTCCCGTGGCAGCGGGGTCCTAATGGAAACTAAGGGATATTAAGGCCTCCTTTTAATAGAGTACCAGAACAAAGCATTAGCACATAGTGAATACATGAACTCCTCAAACTATGGTCATCACCGGGAGTGGTCCCGATTATTGTCACTTCGGGGTTGCCGGATCATAACACATAGTAGGTGACTATAGACTTGCAAGATAGGATCAAAAACTCACATATATTCATGAAAACATAATAGGTTCAGATCTGAAATCATGGCACTCGGGCCCTAGTGACAAGCATTAAGCATAGCAAGGTCATAGCAACATCAATCTCAGAACATAGTGGATGCTAGGGATCAAACCCTAACAAAACTAACTCGATTACATGATAGATCTCATCCAACCCATCACCGTCCAGCAAGCCTATGATGGAATTACTCATGCACGGCGGTGAGCATCATGAAATTGGTGATGGAGGATGGTTGATGATGACGACGGCGATGAATCCCCCTCTCCGGAGCCCCGAACGGACTCCAGATCAGCCCTCCTGAGAGGTTTTAGGGCTTGGCGGCGGCTCCGTATCGTAAAACGCGATGAATCCTACTCTCTGATTTTTTTCTCCCCGAAAGCAAATATATAGAGTTGGAGTTGAGGTCGGAGGAGCTCCAGGGGGCCTACGAGGTAGCGGGGCGCGCCCTAGGGGGGCAGGCGCGCCCCCACCCTCTTGCCTAGGGTGTGGGCCCCCTGGTCTTCATCTTTTGCAAGGATTTTTTATTATTTCCAAATAGACGTTTCGTGGAGTTTCAGGTCATTCCGAGAACTTTTGTTTCTGCACATAAATAACACCATGGAAAGTCTGCTGAAAACAGCGTCAGTCCGGGTTAGTTCCATTCAAATCATGCAAGTTAGAGTCCAAAACAAGGGCAAAAGTGTTTGGAAAAGTAGATACGACGGAGACGTATCAACTCCCCCAAGCTTAAACCTTTGCTTGCCCTCAAGCAATTCAGTTGATAAACTGAAAGTGATAAAGAAAAACTTTTACAAACTCTGTTTGCTCTTGTTGTTGTAAATATGTAAAGAGACCTTTGGTCCCGCTTGGTGGCACCAACCGGGACCATAGGCCTCAGTTTCCCGCCCTTTGGGCTGCCAAAAAGAGACCTTTGGTCCCGGTTGGTGGCACCAACCGGGACCATAGGTGGGCATTGGTACCGGTTGGTGCCACGAACCAGTACCATTGGTTTTGCTATATAGGGTAGCACTTGTGAAAATTTCGCCAACTGCTCCCATTCCCCCCGACGCCGCCAGGCCGTTCCTCGTCGTCGTCGCCCCGAGCCCCGGCCCCGACGCCGTCACCGCGCCCCTGACCAGCCATCGACGTCGTCCTCGCCGTCGCCGTCGCCGTCGCCGTCGCCGTCACCGCCCCCGAGCCGCTCCTCCCCGAGGCATCGCCGCACGCGCGCGTAACCCTTCCCCCCACGAGCCCCCCGTCCTCGTCGCCGTCATTGTCGCCGGCCTCGTCGTCGTCCTCATCACCGGCCTCGAGCCCCCAGTGAGCCCCTTCCCATCACGATCCGTTAGTGCATTTTTAGCATTTTTTTCATAGTTTTTTGTTCATAGTTTTTTGTTCATAGCATTTTTAGGCTGTATAGTTTTTATTTGTTCATAGTTTTTTGTTCATAGCATTTTTAGGCTGTATAGTTTTATTTTAGGTTATTAGTTCTACTGTTAGTGCATTTAAAGTTAGTTTATTTTTAGTTGAACTAGTTGATTAATTAATAAAACTACTTTATTTTACTATATATAGTAGTAGTTTATTTATAGTAAGTGCTTAATTAGTAGTTGAAGTAGTTGATTTAATAAAACTACTTTATTTTACTATAGAAGTAGTTTATTTTTATCAAGGAAATTAATAGAACTAGTTTATTTTTTAGTTAAAGCAATTATTCCCGCATCGACGTCGATGATGCCTATCCCGCATCCTCGTCATCGACTCGGCGGAGGAGGCCGGCTTGATCAGAGGGGCCATGTCCGGGACTGGGCTCTGCCGGGCTGGGTTTGGGAGGTGCTACCTTCTGGGGGCGTAGGTTGGTGAGGAGCCAGCCCGTCGTTGACCCGATCCTTGTTTGGTGGCGGTCGCGTGGGCCAGTGACGGTGCCGAGGCTTCCGGACACCGCAGAGGTGGTACGTCACCGTGTCAGCGAGGAGGACGAGCACGTCCGTCGCTACATGGTTACGTTGGAGGGCAGGTTCAACAATATCTGACAGGTTCTTCAGGGATCTCACTGGAGCGATCCTGTGATGGTTCCTTCTCTTTGGGTGTCCACCGCCCGCGCCGATACCCGTCGGGCGCTACGGTTCTAGCTGTATTGGCGATGCTATATGTATGATAGTATTCGAGGTGTATTAGTGATAATATTCGACGATGTACGGACGTACGGAGATGATGTAGTTTTGCTTATAATTGAATGCATCCTTATTTCAATACTACTTTATTTTGCGATTTGATTTTGCTTATTGAATGCTCAAATTGGAAAACTACTCCTACTTTGAATGCTAAAATTGGAGAGCACTATGCAAGGCGTGTGCATATGATTAGTTGATAGCTTATAGAGTTTTTGTTTTCGCAGAAATCTAGGAGCCCCTGGCCCCTCCATCATCCCCGCCGTCGTCCCCGTCACCGACCCCCTCCGACCTCGAGGTGAGACCAGCCAAATCCTCTTTTAGAAAGATAATTAAATGATATTTCGGGTCGACTTTAAGTCTGTCGAGTCTCCACCATATATGAGAGGACGAAGAATCCCGACTGTTGTTGTGGGGGTAGCTTCTCCTTCGTTCCCGTGTGCTAGACAATTTGGTGTAATGCACCCAGGAACGAAAGGAAGAGCTACCATCACCGACAGTCGCAAATGTCAGAGAGGAATCAGTGAGGGAGAGTTCCACCATATATATATGAGAGGACGAAGAATCCCGACTGTTGTCATGGGGGTTGCTTCTCCTTCGTTCCCGTGTGCTAGACATTTTGGTGTAATGCACTCGGGGACAAATGGAGGAGCGACCATCATCAACGGTCGAATGTATACACCGCGTGAGCTGAGAGTTTTTAAGAAAAGACTCGACAAACCGATAGTCAACCCGTGATGAATAATAATGATCTAATTTAGTTTTTGTAGTACACATATTTAATTGCACAAGTTTAATCTTTGAATTATGAACGTATGAAATGTCGTCATCGGACGATGAAAGTCTCCCGGGGGAGTGCGGCTGGTGCCACGACGATCGAGGTTTGTGTGACAGGCCTCACCTGGACGATGATCAGTGCTTTAGCATTAAGCTCGAGGAAACCTTCGATGTTAAAACAATACGCAACGGTGACAAGTGTTTTTTTCGTAATTAAGAATGACTTCAACTATTTCAACGTGTAATTTTCATCTTTTACAATTCGAGTATAGCTTATCCCATGCCATGCAAGACGCTATGTCTTGGAGAGGATGGATTTTGAAGACCATGAAAATTTTGAAATGAAGAAAATTCACCTAAGGACCCATCATGATGTGGATCTTGAAGTAAATCTGTATAATGCTGAGAGCGTAACCCATTTTGGTTGCAAAAATTGGGAAGCATTTTGCAAGTTGTATGGTTTTGATGAGGGTATGCTTGTCACCATGGATCTTGGTGATCCTGACATCGACCAAGACAATATGGACATTTTGGTCCTTGTTGATACGCCTCCAGTTCTACCGCTATGTGAGTTTCTCAAATATAGTTAATTATTAACTAATTTATATTGTTTATTTCAAAATAGTTGACAGCTTATTTCCATTGACAACTTATTTTGATTGTTCAAACAATGTGCGGAACATGGTAGACAAAACCCACTACACCGATGGCTCCGAGTTAACTTATCAGGAGAAAAATCATCTGGTCGGATTTTGTACTGATCTTGAGAATTACAATATCTACAATCAAACTCCTCAACATTATGGTCAATACGTGCCACTAGTGCATGTGTTGAACTACGGTAACTACCATGGAGATACCCTGGTAACATTTTTTACTATTACGACATCCGTGCATCTTTTGCATACTTCTAAAACTAGTACATCATTGCTAACTATGAAGTTATTACTATGTTTTTCAACAAAGAATCCCAGAGGATTGTGTGCCTCATTTGATGTATCAGAATGGCAGCCTTTCTGTTTTGAACATATATCCAGGTCATCCTACGAATCTCAACTGTCCATACCGGATTTCTAAAAGAAGTGGAGACATGCTAATCAGAGAATGGAAAAAACGTATGGACAGTCGTAAGGAGGTTCTTGGAAGCAAAAGGAAGCACCGCGCAAGAATTGGAGACATGACGATCTCCATTCTCCATAATGAAGAGTCAGGGTCTATATTGTTTTATGCTATTTTACCTTAAATAGGATATTTAGGTCCTGCATAATACTGATGATCATGTGCTAAGAACAATTAAGTAGGGTTGGTTCGATGACTATCAGGATGATGATCGTATGACTTGTTATTAATAACGAGTAGAAGTTGTATGATGACGATTAGTAGGACTTGTTATTATGATGATGCATGATGCGAGCATGAATAATTATTATATATCTGTGGGTGAAATGAACATGGATTGGATTGAAGTGAAGCCAACATGCATGTGGTGCATGTCGAAAGTAGTACAATCCAAACTTGATCAAGTTAGGATTAGTATTACTTTCGACATGCACCACATGTTGCCTCACTTCAATCTAAGTCATGTTTAGAAATAGCAGTATAGCAGTAGCACGGAGATAAGAGAGGACACATCTCTCTATTAGCTACCTATAACAACCTAAATTAACCCCCAAAACCCCTAAACCACCTCCTTTCAAAAAAAAAACCAGCCCCTGAAATGCTGACGCGTGGAAGCTTATTGGTCCCGGTTGGTGCTACCAACCGGGACCAAAGACCCTCCTGTTTGGGCTCGTCGGAGCGGCCACGTGGAGGCCCATCTGTCCCGGTTGGTATAAGAACCGAGACTAAAGGCCTAGGGCATTAGTAACGACCCTTTAGTCCCGGTTCCACAACCGGGACAGATGGGCCTTATGAATCGGGACAAATGGCCCTTTTTCTACTAGTGGCAGCATCCTAACAATGAAAATTTTATCTAATGCATCATCCTAGTTAGTGAAGACGAAATTAGGAGCACACATGTGGAATAACTTTGTAATAATCTCTGCTTGGAAATAGCACAAACAACTCAACTATAGTAAATAGAAGCAATTGTTAACTAATACAGAGGATGACAAGGACCTTCTTTAGGTGTTCAACTTGCAATAAGTAGCCCGGTTTGTCGTCAGCATCTGGGGTGTGCCATGGGATCTGCAAGCTGCAGCTGCTGGGTCGGTGATATCATTGTTGAAGAGAACTATCCGATCCTCACTATTGGAGCAACCATGAAACACCTATCAACTCGATCATCAACATTATCTTACAATCATCATTGCGCTACTTCCACCTCTTGGGGATAAATGTTCACTGGGCTGGCGAAGTTGATGGACCGGGCACCCAGTGATATATATGATATGGAAATTTAGGTGTTAGCAACCAGGGGCACCTGAAACAACAAGGATAGCCACATCAGGGTTTGACAATAATCTATTCAGCCCTGCTATCATCAAGCACAAGAAAATAAACCTTGAAATTGCACAAAAACCTACTATCAACAAGCACAAGAAAACAAAGCTTGAAGCTGCATAAATATCAAGTACCATCATTTGGAACAGCGGCCAGAAAAAAATTATCTATTCAATTCATCAAGCAAGCGCACAAGGAAAATAGTACTCACTTCCAGAGTTAGGTACCTCAACAACGTCAAGCTACCCACAATAAAGAGCCTAAGCTCAACTGTCCTTGTCGTTAAAGAAAAGAGTGGATCAGAAAATTGCATCCTCGAATCATGTCCCATGAAAGTAAATCCATCCCCCAAGATTAATTCCCCATTCTGGAGTTCATACAAAAAATCGTAGGGGCGAACATCAAACTGTACACTGTCAAAACCAGGGAATGAATGGGAAGTTTGGAACACATATGGCATCAAATGGAGAGGGAAGCTCACCTGAGGGAACCCATAGATAACTCTGTTTTGGTGCTTTACATAGAACCACAATTTGAGCCGAAACCCGACTCAGGTAATGCACTGTCTGTATACGGGCAAGGTAATGATGATGGCAGCTATGATCGCAGACACACAGGAAATATAAGTATGTTGATGAAAAGACAGAACTGAATTTAGCTAGTCACAGACACACAGTAACCTCGATTATCTTAAACCCAATGGAGTACAACTGCGTCGTAAACTCTGAAATGTCTGCCTTCTTGTTCTTTCCCAACTTCTTCACCTGTAGATAAGAAAAAAAAGGTAGTCTGAAGGCAGTAACTCCCTGGTCTAGACTCACATTCCAATTGCATACTACTACGTCACAAAAAATAGTCCCACAATTTACAGACCATGAGTCAGAAAGAATCATGCTGCTTGAACTACTTGACAAGGCATGAAACACTTCTCGCGCAGCCAACAGTAACCAGTGGGATTTTGATGTGGGGAAGACACGTACCTCCTGTCGGCGTGGGGAAATGAAAACAGTACGTGAACATGCATGCTTGACAAGCTGAGGCTGTATAGGTATTTTGCTGTGTTCCCTCTTTCTACATTGCGGCCGTAGAAGAGAGGTAGTTACTGTCAACCACATCATCTGAAAGGCACAACATCATATATAGCCACACTCTTGGTGACGTGCCATAACAGTCAAACCAGTTCATTTAAAGATTACAAATTTAGATTTCTTGAGACTCCGGTTACTCACAAAATGTCAATTGGTTAAATATTTTCACAACAAACAGAACATCTATAGTTCAGTAAGCAAAAATACTATACAGACTTCACCCAAGGAAAAATATATTTCAATTTGCCACAGAAAAATATATGTCTGCACAGAATTTCGCTTCTGAACCCTTAGTTTCCTGGCTTCTAACTCCATGCAGGAGGAAGCTGTTTTGTGCCTAAATAGTATCTCACTGACGGACTCTCTTTGAATGCATCATAAGGAAAACAGAGATAAACTTCTACTAATGTAGTTTGAGAGGATGAGTTTGACGATGGGCAAGTCAGAGTAATCTAGAGTGACTATCCCTGCTATAAATTGTTTAGTACACCACACTATATACCCTTGTCACCTAAAGTTTGACAGCCGAGAATCCCCACCAACTCGTCAAAATCCCACATCACTTCCCGTACTATGTTGTTTCATAAAAAAAATCCTAGAAGACGAAAGTTGAAACTACCATAAAGATCGGATCCGATAAAATCGAGAGTAGGATCCTTTACCCTGGTGAGAGGTTATCGATGTAGCTGATGAGCATCTTGTGCTTTTGTGTGGATGTCTCTGCGCAGGCTGCAATCCAGCTCAAGGAGCGCTCCGGAGATGTTCTGATGGCATGCCGAACGTCCCCTCCACCTCCTCAACCATCGCCGTCGCCTTCGTTAGAAGTAATGGGACCACACTTGCAGTACATGCCAAGAAGAGAGGTGTAAACCATGACGTCTTGCTCTAGCCAATACCCTTGCATCAACGCCTGTTTGAGGAAGCAAGCGTCAAGGGCGGCGGATAATCCCAAATCTGGCATGCCGCACCTCGTACATCACCCTAAAGCAGTACAGGCCATTGCCCTGAGAGCTCTACTTGTACTGAATGGTAGAGCAAACAAATTTAAGCAAGCATGCCTGAACCAAATAGAGGTGGACTCCATCAATCGACCAGACAATTATCGCAATGGTCGGATGGATTGACTGCAGAGATGGATGGATGGACGCAAAATGCACCTCGAGCATGCGCCAGATGGAGGGATCGACGGCCTTGACGACACCGTTGATCCACTCGGAGCGGCGCTCCTTGACGTCGAGGAACTTCACGCGCACTTGCACGCCGGGCGCCCAGGCGCCGACCAGCGCGTCCTCCACCTTCTGCTTGGGCACGACGAACTCCCCGGCGCCCTGGCGCGGGTAGTAGGTGACGGTGAAGGGCGCGCCCTCTGCCACGAGCCGCACGGCCTCGTCCACCTCCTCGGGCGGGACTCGCCCGCGCGTTGCGTGGCCGGCGCACGGCGCCCTCGGACACCTGCTGGGAGACGGCGGGGTACCTGGGCGCACGGCGGATCCCGGTGAGCAGCTCCCCGTCGGTGCGGCCCATGAAGAAGACGGCGTCCCTGGTGACGAGCAGCTTGGCGTTGACTAAAATGGCATGATTTGGAACGAGCCGCGCTGGGTTTTTCCGTACTTTGACGGCGGCTCGAGGGGATCGTGCGAGAGGATGAAACAAGGTACGTTTGGTGGGAGGGGGCATCGATGGGGCATCAACGAGGGGTAAGAATGCATGCATTAGGAAAATTAGGATTTAGGGCATGTACAATAGTATCTACTCAGCCGTCTGCAACTCAGGACACGTAAGATTTTTGCCTGCGTGGAGGAAAGAGATTAACCTAAAGGAGACAGCCCGTTTGTTGAATTAACGATCGTCTATTCCCATAAAAATCGCCGCTTAACGTCGTGCATTTTCCCGTTGTACAAGGGGAGTCTGTAACAAACCGTTTCTCTTTCTGGAGAATCTTTTTTCTGTTTTTTTATTCGCTCGCTTCGACCGGCCGGCATGGGTCAGCCACCACCTATATCGGTTTGTTACAGACAACTAGACGAACTGTGCGTTGTAACCTGTGTCGATAGTACAACCTATATATGATGTGGCATGGTATTACAGACAGATCTTGTCTAAACAATTGTACATGCCCTTAGAATTGATTGTCACTAAACTGAATTTTATGGGCAAATAGCTCCTATGCGACGTCGTTGGTGTGAATTGTCTCTCATGCGACGTCGTTGGCTGTAGTAGCTCTCATGCGACATCTGCGTTGGAAAAAATAGCTCCCATGTGACACACCATTTACGCGGCTAGTTGGCTGTTAGTTAGGCTGAGGTTTGGTTAGGACACTGGGGGTTATGTGCTCTGACTGGTGGGGTCCACCTATGGCCACGTAGTCAAGAGTCAACCGTCCACGACTCGACCGGTGACTGTGTGACCGTGCTCGACTCGCCCGTGCTGGACTGGGCGAGCGGCGCCGCCGTAAGCATCTTCTCCGGCAGCGGTTTCTTCTCCGCGGTGGTGGAGCGCATTTCTCGGCAGCGGCAGAGCTATTGCGAGGTGAGCCCGAAACCCTAGTCCCACTCCCCAGAATTTTGGGGGATCTGTGGCCTCATGCTCCCCTCTGTTTCTTGGCGATTTAGAATCGGGCTCCATTGGATCCGGGGGTTGTTTCTTCTCCGCGGCCCGGTGGTGGAGCGCCTATCTCTGCAGCGGCTATTGCGAGTGAGTATTTTCCAAACACTACTCCCATTCCACTGAATTTTGGATAAATCTGTGGCCTCATGCTGCCCCTGTTTCTTGGCGTTTTAGAATCTCGATTGCATAGGAGATGGAGCGAGGGCTGGATGAGATGGAGCGAGGAGACAGTGCTTCAAATCGGTAATGCCACCCTCTTTTCTTGGCGATTTAGAATCAAACTCGATTTGGTAGTGACTGTCGCCGCTGCCTGCCATTGACAAAACAAGGGAGGTTCAGGTTCTGCCACCACATTCGCAATTATAGTGGAATTTTTTCCCTGTAAAGCCAAGCTTAGTGATGGCAGTGTCCAAGACATTGATAGAGATACCACCGTGAGGTTGGATGTCGAATTTGCAGATGTTGATCCCCAGGAATTGGAGAGCATGAAGGAGAAGGCCGTGAGCAATTTGGTGGAGAGAATTGGGGAGAGTATTGTTTGGGGTCCAGAACAAGAGGTATCTCTACAACGAATCGATAACTATAATGGTGAATATGTGAGAATTGAAGATGGAGAATCCATGGTTGCTGAAATTGATCAGCAAGAAGGGTGGGCAAGCAAACAAGTAACATTTTATGCAGAGCTAATTGATCTGCAAACTCATTCCAGAGTTGGTTATGTGCCATCAAAGATGGCTGCACAGATGGAAGATGATGAGTGGGTTTCACAAAAGAAGATGTTGGCATTGTTGACTGAACCGACTGTAGTAGCTGAAGATACAGGGATTGATGCAGATGGAGAGGAGGGAACCCATGGTGCTAGGAAGATTGTTGTTGACTGGAATGTAGTAGAGTTGAATGAAAAAACAGATTTGGTCATTACACCAATATCTGACATTGATATGGCCGAAATGTTTGGCATTCAAGTTGATGACAAAGATAAGGAGAAGGATGACAGTTCTTTGCCTGCTGAAGGTAACACAGGCCCTAGAAATGCAAATGAGGATGAAGAACAGCTGATGAGAGAGGCTGCAGATGATGTGGATGATGCAGATGATAATGAGCTGGTTTGTCTGTATGACAAAGAGAACCCAGTTATTGAGGTGGGAAAGTTATGGCCAAGCATGAAGGAGTTTAGGATGTCTTTCAGGACCTATGCAGTGAAAAAAGAGTTTGATGCCAAGACTATGTGGACTGATCAAAAGAAATTTTATGCTCGGTGCAAAGGTTGTGATGGTGGTGGCAATCCTTACAAATGGTACTTGTCTGCCAGACTACAACCTGATGGAAGTACAGTAAGGGTAAATCAAATACCACACCAGCATACATGTATGACCACTTCACAGAGAGTTTCAAAGATGACATCACAGCTTTGGGTTACAGAGAAGATTACTCCTATTTTAGCCAAGACTCCAAACACTACTGCAAAGAGGCTTAAAGTTGACTTGGAGAAGCTGTACCCCATCCAGCTACAATATACCACAGTGTGGAAAGCAAAACAAAGGGCCATGAAATCATTGTATGGTGACTGGGCAAATACATTTAGGATGTTGTATAGTTTTAAAGCAGAGGTGGAGAAGAGGTCACCTGGGAGTGTGGTGGAGATAGATACAGAGGTAACAGAGGATGGCAAGGTTTTATTCAGCAAGTTTTTTATGTGTTTGAAGCCTTGCATAGATGGATTCAAAGCAGGTTGTCGTCCATATTTGAGCATAGACTCATATTTTTTGACTGGAAAGTGGAATGGTCAGTTGGCTGCATGCAATGCTCTAGATGGACACAACTGGATGTTCCCAATTGCAATAGAAATGTTTCAGTCAGAGACAGAGGCATCATGGATATGGTTCATGATGCAACTGAAAAGATGCATAGGGCCAGTTTCTCCTTTGGCCATCCACACAGATGCATGTAAAGGGTTGGAAAATGTAGTAAAAAATGTTTTCCCCCATGCTGAGCAGAGGGAGTGCTTTGGACATATGTGGATGAATCTGATAAAAAAATTCAGAGGAGATGAATTTGGGCGCATGTGGCCAGCAGCAAGATCCTACACCAGACAGACACATTCCTATCACCTTGGTAAGATATTGGCATCATGTAGTGATAATGAATTTGCTTCATGGTTGAACACCCACCATTCTCTGTTGTGGTATAGATCAGGTTTTAATACTGCCATAAAATGTGATCATATCAATAACAACTTGGCAGAAAGTTTTAACAACAAAGTGAAGGATTTGAAAGACTTGCCTGTGCATGACATGGTGGACCAAATAAGGATCATGATCATGCGTTTGTGCGAGTTGAGAGGAAAAAATGCTAATATTTTGGAAGGGGACAAGCTTCCAGCAGTGGTACAACAGGTGGTCAACAGGAGTAGAAATCTTTCACATCTATCTGTTGAGAAATCTTCCTTGTGGGGTGCTGAAGTTAGAGATACAAAGAGTGGCAAGAGGCATGTGGTAAATACTGAGTTGCATGAGTGCACTTTCCAAGAGTGGCAACACAATGGAAAACCATGTGAGCATTCCATACTTTTTTTGGCATCTAAACCCAGGTTAAATATGCACCCATATTTGCATGAGTATTATTCAATACAAAAATTCAAAGCTGCATATGCAAGTCCAATTCCTGCGCTGACTGACCAATCTCAGTGGCCTGAGGTGGAAATAGAATTTACCTTGTGTCCCCCTGTCACTAGAAGAAAGGCTGGGAGGCCTAAACAGAGCAGATTCAAAGCTTGGTTTGAGAAAGGTGGTTGTAGTAAGAAGGGGAAAAAGGAAAAGGAAAAGAATGATAAGCCCAAAAGGGCTCAAAAAGGTAACAAAAATAGGTGCAAGTTGTGTGAGGTACTTGGGCATAGAATTGGTTCATCCAAGTGCATCTACACTCCTCAGAGGCCAAAGTATGTTTATGTTACTGTTTTTGCAAGTTTTTGATTTTGCTACTTGTTCTAGTATCTAACCAAGTCAAATGCTTTATTTTTTTAGGAGGAAGCGTGCAGAAAAAGCCCCACCTCTTGTTGTTGAACAATGCTGGCCAGTGAAAAAAGCAAGACTCAATGGCTATAGAAGGAAGAGCACTAAGCAGATAATGTTTGGTGACAAAGATATGGAGCTAACTGAAACTGTTACTGCTGAACATGAGCTAAGTGTTTCTGTTTTGGACGATGTGATGCATACTGAATCTATTTTGTAGACGCTAGGGCAATCTGAAACTGTTGCAGATGAAGCAACTGTTGTGCTGCCATGCGAATCTCCTTTGACAACTGTGTTGCCATGTTTGGAGGTTGTGCTGCCAAGTGTTGAGTTGCAAACTGAAGTAGTTGAACAATGTGTGCCATCTACTCAATCTACAGAAGTGCAAACTGAAGAAGTGGGACATGGTCGGGTGCAAAAGTTGAGGGGGCCTAGTGGAGTTTGCAAGGGGCCAAAAAGCAGGAGCATCAGCATCAACAAACTATGCGCCGTGGAACCAAACGGTGGAAAAAAGCAGAAGAAATCGAGTGGTAGAAAGAAGCAAAAGAAATAGAGTCGAAATCATTCAAATTTGATGTGAAAACTTAAGTTTGTTGTCATTTGATGTGAAAACTTATGTTCTTTCATGTGAAAACTTATGTGCTATGATGTTGATTTGACTTGAAATAAAATTCAAATTTGAACCGACATTCAAATTTGAACCTATCTCCAATATTTTTTGAGTTCATTTGTTTGTTCTGTGATGTTGCATCGTTTTATGTACTACTATGCACTTTAGTTCATAAATCCAACCCTTTTTGTGAAGTCCAACTCATAGTCACTGAAAATGTTGTCCAAACAGGCTCCAAAGTAAGGGAAAACGGCCCCATTTCTAAGCAAGTTTTTTTCGACCTTCTCAAAATCACCCAAAAAATATTTTCTTAACTTATATTATACCTATATAGGGTCAATCACTAGTAGAAAACGGGCCTATTGTCCCGGTTCATAAGGGCTTTTTGTCCCGGTTCCCGAACCGGGACTAAAGGGTCGTTACTAATGCCCTGACCCTTTAGTCCTGGTTCTAACCAGAACCGGGACAGATGGGCCTCCACATGGCCTGCGCGCTGAGCCCAGGCAGGAGGGCCTTTGGTCCCGGTTGGTGGCACCAACCGGGACCAATAGGCATCCACGCGTCAGCATTTCTGTGGCTGGGGTTTTTTTGAAAGGGGCTTGTTTAGGGGTTTTGGGGGTTAATTTAGTTTGTTATTAGCTAGATAATAGAGAGAAGTGTCCTCTCTTATATCTCCGTGCTTGGTTTATACCACCGCTATGCTATGCCTAAACATGGCTTAGATTGAAGTGAAGGCAAGATATGTGGTGCATGTCGAAAGTAATACTAATTAATCCTAACTTGATCAAGTTTGGATTAGTACTACTTTCGACATGCACCACGTGCATGTTGCCTTCACTTCAATCCAATTCATGTTCATTTCACCCACTGATATATATATATAATAACTCTTCATGCTCACATCATGCATCATCATAATAATAAGTCCTACTAATCATCATGATAGAACTTCTACTCGTTATTAATAACAAGTCATACGATCATCATCCTCATAGTCATCGAACCCAACCCTACTTAATTGTTCTTAGCACATGATCATCAGTATTAGGTAGGACCTAAATACCATCTTTAAGGTAAAATAGCATAAAACAGTATAGACCCTGACTCTCCATTATGGAGAATGGAGATCATCCTGTCTCCAGTTCTTGCGCCGCGCTTCCTTTTGCGTCCAAGAACCTCTTTATGAGTGTCCATACATTTTTTCCATTCTCTGATTTGCATGTCTCCACTTCTTTTAGAAATCCGGTATGGACAGTTGAGATTCGTAGGATGACCTGGATATATGTTCAAAACATCAAGGCGACCATGCTCATACATCAGATGAGGCACACAATCCTCTGGGATTATCTGTTGAAAAACATAGTAATAACTTCATAGTTAGCAATGAAGTACTAGTTTTATATAGAAGTATGCAAAAGATGCACGTATGTCGTAATAGTAAAAAATCTTATCAGGGTATCTCCATAGTAGTTACCTAGTTCAACACGTGCACTAGTAGCACGTATTGACCATAATGTTGAGGAGTTCGATTGTAGATATTGTAATTCTCAAGATCATTACAAAATCCAACCAGATGATTTTTCTCCTTGTAAGTTAACTCAGAGCCATCGGTGTAGTAAGTTCTATCTACCATCTTCTGCACATTCTTTGATACTTCAAAATAAGCTGTCAACGAAAATAAGCTGTCAACTATTTTGAAATGAACAATATAAATTAGTTAATAATTAACTATGTTTGAGAAGAAGAAAAGAGGAGGAGAAGAAGGAATAATAGAGGAGAAGAAGAAGAATTCTTCTTCTCCTCTATTCCTTGTTCTTCTCCTCTTCTTTTTTCTTCTTTTTCATCTTCTTATTTATTTCTCCTATTCTTCCTCTCCTCCTCCTCCTCTTCTTCTTCTCCTTCTTCCTCTTCTTATTTTCCTTTTTTCTCTCCTTCTTTTTCTTCTAAATATGAACATATACATAAATGACTTTGATCATACATAATTTTCAGATTCCTACACAATATGAACATATACGTAAATTGACAAAGAAAATTCTATGAACAAAAAAAATCATAAAAATTCTATGAACAAAATTACAACAGAAAAAAACATAAAAAATCTATGAACAAAATTACAATAGAATAAAATCATAAAAAATCTATGAACAAAATAAAAATTCTACGAACAAAATTACAACAAAAAAATTCATAAAAATTCTATAAAAAAATTGACATATTCTTTGCATATATATGAACACACAAACTTTTGCATATGCAACAATAATATGAACAAAAAAAAATGTATGAACAGAAAAAAATTCTAACTTTTGCATCTAAACTATACATCTAAATTAACTACAACAACTCAATTAACTATACATCCTAAATTACGCATCTAAATTAACTACACATCTAAATTAGGAAATTACGCAACGGGGCGGCGATCGGCGAGGAGGCAGGACACGGGGGCGACGGTGAGGGGCGCGGCGACGATGACGGTGAGAGGCGCGGAGACGGCGACGGTAAGGGGCGCGGCGACGGGCGATGAGGAGGCAGGGGGCGGCGACGGCGACGGTGAGGGGCACGGCGTCGGGCGGCGAGGAGGCAGGGGGGCACGGGGCGGCGACGGCGTCTGGGCCGCGCGGGACGGCGTCGGAGGCAGAGGCGACGGCGAGGCGCAAATCGAGGGGCAGCCTGGCGGCGTCGTCGGGCAGGGAAGACGAACTAAATGAAAAATTTCACAAGTGCTACTTTGTAACACCCCGGATGTAACTTTCCCTATTTGTACTCCAACTCTTGCCGTTTCCGGCGTTAAGTTATATTTATTTCCTCGGGTTCGGGTCTTTGTCTCCATGTGTTGTTATCGTTGTCATGCATCTCATATCATGTCATCATGTGCATTGCATTTGCATACGTGTTCGTCTCATGCATTCGAGCATTTTCCCTGTTGTCCGTTTTGCATTCCGGCGCTTCGTTCTCCTCCGGTGGTCATTTCTAGCTTTCTTTCGTGTGTGGGGATTAAACATTTCCGGATTGGACCGAGACTTGCCAAGCGGCCTTGGTTTACTACCGGTAGACCGCCTGTCAAGTTTCGTACCATTTGGACTTCGTTTGATACTCCAACGGTTAACCGAGGGACCGAAAAAGGCCTCGTGTGTGTTGTAGCCCAACACCCCTCCAATTTGGCCCAAAACTCACCAAACTCTGCTCCATGTCCTAGAGCGTTCGATCATGATCGCGTGGCCGAAAACCGCACCTCATTTGGACTCTCCTAGCTCCCTCTAGACCTATATATACACCCCTCCGTTTTCGGATCTTCGTCCTCCCCGAAACGCTAAAACTGCACCTCCTGCCGACGGACACGTCCGATTCGGGCCAGACGTGTCCGCCACCGCCCGCCGCCGCCACGTGTCGGTGCCCCGTTGGCTGCGCCGCCGTCCCCGCCGCGGGCCCGCGGAGGCCCAGGTCGGGCCCTCCACCGCTCCCGCCCGGGCCGAGGCGCTCGCCCGCGCGTGCCGCCGTCTTCTTCCTCCCGCCGCCACCGAGCCGTCCAGCCGCCGCCGCCGCGCCGGGATCTCGCTGCCTCCGCCCGCCGGTCCTCGTCTCCGCCCGCCGCCCGGTGCCCCGGCGCCGCGCGCGACCCGAGCCGCCGCCGCCCCGGTCGCCGCCCCCGCCCCGGTCGCCGCCCCTCGCCGCCTCCTCCCTCACCGGCCGGCATGCCTCCCCTCGCCAAGTCCGGCGACGTTTCGGCGGTGAACAGTAACTCCGGTGACCTCGTAATCCGCGCAGATCTCAGATCTGAAATCCTAACCCTAGGTCGTTTTTTTGCTAAGTCCCAGAATTTTTACCTCATATGCTCCTGTTCGAGGCCCCATAACTTTGCATCTGTAGCTCCGATTTGGGCATATAGCATATTAAAATGTTCACCTCAGAAAGTACATCGTCTCATTCCATTGCATCATTTTCATTTGAGCTCATCTTGATGCCTGAAATGCTGTTAGAAGAGGGCTATTTGAGTTAATTGTCAGATCTGTTACTCCGTTTAGCACTTTTGTCATTTTTGCCATGATTAATGTGTGCATGCTATGGCCGTGAGTTCTCATATGTTTTGTTAAGGGTTTTGTCATCTATCCAGAGGTGCAACCCATGTATTTTTAGGAGGTGTGTGGTGACTTGGGCAAGCTTGCAAAGTGGTGCACTTGCTAATTCTGTTTTCTGGGACTTAGTAATTTCACTAAGTCCTGGGATTGTTTAGTTCATGATGCCATATGTTCATGTTGTTTCCTAGTGATCCGTGCCTCTTTTGAGGATGATCAGTAAGGGAGTTTTGTTAATCTTGTAGTGCTCTATCCATCCATGTCTTTGTTTGCAATTATGGAGCACCCTAGCTTGAGTCAATCGAGCTCTACTTTTGCTTCGTTGCGAATCTGGGCAGATCGTCAACTTGTTTGCGATTTTGCCGATGTTATTGTAGTTGATCCGTGCATGCTATGTCGTTGTTCTTGCCATGTATAGCTTGTATTTTGTGCCTTCTTAAGGGATGTATGCTTGTATTGCCATGACTTGTACCGTGGTGAGTGCATCGAGCTCGTAAACATGCCTTCGTGAGTTATGTTTCAGCATGTCCCAGTTTTTCTCTAAGTCTGAAACTGATTATGTTTTTGCTATGTTCGTGTGCTCGTTAGTATATTTTGTGATCCCTTTTGGCTCAAGGTCACTAAGGGATTTTTGTTAAGCTTGTTGAGTAGCTCCATGCCATGTCTTTCTTTGTCATGTTCAGGTCCTGTAGCTTGTTGTTTTGTTGCTCCGAAGAGGGCTATATGATCTGAAATTCCAGACAAGTGTTAATTTCACTAAGTCTGAGATCTGTTTTACCATTTGCGTTTTTGCCATGCTTGTTTGAACCTCCTAATGGATGATTTGGCCGTAGCTCAGTGCTAGACTTTTGTTAAGCATCTTGTGTGCATCCCTGCCATGTATTTTGTTGTCATGTTTGGATGCTGTAGCATGTTCATCTCATTGCATTTAGATGCCTACTTGCTGTAAATCACAGACCGGTGTCATTTTTGAATCGCTTGCCATTTCCAAACCGTAACTCCAATTCCGGCGTTCTTTATATCGTTTTCAAGCGATTTCATCTCATATTTCCAGTGACACACTTGGATTCCCAAGTTGAGGCTAGGTTCATGCATTTCCTATCATATCTTGCATTTTGCATCCCGCATCGCATCCCGCATAGCATATCGTCTTTGCATCGTGTTGTTTGAGTTTGCACGTGGTTGATTGTATCCTTGTTGCTTGTTTGTCTTGTTTGGGTAGAGCCGGGAGACGAGTTTGCTAACGAGGAGCCCGTTGAGATTGCTTTCGAGGACCCAGTCAACTCTGACAACTGTGCAGGCAAGATGATCATACCCTCGATATCACTACTATCTTTGCTATGCTAGTTTGCTCGCTCTTTTTCTATGCCATTGCTACGATGCCTACCACTTGCTTGCAAGCCTCCCAAATTGCCATGTCAAACCTCTAACCCACCATGTCCTAGCAAACCGTTGATTGGCTATGTTACCGCGTTGCTCAGCCCCTCTTATAGCGTTGCTAGTTGCAGGTGAAGATTGGAGGCCGTTCCTTGTTGGAACATTTATGTAGTTGTTGGGATATCATTATATTGCTATGTTATCTTAATGCATCTATACACTTGGTAAAGGGTGGAAGGCTCGGCCTCTCGCCTAGTGTTTTGTTCCACTCTTGCCGCCCTAGTTTCCGTCATATCGGTGTTATGTTCCCGGATTTTTGCGTTCCTTACGCGGTTGGGTTATAATGGGAACCCCTTGATAGTTCGCCTTGATTAAAGCTTTTCCAGCAATGCCCAACCTTGGTCTTACCATTTGTCACCTAGCCTTTTTTTTCCCTCGGGTTTCCGGAGCCCGCGGGTCATCTTATTTAAACCCCCCCGGGCCAGTGCTCCTCTGAGTGTTGGTCCAAACTAGAGTCTTGTGCAGCGCCCCCTCAGGGAAACTCGAGGTTTGGTTTTAGTTGTATGGAGCACTCATCTGAGTGTGCCCTGAGAAAGAGATATGTGCAGCTCCTATCGGGATTTGTCGGCACATTCGGGCGGCGTTGCTGGTCTTGTTTTAACCTGCCGAAGTGTCTTGAATTACCAAGATACCGAGTCTGATCGGAACGTCTTGGGAGGAGGTCTATTCCTTCGTTGACCGTGAGAGCTTGTCATGGGCTAAGTTGGGACTCCCCTGCAGGGATTTGAACTTTCGAAAGCCGTGCCCGCGGTTATGGGCAGATGGGAATTTGTTAATGTCTGGTTGTAGATAACTTGAACCTTAACTTAATTAAAATGAATCAACTGAGTGTGTTACCGTGATGGCCTCTTCTCGGCGGAGTCCGGGAAGTGGACACGGTGTTGGAGTAATGTTTGCGCAGGTTGTTCTCTAGCTTCTCGCTCGTGCTTTGCCTCCTCTTCTCGCTCTCTTTTGCGAATAAGTTAGCCACCATATTTGCTAGTCGCTTGCTGCAGCTCCACTCATATTTAACCTCTTGCCACTCCTATAAGCTTAAATAGTCTTGATCGCGAGGGTACGAGATTGCTGAGTCCCTGTGGCTCACAGATTACTATTACACCAGATGCAGGGCCTGATGATTCCGCTCCAGGAGACGCATATGAGCTCAAGTGGGAGTTCGACGAAGACTCTCAATGATACTACGTTTCCTTTCCCGATGATCAGTAGTGGTGCCCAGTTGGGGGTGATTGGGACCGTGTCGCGTGTTGGGTTCTCTTTTGTTTTGGCGCCGTAGTCGGGCCATGAGTTTTTGGATGATGTAATGTTATTTATGTACTTGATTGACGTGGCGAGTGTAAGCCAACTATGTTATCTCCCCTTTATTATTTACATCACATGGGATGTTGTGAAGATTGCCTAACTTGCGACGTATGCCTTCAATGCGATTATGTCTCTAAGTCGTGCCTCGACACGTGGGAGCTATAGTCGGATCGAGGGTGTTACAAGTTGGTAATCAGAGCCTTCCCTGACTTTAGGAGCCCCATTGCTTGATCGTTTTTTAGCGACCGAGTTGTGTCTAGAAAAAATGTTTTGAGTCTTTTAGGAATTATATATCGGAGAGATTAGGAATTTTTTTTACTTCCCAGTCTCCTCATCGCTCTGGTAAGGCTTCCTGACGTAGAGTTTTGACTCTTCTCTTCTCAAATTTCACTAAATTTTTTTTTAGGATCACGCGGGTATCTTGGAATCGTTCCGATGGTTTTATGATGAGAACATTGACTTGGTGCCTCCTGTCAGGGGTTTAGTGGAAGTGTCCCGGGGAGTTGAGCTCTGAGGTGTTGTCATCATAATTTTATCGTTGCAGTTCTGGAATACCTGAGTTTAGTACGTCGACATCGAAAATCTCTTTTATGCAGTTCGTTGGTGAGATAACCTCGACGCCACCCAGTACTGGGGCGGGAGTTCGGGAGTATCGCCATAACTTGTATAACGGATGCTTTTCGAAGGTTGAGGTAGATGGTTTCCCAAGTTTTTCTTGGTTATGTGTTGAAGGATGGATACAGCTGGATGTAGGAATTGCTAGTTTGGGTGAGATATTATGCTTCCCCTGTATCCCCAACACCTGATTGCATAACCGGAAAGGTTCGGGAGTTTCATAGGTGGGAATTCTAGTAGCTCTAGTTTTTCTTCCACGGATATTGGTTTGAGATTGGGATTTCTTACTGATTATTCGTTCTTGATCCGTACCTTGTTGGTTTATTTCTCTACCTTAATTCTACGTGGCTTCGCAATTTATGGATATGTGACCATTTCAAGAGGAATGCATTCGTTCGTTTTGTTCGGATGTGAAGACTATATGTTGCAATTTTCATTCCGTTGGATTCAGCTTCAATATTTATCTGTCAATGTGCTAATGGTGGTCAACCTCTTCAGGATGGCTCTTCCAACGCGCACGACTCCAAATCCTGATCCGCCACCACCTCCACCTCCTCCGGAGGCATGGCAAGCTGTGATGGCCGCAACCAATGCAAACACACAGCTGATCATGCAAATTCTTCAAGAGCGCAATCAAGGCAGTCAAGGGAATCAAGGCAGCAACCAGAGTCACTTTGCTACACTCAACCAGTTCCTTGCTAATGGGCCAAAGACTTTCAGCAATTGTGTTGAGGCAACCGATGCTGACGATTGGCTTGTGGATCTGTGCAAGCATTTCGAGTGCAGTAACGTCAGACCTGAGGACTTTGTCAAGTTCGCTTCCTTCCAACTCAAAGATCAAGCTGCAGAATGGTTCCAGCAGTACAAGGATTCCAGAGGTGGACGTGTTATCACTTGGGATGATTTCCGTCGAGATTTCCGAGTTCATCATATTCCCCAGAGCGTGGTTGAAAGCAAGCGTGAGGAATTCCGCAATCTGAAGCAAGGCTCCTTGTTTGTCTATGACTACAACAAGTTGTTCCAGAAGCTTGCCCGCTTTGCCAAGCAGGACGTCCCTGATGAGAAGAGCATGATATATCAGTTCAGGGGTGGTCTCAGAGAAGAAATTCAGCTCGCTCTTGTCCTCTTTGAGCCCTTGAGATACGATGAGTTCTACAACATGGCATTGAAGCAAGAGGCTGCTCAGTTGAGGTGTGATGCTTCCAAGAAGCGAGTCAGAGATGCTACTCCTTCTTCCTCTACTCAAGTGGCCAAGCAGCAGAAGTTTTGGCTTCCTCCTCCTCCGTTCCGTCAGCCGTTTCAGCAGAAGAGCAAAGGTGGCAGTGGTTCTTCCCACCCACCCAACCCTGGTTTTCAGAACAAGACTTCGTCTCAAGCTCCAAGATCGAGTGCTCCGTATCACCGTCCGCTTTCAGAGGTCACGTGCAACAAGGGCCAACAGAAGGGTCACTATGCCAACAAGTGTCTCAACCAGAGGCGTCTTCCTCCTCCTCCTCCTGTGAGATCGGCAAGTACAGCCGTGGTCAAGCATAACCCCAAGTTCGCCAAGGTCAATATGGTGAATGCAGCTCAGGCAGAGGACTCACCAGATGTGATCATGGGTAACCTTCCTGTTAATGATATTCCTGCAAAAGTTCTTTTTGACACGGGTGCATCGCATTGCTTCATTTCCAAACCTTTTGCATCAAAGTATGAGTGTGATTATCAGTATCTGCAAAGTTCCTTACAAATTGTGTCACCGGGCAAGCAGATGACAGCTAACACCTGCGTCCCGGAGGTTACTATCACATTGGGTGACTACAAGTTCCTTTCTTCCCCAATTGTTCTTGGTAACTCGGATATTGATCTTATTCTCGGAATGGATTGGCTTTCTAAGCACAAGGCACATCTTGATTGTGCTGCCAGGCAGATTCAATTGACTCATTCGTCTGAGGATGTAATTGTCTTTGCCGCTCGGGATAATACCATTCGTCTGTTTTCTCTCAATGAGAAGGGTGAATTGGATGCCATCTCTCAAATTCCAGTCGTTTGCGAATATCAAGACGTCTTTCCAGAAGAGCTCCCAGGAATGCCTCCGCACCGGCCAGTTGAATTCGTTATTGATCTTGAGCCCGGCACGGAACCTGTGTGCAAACGTCCTTACAAGCTCGGTCTTGAAGAGTTGAAGAAGCTGAAGAAGCAACTCGATATGCAAGAGAAAATGGGTCTAATCCGGCCTAGTTCTTCTCCGTGGGGTTGTGGTGTTCTTTTTGTGAAGAAGAAGGATGGAACGGACCGACTTTGTGTTGATTACCGTCCAGTGAACAAGAAGACCATCAAGAACAAATACCCACTTCCCAACATCAATGAGCTGTTCGAACAACTCAAAGGTGCCCAAGTATTCTCCAAGCTTGATCTCCGTATGGGTTATCACCAGATTTGCATTCGTGAAGAAGATATTCCCAAGACAGCATTCAGAACAAGCTTTGGTTCATATGAATACAATATCATGTCTTTTGGCCTCGCCAACGCTCCTCCGATGTTCTCTCGCATGATGAACTTCATCTTCAACGCCTACACCAATGACTTTGTTTTGGTCTATCTCGACGATATTCTGGTTTTCTCGAAGAACAAGGAAGATCATGCCAAGCACTTGCGTTTGGTTCTTGATAAGCTCAGAGAACATCAGTTCTACGCCAAGTTCTCCAAGTGTGAATTTTGGCTCGATGAGGTTCTTTATCTTGGTCATATCATCTCTTCCAAGGGCATTGCCGTGAATCCTGAGAAGGTGTCTGCAATTGTGAATTGGGAACCTCCTCAGAACGTGAAGCAACTCCGCAGTTTTCTCGGTCTCGCAAGCTATTGCCGAAGATTCGTTGAAAACTTTTCTAAGATAGCGAAGCCTCTCTCTAATCTTCTTCAGAAGCACGTCAAGTACGTTTGGTCTCCGGAGTGTGATATTTCTTTCAACACTTTGAAAGAGAAGTTGATCATTGCTCCAGTTCTGACTCCGCCTGATGAATCCAAACCGTACGAGGTCTTTTGTGATGCCTCTCTCCAAGGTCTTGGCGCAGTATTGATGCAAGAAAAGAAAGTTGTTGCTTATACATCTCGCCAGTTGAAGCCTAATGAGAAGAACTACCCCACTCACGATCTCGAGTTGGCGGCAGTTGTGCATGCTCTTTTGACTTGGAGACATCTTCTATTGGGAAGAAAAGTGGACATTTTCACTGATCACAAGAGTCTCAAGTACATCTTCACTCAGACTAATCTCAACCTCAGGCAAACTCGATGGGTCAAAATGATTCAAGAGTATAATCCGAGTATCGAGTATACTCCAGACAAGGCCAATGTGATTGCTGACGCTTTGAGCAGAAAGGCTTACTGCAACAGTCTGATTCTCAAGCCTTATCAACCCGAGCTTTGTGAAGCTTTCCGCAAACTTAACCTGCAAGTTGTTCCTCAAGGTTTCCTCGCCAACCTTCAAGTCTCTCCTACCTTAGAAGACCAGATTCGCCAAGCTCAGCTTCTTGATGCTATGGTGAAAAAGGTGAAGATTGGGATTGCCAAGAGTCAGTCCAAGTACAAGTGCTACCGCCTTGATGACAAGGACACTCTCTTCTTCGAGGATCGTATCGTTGTGCCCAAAGGTGAACTTCATAAAGTGATCATGAACGAGGCTCACAATTCTCTCCTCTCGATCCACCCTGGGAGCACGAAGATGTATCAGGACCTTAAGCAAGCTTATTGGTGGACTCGAATGAAGCGCGAGATCGCTCAATTCGTGAATGAATGTGATGTCTGCAGATGAGTGAAGGCAGAACACCAAAGGCCAGCAGGTCTCCTCCAACCTCTTGCCATTCCAGAATGGAAGTTTGACCACATTGAAATGGACTTCGTGACTGGGTTTCCAAAGTCCAAGCGTGGCAATGATGCTATATTTGTTGTCATCGACAAACTCACCAAAGTGGCTCATTTTCTGCCTATCAAAGAGTCAATCACTGCAGCTCAATTGGCGGAACTCTATACCTCTCGAATTGTCTCTCTGCACGGTATTCCTCAAGTGATCTCTTCAAACCGTGGCAGCATCTTTACCTCGAAGTTTTGGGATTCTTTCCAGAAGGCCATGGGCACTAACATCCGCTTCAGCACAGCTTTCCATCCTCAAACAAGTGGTCAAGTCGAGCGTGTCAACCAGATTCTTGAAGATATGCTCAGGGCTTGTGTGATCTCCTTCGGCATGAAGTGGGAGGATTGTCTTCCTTATGCTGAATTCTCCTACAACAACAGTTTTCAAGCAAGTTCGGGCAAGGTCCCTTTTGAAATTCTGTATGGCAGGAAGTGTCGTACCCCTCTCAACTGGTCTGAAACCGGTGAACGTCAGCTTTTGGGTAATGACTTAATCACAGAGGCAGAAGAAATGTGCAAAGTCATTCGTGATAACCTCAAAGCAGCCCAATCCCGCCAGAAGAGCTACTATGATAGTAAGCACCGTGATTTGGCTTTTGAGATTGGAGATCATGTTTACCTCCGTGTCTCTCCTATGAAAGGTACTCGTCGCTTCGATATCAAAGGGAAGCTTGCTCCTAGATACGTGGGACCTTTCAAGATTGTCAGCAAGAGAGGCGACCTCACCTATCAAATCGAGCCTCCTTCAAACTTTGCAAATGTTCATGACATGTTCCATGTCTCTCAGCTTCGAAAGTGCTTCAAGACTCCTGACCGCACCGTCAACTTCGAGGACATTGAGCTCCAAGAAGATCTCTCTTATCGTGAGCACCCAGTTGCTATTCTTGAAGAGACTGAACGCAAGACTCGCAACAAGTCAATCAAATTTCTCAAAGTCAAGTGGTCACACCATTCCGACCGTCAAGCTACCTGGGAACGCGAGGATCACCTCCGTTCTGAGTACCCGGCGTTCTTTCAGTCCTAGATCTCGGGACGAGATCTTTTCGTAGTGGTGGAGTGTTGTAACACCCCGGATGTAACTTTCCCTATTTGTACTCCAACTCTTGCCGTTTCCGGCGTTAAGTTATATTTATTTCCTCGGGTTCGAGTCTTTGTCTCCGTGTGTTGTTATCGTTGTCATGCATCTCATATCATGTCATCATGTGCATTGCATTTGCATACGTGTTCGTCTCATGCATTCGAGCATTTCCCTGTTGTCCGTTTTGCATTTCGGCGCTTCGTTCTCCTCCGGTGGTCATTTCTAGCTTTCTTTCGTGTGTGGGGATTAAACATTTCCGGATTGGACCAAGACTTGCCAAGCGAACTTGGTTTACTACCGGTAGACCGCCTGTCAAGTTTCGTACCATTTGGACTTCGTTTGATACTCCAACGGTTAACCGAGGGACCGAAAAAGGCCTCGTGTGTTGCAGCCCAACACCCCTCCAATTTGGCCCAAAACCCACCAAACTCTGCTCCATGTCCTAGAGCGTTCGACCACGATCGCGTGGCCGAAAACCGCACCTCATTTGGACTCTCCTAGCTCCCTCTAGACCTATATATACACCCCTCCGTTTTCGGATCTTCGTCCTCCCCGAAACCCTAAAACTGCACCTCCTGCCGACGGACACGTCCGATTCGGGCCGGATGTGTCCGCCACCGCCCGCCGCCGCCACGTGTCGGTGCCCCGTTGGCTGCGTCGCCGTCCCCGCCGCCGGCCCGCGGAGGCCCAGGTCGGGCCCTCCACCGCTCCCGCCCGGGCAGAGGCCTTCTCCCGCGCACGCCGCCGTCTCCTTCCTCCCGCCGCCACCGAGCCGTCCAGCCGCCGCCGCCGCGCCGGAATCTCGCCGCCGCCGCGCCGGGATCTCGCCACCTCCGCCCGCCGGTCCTCGTCTCCGCTCGCCACCCGGTGCCCCGGCGCCGCGCGCGACCCGAGCCGCCGCCGCCCCGGTCGCCACCCCTCGCCGCCTCCTCCCTCACCGGCCGGCGTGCCTCCCCTCGCCAAGTCCGGCGATGTTCCCGCGGTGAACAGTAACTCCAGCGACCTCGTAATCCGTGCAGATCTCAGATCTGAAATCCTAACCCTAGGTCGTTTTTTTGCCAAGTCCCAGAATTTTTACCTCATATGCTCCTGTTTGAGGCCCCGTAACTTTGCATCCGTAGCTCCGATTTGGGCATATAGCATATCAAAATGTTCATATCAGAAAGTACATCATTTCATTCCATTGCGTCATTTTCATTTGAGCTCATCTTGATGCCTGAAATGCTGTTAGAAGAGGGCTACTTGAGTTAATTGTCAGATCTGTTACTCCGTTTAGCACTTTTGTCATTTTTGCCATGATTAATGTGTGCATGCTATGGCCGTGAGTTCTTCATATGTTTTGTGAAGGGTTTTGTCATCTATCCAGAGGTGCAACCCATGTATTTTTAGGAGGTGTGTGGTGACTTGGGCAAGCTTGCAAAGTGGTGCACTTGCTAATTCTATTTTCTGGGACTTAGTAATTTCACTAAGTCCTGGGATTGTTTAGTTCATGATGCCATATGTTCATGTTGTTTCCTAGTGATCCGTGCCTCTTTTGAGGATTATCAGTAAGGGAGTTTTATTAATCTTGTAGTGATCTATCCATCCATGTCTTGGTTTGCAATTATGGAGCACCCTAGCTTGAGTCAATCGAGCTCTACTTTTGCTTCGTTGCGAATATGGGTAGATCGTCAACTTGTTTGCGATTTTGCCGATGTTATTGTAGTTGATCCGTGCATTCTATGTCGTTGTTCTTGCCATGTCTAGCTTGTATTTTGTGCCTTCTTAAGGGATGTATGCTTTTCTTGCCATGACTTGCACCGTGGTGGGTGCATCGAGCTCGTAAACATGCCTTCGTGAGTTATGTTTCAGCATGTCCCACTTTTTCTCTAAGTCTGAAACTGATTATGTTTTTGCTATGCTCGTGTGCTTGTTAGTATATTTTGTGATCCCTTTTGGCTCAAGGTCACTAAGGGACTTTTGTTAAGCTTGTTGAGTAGCTCCATGCCATGTCTTTCTTTGTCATATTCAGGTCCTGTAGCTTGTTGTTTTGTTGCTCCGAAAAGGGCTATATGATCTGAAATTCCAGACAAGTGTTAATTTCACTAAGTCTGAGATCTGTTTTACCATTTGCGTTTTTGCCATGCTTGTTTGAACCTCCTAATGGATGATTTGGCCGTAGCTTAGTGCTAGACTTTTGTTAAGAATCTTGTGTGCATCCCTGCCATGTATTTTGTTGTCATGTTTGGATGCTGTAGCATGTTCATCTCATTGCATTTAGATGCCTACTTGCTGTAAATCGCAGACCGGTGTCATTTTTGAATCGCTTGCCATTTCCAAACCGTAACTCCGATTCCGGCGTTCTTTATATCATTTTTTCAAGCGATTTCATCTCATCTTTCCAGTGACACACTTGGATTCCCAAGTTGAGGCCAGGTTCATGCATTTTGCATCCCGCATAGCATATCGTCTTTGCATCGTGTTGTTTGAGTTTGCACGTGGTTGATTGTATCCTTGTTGCTTGTTTGTCTTGTTTGGGTAGAGCCGGGAAACGAGTTTGTTAACGAGGAGTCCGTTGAGATTGCTTTCGAGGATCCAGTCAACTCTGACAACTGTGCAGGCAAGATGATCATACCCTCGATATCACTACTATCTTTGCTATGCTAGTTTGCTCGCTCTTTTGATATGCCATTGCTACGATGCCTACCACTTGCTTGCAAGCCTCCCAAATTGCCATGTCAAACCTCTAACCCACCATGTCCTAGCAAACCGTTGATTGGCTATGTTACCGCGTTGCTCAGCCCCTCTTATAGCGTTGCTAGTTGCAGGTGAAGATTGGAGGCCGTTCCTTGTTGGAACATTTATGTAGTTGTTGGGATATCATTATATTGCTATGTTATCTTAATGCATCTATACACTTGGTAAAGGGTGAAAGGCTCGGCCTCTCGCCTAGTGTTTTGTTCCACTCTTGCCGCCCTAGTTTCCGTCATATCGGTGTTATGTTCCCGGATTTTTGCGTTCCTTACGCGGTTGGGTTATAATGGGAACCCCTTGATAGTTCGCCTTGATTAAAGCTTTTCCAGCAATGCCCAACCTTGGTCTTACCATTTGTCACCTAGCCTTTTTTCCCTCGGGTTTCCGGAGCCCGCGGGTCATCTTATTTAAACCCCCCCGGGCCAGTGCTCCTCTGAGTGTTGGTCCAAACTAGAGTCCTGTGCAGCGCCCCCTCGGGGAAACTCGAGGTTTGGTTTTAGTTGTATGGAGCGCTCATCTGAGTGTGCCCTGAGAAAGAGATATGTGCAACTCCTATCGGGATTTGTCGGAACATTCGGGCGGCGTTGCTGGTCTTGTTTTAACCTGTCGAAGTGTCTTGAATTACCGAGATACCAAGTCTGATCGGAACGTCTTGGGAGGAGGTCTATTCCTTCGTTGACCGTGAGAGCTTGTCATGGGCTAAGTTGGGACTCCCCTGCAGGGATTTGAACTTTCGAAAGCCGTGCCCGCGGTTATGGGCAGATGGGAATTTGTTAATGTCCGGTTGTAGATAACTTGAACCTTAACTTAATTAAAATGAATCAACTGAGTGTGTTACCGTGATGGCCTCTTCTCGGCGGAGTCCGGGAAGTGGACACGGTGTTGGAGTAATGTTTGCGCAGGTTGTTCTCTAGCTTCTCGCTCGTGCTTTGCCTCCTCTTCTCGCTCTCTTTTGCGAATAAGTTAGCCACCATATTTGCTAGTCACTTGCTGCAACTCCACTCATATTTAACCTCTTGCCACTCCTATAAGCTTAAATAGTCTTGATCGCGAGGGTACGAGATTGCTGAGTCCCTGTGGCTCACAGATTACTATTACACCAGATGCAGGGCCTGATGATTCCGCTCCAGGAGACGCGTATGAGCTCAAGTGGGAGTTCGACGAAGACTCTCAACGATACTACGTTTCCTTTCCCGATGATCAGTAGTGGTGCCCAGTTGGGGGTGATTGGGACCGTGTCGCATGTTGGGTTCTCTTTTATTTTGGCGCCGTAGTCGGGCCATGAGTGTTTGGATGATGTAATGTTATTTATGTACTTGATTGACGTGGCGAGTGTAAGCCAACTATATTATCTCCCCTTTATTATTTACATGACATGGGATGTTGTGAAGATTGCCTAACTTGCGACATATGCCTTCAATGCGATTATGTCTCTAAGTCGTGCCTCGACAAGTGGGAGCTATAGTCGCATCGAGGGTGTTACATACTTATATAGACGAAGCATTGGTTCCGGTTCGTGACAAAAACCGGGACGAATGCGACCTTTAGTCCCGGTTGGCAGGGAGGCCACTTGGTCCCGGCTTTGGTCCGGTTGGTGGCACCAACCGGGACTAAAGGGAGGCATTGGTCCCGGTTGGTGCCACGAACCGGTACCAGAGCACCCTTTAGTCCCGGTTGGTGGTACCAACCGGGACCAAAGGCCTTGTGCTGCCCCGCGCCAAATCTTTAGTCCCACCTCGCTAGCTGAGGGAGCTTGAGAGTGGTTTATAAGCGCTGCTGCGCCTTCCCTCTCGAGATCGTCTCAAATGCAGGCTTTCGGGCCTAACTTGTGCGTTGTGCCTGTGGGCCTACTAGGCCTCCTGCGGGCCTGAATCCTGGCCCATGGTACGGTTTTTAGTCGTATTCAGGCCGTGGGGGCCAAGTAGGTGGCACCTTTTTTTTCTTTGTTGCTTTATTTATTTTATTTTATTTCTACTTACAATAAAATACTTGTTTTCTGCATTATTTATTTTCTTTTGTTTTTTGCTTTATTTTTTAATTCTTTATGCTTTTAGTTTTAGAAAAATTATAAACTTTTTGTTAATGCCATTACTTTTCAAATTTGGAAAAACACTTTTTTTTGTTTTCTTTGTTGCTTTATTTATTTTATTTTGTTTCTACTTATAACAAAATACTTATTGTTAATATAAGTATTATTTTAGGATCTATACAATCAAAAACTCAAAAATACCTTGCTGCAATTTATTTATCTTTACCTTATTTTACACGTTTACTTATCTTTTATACCTATCTCTAACAGATCTCAAATTATAAACTTTTTGTTAATGTCATTAGTTTTCAAATTTGAAAACACTTTGTGTATTATATTTACTATGTACAATCTTTCTCCACAGAGATACCGAAAATTATAAACTTTCTGTTAGTGCCATTAGTTTTCAAATTAGAATAGTTAAAATTTGAATTCTTTGAAATTTGTGTGAATCTCAAGTTTATGATTAACTTTACTAAAAAAATGAACATAGATGCGCCTATAGAGAAAATTCAACCTAAATTCATAATCAATTTCTATGAATTTTAGAGAAATTCTTTATGGATTTAAGTCAAATTTCCTGTATAGGGGCATCTATTTTCATTTTGAGAGGAGCTCAACAAGGCAGAGAGGGACGGGCTTATAAACCAGTGTGGGCGCCCTTCGGTTGGTGAGGTGGGACTAAACTGTGAATCGCAACGAGGACCAACCATTTAGTCCCGTTGCAGACATGAACCGGGACTAAAGGGGACCTATTGGTCCCGGTTCATGCCTCCAACCGGGACCTATGGTGGTGGGCCAGGAGCGAGGCCCATTGGTCCCGATTCGTACCACCAACCGGGACCAATAGGTCCAGACGAACCGGGACCAACGGCCCACGTGGCCCGGGCGGCCCCCTGGGCTCACGAACCGGGTCCAATGCCCCCATTGGTCCCGGTTCTAGACTGAACTGGGACTAATGGGCTTACCCGGCCTGGACCAAAGCCCCCCTTTCTACTAGTGAATACGAAGTCTCACCTTTTTTTGAATAAGTATTCATATTATTTAATTTATTTTTGAAAAAACACCCTTTAATACAAAGTCAGCAATAAAACAAGTTTAAAAATTTAAAATGCAAAAATAACTTCAGATCCTCCTTAGTCACTCTAAAATGAAGCTAAGGTGATGTTTTTGATTTTTTTGCATTTTCAAAACCTCAAACCCTCTTCTCACTTCTTTGAACTCTATGCAACCTCAGTTGAGATAGTCCAATTTGTGAAGGTTTTTTCATGCAAAGATCATTAGATCAAGTTTATCATTTTATATCATAACTATGTAACATAAAAAGGCTATATGCGCAGGTTTTTCATTTTTTAGATTTTTTTGAATTAGTTATACACATTTGAATGTTCGGTCAAACCTTTCAAAACCACGTTGACTGCCTCCAAAACCCATGTAACCCTAGCGCCAAACGTCCACCGTCAATCTAACCCTAACGCCAAACTGCGACCGTCGGATAGGCCTTCTAGAAGGATTCCGCGGGGGCGATCGTGGGAGCCCTGATTCTCCAATCTGATTGGCCACCGTTTTTTCTCTCTGACGAACAGATAACGTTGAGTGGGGGAGCATCTAAGTGACCGTTGGGCCGAGCGGATCGGGCCCGGCTGAGCCTGGCGTGCGTGCGCACGGCTGTCGAGTGGGGGGATGGGCTGCATGCGAGAGGGTCAATGACATGTGGGCCATCCCTGTCCCATGCATGCCATGCAACATCGCATCCTAGCTATTCCGTGCTCGTGAACGCCTAGCCATTTGCATGCGGGCTTGCATGCACGCAGTAAAGCACGGCAGGGGCGCAACGTATAGGTACGTCGCATCTAAGCTATTTTAACAAATGCATGTTTGAACGAGACGGACGCGTCGGTGGTGCAGCTCCTTTTTCAGTGTCACGCGCGGATGAACGGGCCTGTTTCCCACGCGGTGTCACCGCCGATGCAAGTGCACGAAACGATGCATCTCGCCTGTGCCGCCCGTGCCTCTTTGGATGCTCTGCCCGCCGTTTTTTGAATTAATGCCCGCAATTACTTATGCTAGTGCGAACAGAGAAGAGAAAACGATCGAGAAGGCACCGTGTACACATTGACCACGGCTGCAACGCGGCTATAAAAGGGCACCATTTCCTCATCCTCTCACACTCATCTCTCAAGCCTCCTCCCCTTCTTCTTTTCCAGCCAAATCCACCACTCGAGCCACCATGCAGTTCAACGGCCCTACCTACCGTCGCCCTCGCACCGTGCCGGAGAGGCAGTACCCGGCCGGAGTCGCCCTCGAGAATAGCCTGAGGGTGTGGGCCATCTCTAGGTGGAGGGGCCCTAGAGAGTTGGCTCGCTTCTTCCTCCAAGCCGGCTACCGCCACCTCCCTCCGGGCACTCCGCCCATGTTCCACCTCCACGAGCAGTACGATGGCAACGCCAACGGCTTCGTCATCGGCCTCTACGTCACCTTCACCAACCCCTACGATGCTCACCACCTCCTCGGGGAGGTGTTCTGGTGTGGATGCGAGTTTATCGCGTTCACGACCTACAACATCTTCACCAACTTCCACAACATCTTCCCTCACCCCAACGGCATGCACACCCTCCCCTACCAGATGCCGGAGAACGACGAGTGAGGGGCCCAAGGAGGAGGCGCCAAGGAGTGGCAAGGAGGAGGGGCCAAGGAGTTGTTCAAGTGCGAGTCTTCTATCTATCTAGTTTGTGTTTGTGTTGGTTCGAGCGTGTGTGCCCGTGTCTTCTATATATCTAGTTTTAATTATTTTCCTTTCATGTTTTATGAACTATATGTAGTGGGGGGATGCCCCTCTATATGTTCTATCTATCTATGCTACTAGGGTACCCGATGCCCCTCTATCTATCTATATGTTTTTTCGGTCCTAAAGTTTCTCCATTGCATTTTATTTATGTGGCCATGTGTACTAAAAAATGCACTAAAACATGATCCAATCATATAAGTTGTTGTTAGCACGTGTCTAGTTAATTATCTTCCTTTTATGTTTTATGCACTATATGTTGTAAGGGGATGCCCCTCTATGTTGTAAGGAGATGCTACTAGGGGCACACTAGATGTCTTCTTTTTTTGAGAGGGGCACAACCTTTTTCGGTTGAAACACACGAGTAAAAACTTTGAAAACACCATAGCACAAGTCAGAAAAAATATTAAAAAATGGTGCTTGGTTGAAATAAACTAGAACCAAACAATTGCAACTTTTTTGGTTCACAAAGACTGCAAGTTAGACTGCTAACTAGAACCAACCTTTTGTTTTAGCCGAAACAACACGGGACCCTACCATCGGACACGATAGCTTATGCATAAAAATAGCTCAAATAATTAACAAATGAGTTATCTCAAAAAAGATGACTGCAGGAAACTTAAAATTTGTGAAATAACCTAAAGCCGAAAAGATATATCGATGTCAATGACCGTGTGCACTTTTTTTGCACTAGCTACACTTATTTTATCAATGGGCCTAGATATGTTCTATTCGGCCCTGCCTAACTTCTATATGGGCCTGGCCTTTTTGGGCAACGGGCTGTGGACGAACCTTTTTTTTCCTTTTCTCCCCCTACCACTGAAACTTAAACTGATGACGAACTGAAGAACTAAAAATACGGGGCCGAAACAGAGTGGAGAGGACATGCTGAATTCGTACAACGCAACACTTTTTATTCAAATATATATATCATTACGATTACAAATGATGCCCAATCTATTCACTTACGACTAATTATCATCACATAAACAAATGCGAGAGCAATTACACAAACATAAAAAAGTCCGGCCATCAGCCCCATCAAATTGCCCTGCTTCTGCAATTCGATGAGTTTCTTCATCTGCTTGTTCAGCTTCTTCAGCTCTGCCGTTACTACTGCATCCCCCACAGTAGCCCCAATGGAATGGGCAGATCCAGGGGCCCCAGATCCAGAAGCGCCCGATCCAAACTTGCCCAACTTCTCCGCCTCCAACGGTAAATCGAGCTCCCCTGATGCACCCTCCAGTTGAATCCACTCTATGTACTCATCTAGCCACTCAAAATGGGTGCATTGCTTCAATTTCTGAAATTGGAAAGATGAACCCTAAATCCCAAATCTGATGAAAAATGGGGAAAAATTGGGCAAATATGAAATTGGGAGACAAAAACCAAAATTGGCATATTGAGAAGTAAAATCTCACCTTTCCCTGCTCTGGTTTGCTCTCGCATTTCACAAATTCCCACCCAAGGTTTCCATTCTTGTCGGTCGTTGTGACTAGCCGCTTCAGGGGTGCGATACGTGGGCATGCAGGGCACCTTGTCATGGGCACTGCGCCATAGCGCGGCCATGAGCGGCGGGAGGCTGAAGCGGAGCTCGACATTGCTAGGCCGCGGCCCGGAACGGTGTTGCTGCGCGTCGTCGCCGGAGAAGAAGAACAACAATGGTCGGGGAGGGGGAGGGGGGAGGATGGGCTCGGGTGCTGCATGGCTCGGGCCACGGCTCGGTGTCCTCTTGTACCAATGCTGACCTGGATAAGTTAGTGGGTCCCATGCTGTGGGTCCTGCTCACCTGACCAATGCTGAGTTGGATAAGTTAGTGGGTCCCATGTTGTGGGTCCCACTCACCTGATTCGAGTTTTAAACATGTGTCTTTGGATTAGGCAGCAGTGTCGCATGGGAGCTATTTTTTCCAACGCAGATGTCGCATGAGAGCTATTACAGCCAACGACGTCGCATGAGAGACAATTCACACCAACGACGTCGCATGGGAGCTATTTGCCTGAATTTTATTGATTGGTAAGGTGCTATCGTTTCTTTTTTTTTTTGAAATGAAGTGCTATCGTTTCTTGCCTGTTTATAACATGTCTAGTTAGGAAATTTTGAAAAGGTTAGGAAAGTTTTTATTGTGAGGACAAAAAAACCAATGTGAGGAGATATGGTGGTGGGATGTGAGACAAAAAAAACCAGACGAAAAAAAAAGCCAGACAAAAATGGTGAGACTATTCAACCAACTCGTCCATTAAGAGTAGAGATATCCCCAACCAAACATGCTAGTGTTTTTGTGCATCGAAAAAAGTCTTATGCAATGGGTCTAATAAGAACAATATAATAAGGCCGGAGGATGGTATGGACGGGTTGGGCTGAATACTGACACACAGTAAAACAAAATGAAGACAAACAAATAAACGAGAGTGGCGCGTTTTCTTTTTTGATGATACAGTATGATGACATACTTATTTCACATCTAGATGAGACATAATCAGACCTTTTCATCATTGTTTTCGAGAGATTGGGCCATTTCTAACTGATCTCCTGAAAGTTAAGGGTCATTCGGCGGAGTAAAGTTAGTGAAATAATACTCCACTTACGGTGGCCATACCTAACTTACCCCTATAGTTAGTGGAATAAGAACCAAAATTGTGTAGGTTTTGTGTCCTAGCCGTATCAACTTCAAACACACACAATATATATCATGAGAACATTAAATTTAACATGCAAAGTTAAAATAAAAACATGTGTTCACCCAAAATTCACCACTTCAAACACAAATGTTTGATCCAAAATCACCACAAACATAGTATGTATATGTTGTGGATCGAGCCAACCAATGGCATGCAGCACCACCCCCTTGGCGAGGGGAATTGACCTCTCAAACGAGGTCCTCGGCAAAGAAATCAACTCCACCATCCTAAGAACTCGTCCATGTTCATCTTCGCACTACGACAACGAAACAAAGAAACTACATCGCCGCCGGCTACAAACAAAGAAACCACATCACTGACATTTTAGTTTGTACCTTGTAGGCATTTTGTCGAACACTTTGCGGGCGCGGCCCTTGTTGTCGGTTTTGGCCACCGCCCATGCTGGAGCAGTGGCCAAGGGGGCGACAAAGTGGTTGCATGAGGAACCGGCCTTGTACGAGGCGCTGCTGCCTCAGCAAGGGTCGTCGCCGCTGCTGTCGTCGGCTTTCCAGCTCGTTTGGCCATGGGAGGAGCGGTGGGAGGGCGGTGAGCCGTGGCCGGAGAGGCGGTCGCCACCCCCAGAGGCCATTGCCGTGGTTGGAGGAGCAACGTGGACCCGATGATTCTTTGTCATCCCCAAAGTTTTCTTTGGCGTGGGCGGCGGTGTGTGGATGGTTTTCGGTGGCGAAAAGCCGGCGGTGGTGGCCGCAGGGTGTGGCAAGGGACCCTATGGTGGGGTGTGGTGGGTGCGCTGCCGGGAGGGAGGGTGGGAGGAAGAGAGGCGCCAATTTTACTCTGCCGCGACGGGAGTGAGTTTATTTAGAAAAATTGGAGGGGATTTTGGGAGGTGGATGATAATTTTTCCTCCACTAATTGTTTTTGAGGATGGGCTAGGTGCGCCGCGCCGTAAGAGAGGATAACCGAATTTATCTTCCCTTGCGGTCTTATTGGGGATTGGCTAGAAATGACCTTAACGGGGCAGGAGATTCTATATTTAAGGCATCCTTTCTGTTTGGAGCCTTAACTTTTTGAGACAACATCCCTGACTTTATTTCATCCACTCTTGTAAATCACTAGTATATTGCTATCTTGTAATAATGCATAAAGTCTTTTGTGATAAAAAAACTATCTCTACTCCTAATGTCTCAGTTGGTAGTCGCGGCCAGTTAATTTTCGTCCCACCATTTTCGTTCGGTTTTTTTCATAGATTTTTTCATCTCATCTCCCACCGCTCCATCCACGTTAGGTTTTTCTACGTCCTTCTTTTCCAGGCACGGGCACAAAAAAAGGAAAAAGTCCAAAATAAACCTTGAAGTTGTAGCCAAAAACTAAATCAAACCCTAAACTTTGAATCCCGAAAATTGGCACTCTGAACTTGTAATCCCGGTCTATTTTAGACCATAGACCTGTTTGGCACACCGGGAATAATACAATCCCGGCCGGGATAACCAGCTACTCTCACAAACAAGAATTTGGGCCAGCCCACTATAACACAAGAAGAATTCGTGAATGTTAAAAAATGTTTGCATGTTTCTAAAATTGTTCAGAACTCAAAAAATGTTCATGTTTTATATTTTTAGCACAAATTCAATTCATTTTGTGTTATTTAATAATTATTTGGAATTCTGAAATTCTGTTCGCATTTTAAAAAAACTGTACGCGATTTCAAATAAATCACATGTGTCAAAAAATGTTCAGAATTACAACAGCTATTCACATGCTATTAATATTTTCGGATTTTCAGAATTGTGTCGCATTTTTTAATAATATTTCCGGAATTTTCCTAAATTATTTCGTAAATAATATTTTTATTAAATGTTTCGGATTGTCGGCTGCGGACTTGACTGGGCCGGCCCATAAGACATAAAGCGATTTTTTTTCTTATCACGCGCTATAAAAATTCTTTCTTTCTTTTCCTTAACGTGTGACATAATACATCCAAGAGAGAAAAACATGTCGTGGAGTCGAACTTTGGACCTGGTAGGGTTGACCTGATTTCGCTAGCCACTACAGCAGACGACTATGACTTACATAATAAGAAGCCGAAAATATTTAATCAAAAACCAAAGCGTCAAACTGTGAAAAATACTTTAGGGGCAAACAAGTATTGAAAATGTATTTATTTCTGAATTCGTTGAACATTTTATAAAGTGCGTTTTTGAATATTTCGAATACTTTTATAAAACCAACAACTTTCAAAAAGAGAACACCTTTTGAAACATAAACATTTTCTTAAACCAGAAAATTTTTTTAAAGTGCAAACACTTTTTGAAACATAATTTTTCTTCTGAAACCTGAACAAAATTTTAAAGTGTGAACACTTTTTGTACAATGTAAAAAATGTTTGCGTGTTGTAAAGAAATGTGTCATAACCTTAACAGAATATACGTGACATGTGTTTGAAAAAGTGTATGCATATTTAAAAATGTTGAACCATGTAAAAGAGTGTTCGTGTAGTTTTATAAAATGTTTATTGTCATTAAGAAAATGTAAAACATGTATTTGAAAAAATATTACCATGTATTCAAAAAAGTTTTGAAAACATTTAATTTAAAAATCTCCATAATGTATTTGAAAATATCAAAACTTTATCAAACATTTAATGTGTGTGTTAAAAATATATATTTGGTACTGAGAAAAATTAGACATGTGTGAAAATGAAAAAAGAAAAGAAAATGTAAAAGAAAAAACTAAGAAAAACAAATTAGTGCACGTGCTGGAGCGACTGTGCTACTGGGCCGGCCCAATCCAGCAAATACCGGCGAAGTCCTCTCAAGGTTTAAAATAGACTGGGATTAGAGAGTTCGAGGTTTAGTTTAGCTTTCGCCTACAAATTCAAGTTTTATTTTGGACTTTTTCCTGTGTACAGTATGTAGTAGCGTAAAGTATGTTTAAAATGAAATAGAATTAAATGGAAAACACAAAATGAAAAGGAAAACTAAACCATAAAACCCTAAAACCTTAAACCCCTAAAGGTCCCCAGCCCAAAATATTGCACATATCCTTATCTGAATATGCACTTGCTATGGATTGTATCATTTTTGCTACATGCTTCTCGTTTGTAGTATATTATTAATGGTTTCATGTCACTGTATATTACCACTGCCATAGCTATGCTTCCAACAATATCTTTCTTGTGTAGAGCTCCTTGAATGTTTTTTTGGTATGAAAACTTGCAAGCACCTACAATGTTTGATCATATTTGGTGTTGCGAAGTTTTTGATAGTTTTGACTTTGTTTCTATTTTACTTTAATTTACTGTTCATAGAGGGTGTAGGGGCACCCGGGAGCTGAAACACCACCCTCTTTAACAATTACATTCCACATATATATCACATCTCACATATTAAAAAACACTGAAACATATCTAAACCACAATTCCTGAACATACATCACAAAGTGACAAGCACACAAGCACAAATTCATAAGGTCACAAGTTCTCAAGCACACAAGCACAAGAACAAGTATAGAAAATCGACAAGCACAAAGTTCGTCAACATAACCCGTAGTTTATATGCTCTTCGAGTTCGGAGTGGGACCACTACGAGGCATTATTGTGCTTCCTTGCTGAAGTCCATACCGACCTACCGTTTCACTGATTGACAGCCAGTAGAGGGGTTGCTCAAGTTGACGATTTTGATGGCAAGTATGCGTTTAGTCCGGGTGAAAACCCATGATCTTGTCTCTCTAGTTAGAGCAGGAATTATCGACGCGGGCATGTTGTGACCTTGTTAAAGGGGTTGGTTCTAAAGCTCCATTTTGGGGATCAAAATTCTATATTCAAATCCCATGTTTGGCCTATGGTTGAACTCGTCAACATTGGTGCAAGTGCGGCGGATCTTTTTCAAAGGCTTGTCTATTAGTATATTTTTGTTTTTCAGTCATATATCATGGAGTTTGGGGTCGGATTATGGAGATTCCTGCGGCGAGGCTGATGACCACCAGTTTTTCTTTATTGCTTTGTAAGCCGATTTGATTGACATTAATGTGTGGTTTTGCTTGACATTGTTGAATAATCAATAATAGGAAAAAGTTCAAAATAAACCTTGAACATGTAGATGAAAGCTAATTCGAACCCTAAACTCTTCATCCCAGAAATCAGCACACCGAATTCTTCAATCCCGGTCTATTTTCAACCTTGAGCGTGTTCTCAAACAGGGATTGTCGACGTGGCATGTCGAATCCTGGGATAGTTCAGTGCGCCTGCAACTGGGCCGGCCCAACATACACGAACATATTTTTATTTTTATTTTTCTTTTTCTGTTTCGTAACACGGAAGTAAAAATACCCCAAAAATTATTAAGTCTGGAGTAAGCGAACTTGCGCCCATGAGCTTCAAACTCCAGCCGCTAGCCACTAGAAGCATTGGCTGTTAGTGCTATAATTAGTGCCCAAGCAATTTAACCACAGACCTATAGGCAAATTTTTTTTTACCACAGACCGTAGTGTCCAGATTTGAAAATATCTTTTAGGGTCAAACAAATATTGGAAACGTGCAGGCCCGAATGACTTTTGAAATCTCTGATTTTCTAAATTGCAAACAGTTTGTGAAAATTCTTAATACTTTTTTAAACGAATTTTTTTTGAAAACACAATAAAATTTTAAAAAGCAAACACTATTTGGAACATATACATTTTTTTGCAAAAATGCAACAAATAATGAAACCTGAACACATTTTATTTTTTTAAACAATGTAAAAAAATGTTTGTATAGTTTTATGAAATGTAAAATGTATATATGGCAAAATGTTATCCTGTCACATTTTCGGATTTTTTTTGGAATTTTGTAAATTATTTGCTTTAAAAAATATTCGTTATTTTAAAAAATCAGATTTTTTAAGAAATATTTCAAAGGTTTTAAAAAATTTGTTCATACATAAACGTTCCTGCCTATTCTTATATGTGACGCGCAATTTATAATGACTAGCAGCTGTCATGGCCATTGGCTATGTCGGGCCGCCGCGAGTTCTAGGTCCTTAGCTAGTTTGAGACCTCTCACAAGCTCACTGCTGCTTCTACTTTTGTCGCTCCTAATATATGAAAAGTGGGCTTGTGTATATTTTAAAATAATGTTTAGTTACATTATAAAAATGTAAATGAATTCTTTATCATTATGAAAATGTAAAGCAAAGGAAAAAAAACAGAGCATAACGAAGGCGCGGGTGACCGCGCTAATGGGCCAACCCGATTTGTCCTAATGTCCAGCCAGCCCAGTCAACGATCCTTCCACGGCAGCAAATACCAGCTAAACATCCTCAAGGTTTAAAATAGCCCGGGATCAAGGAGTTCAGTGTGCTTATTTCCGGGATTGTAAGTTTAGTGTTCGATTTAACTTTTGTATATACAAGTTCAAAGTTTGTTTTGAACTTTTTCCCGAAAAAAACCCCGAGTCATCCCATACCCCGCCGCCGCTGCTGCGTGCAGCCCTATCCCTAACCCGCTCTCGTCTCCCTCCCTAGGACGCAGCCTTGGCCACGCTGAGAAAATTGGCTATTTGCCACTTTCAATATGGGGCTTCGCACAAATGCCATTGTCAAGATTGATTTCATAAAAATGCCGCCCAGCTCATGTGTACTTTGATTAACATGCCATTTTTCCTTTTCCCATTGCTTTTCTTTTTCTTTTCCATTTTCTGGTACCTGAAAGGACCAAAGTGCCCTTGGACCTTTCAACCTTATCCCATGCGTTTGTGGGCTGGCTAGCTCGTCATGTCGCTGATGCTTGGCCGAGCAACCACAGGTCACCGCCGTTGCTCGCCCACGCGGCCACACCTGCGCGCCACCGCAGCTCGCCTTGACCATGCCCGTGTGCGCATCCGCAGGTCGCCGTAGGTACTCGCCCACGCCTACCGTGCCGGCGCAGCTCACCGTCGCCTTGCCCATGCCTGCGCGAGACACTGCAGCTCTCCACCGGTGCTCGTGCATGTCTGCACGTAACGGCGCAGCCTCGCGGGTGCCTGCGCGAGCCACCACAGCTCGCTGCCGGTGCTGGCCCACGCCAGCGCAGCTCGCCCTCAACTTCACGCGTTGGCGTAGCTTGTCCCGAGAGCCAGGACATACGACGGCAGCGTTGAACAGCAGCTCCAGTGGCGTGATGCCAGCACCGGCTGAAGGAGATGGATGCGTGTACATGTTCTGAAGATGGGATGCAAGCAACCTGAAAGTGACGTTTGCTCTAATCCTTACTTAAATCTTGCATTGCAATTTGACAATTACATGTATCTAATCACAGTGTATGTATACCTGCTTGTGTATCTAATCATAGTGTATGTAAAGATAGGAAAAAGGAATTGCAGTCAGAGGAGAGTGTTGCCTTCCACAAATACAATCACAGATACAATGAAAGCGTCGCCGAGGAGATCGGCGGCACGCAGCGTTGACGAAATCGGCGGCGGCGAGAAGATCAATGTCACGCGGCGTCAAGGAGATGAGGGCGGCGTCCAGAGGTTGACGCAAGACGTGGATACGGCAAGCACGTTATTTTCGGCGGGTTGCACGCTCTCATCTGTTTCAAGTGCGCTGATTAGATGCCAAGTACGTGTAGATAACAACAGGGGCAGTTTAGTCTTTTCCGGTGCCTGTAAATGGGAAAAGAAAAAAGGAAATCTGTAAAAGGGCTGAAATGGCATGTTAATCAAAGTACACATGAGCTGAGTGGCATTTTTACGAAGTCAATCTTGACAGTGGCATTTGTGCGAAGCCTCGTATTGAAAGTGGCAAATAGCCAATTTTCTTGGCCACGCTGGCGCCTCCCGCCCGTACATCGCCAGCAACGGCCTCACCATCATCCTCATGTGCGCCCGGCATTTCTGTCTCCTTGTTGTTGTTTTTTTAGAAAAGGGGGTGCTCCCCGGCCTCTGCATCAGAGTGATGCATACGGCCATCTTATTAACCAAATAAACAAAATGGACCAACAAGGTTTCAAAGTCTCCAACTGAAAAAAAAAGGCAGCTCACACAAAGCCTAAAAGGCTAGATACACAAACTAGTCCGGAAAAGACGCCACAACCGGCTGGCTAAACATAGATAGGTAAACTAATTGCCTATCCTATTACATGACCGCCATCTAAACCGGTTGAATATATCCCGAGCTACCATCTCCCAACGGATAGATCCAGTAACCAAATGCTCCCTGGCCTCCATCGGAGTGAGTAGCGACCACGAACGGATCAATACTGTAGCTCGGAAAATAACCTGCAAAAAATGAATCTGTGATGTTCTGTTAAAAACCAAATCATTTCTGTAATTCCAGATAGTCCACAACAAAGCGTAAACTCCAACCCGAATATGTCTTGCTAAGTCAGGCTCAATCCCATTAAGCCATGTCCCAAATAATGCGTTGACAGAATTCGGAGGAGTAATATTAAAAGCAATATGGACCGTCCGCCAAATAACTTTGGCCAACGGGCAATCAAAGAATAGATGCTTAATCGTCTCATCCCGATCACAGAAACTACACCTAGTAGGTCCTGTCCAATTACGCTTTATCAAGTTGTCCTTTGTTAAAATAACTTGTTTATGGACAAACCACATAAACACTTTAATTTTTAAAGGAACTTTGACAGCCCAGACAACCTTGGAAGTTGGAATGGAGTTTGAATTAATAATATCAATATACATTGATTTAACTGTAAATACTCCAGATCTAGTCAACTTCCAGCGTAATCCATCGGGTTGGTGAGAAAGTTGAACCTCCATTGGTCTCCTAACTAGATGGAGCCATTCTTCCCCACGATTGCCCGCTAAGGACCGTCTAAACTGAATATTAAGGGGGATAGATTGAAATACCGTTGCCACGAACACCTCACGTCGTTGAGCAATCCGATATAAAGATGGATATTGAATGGCTAAAGGTGAGTTGCCAAGCCAAGTATCCTCCCAGAAATGTGTACTTGCACCGTTTCCAATAACAAACTTCGTCCTATTGAACATTGATTGTTTGACTTTCATTAGTCCTTTCCAGAAAGGCGAATCAGTCGGCCTGACTGTGACCTGGGACAATGTTTTAGTCTGGAGGTACTTGCTGCGGAGGATCTGCGCCCACATGGCCTCAGTCCCGGAAGAAAGTTTCCACAACCACTTACTAAGAAGGCATCTGTTCTTAACTTCAAGATTTTCAATACCAAGACCCCCTTGGTCTTTCGGTCGACAGATGATGTCCCATTTAGCAAGCCGGTATTTTCTTTTAAGTTCATCACCCTGCCAAAAGAAACGTGACCGATAGAAATCCAGTCTTTTCCTAACACCAACTGGGACCTCAAAGAACGATAAGAGGAACATAGGCATACTCGTGAGCACCGAATTAATCAAGATCAAACGGCCTCCGTAGGACATGAGCTTACCCTTCCAGCAGCTTAGTTTCTTCTCAAATCGATCCTCGATGCACTTCCATTCTCTGTTTGTCAGCCTATGATGGTGTATCGGAATACCAAGGTATGAGAAAGGTAAACTCCCCAACTCGCACCCAAACAATTGCCTATAAGACTCCTGTTCGTCTTTGGCTCTACCAAAGCAGAACAACTCGCTCTTATGAAAGTTAATCTTTAACCCGGTCAATTGTTCAAAAAGGCATAACACCAGCTTCATATTTCTCGCCTTGGCCAAATCATGCTCCATAAAGATGATTGTATCATCAGCGTATTGAAGGACGGATACACCTCCATCAAGAAGATGAGGTACCAAACCACCCACTTGACCATTCTCCTTAGCCCTTCCTATCAAAATTGCTAACATATCCACCATAATGTTAAACAGGATAGGGGACATCGGATATCCTTGTCTGAGGCCTTTATGTGTCTGGAAGTAATGACCTATATCGTCATTCACTTTAATTCCCACACTCCCTTTTTGCGTAAAGGATTCGACCTGTCGGCGCCAGGCTTCATCAAAACCTTTCATACGCAATGCCTGTTGGAGGAATGGCCACTTGACCTTATCGTACGCTTTTTCGAAATCCACCTTAAAAATTACTCCATCTAATTTTTTGGAGTGGATTTCATGTAGCGTTTCATGAAGAACAACCACCCCTTCAAGGATGTTTCTGTCTGGCATGAAAGCAGTTTGAGATTGTTGCACCACAGAGTGCGCAATCTGTGTGAGCCTATTGGTCCCGACCTTGGTGAAGATTTTGAAACTAACATTGAGGAGGCAGATCGGCCTGAACTGCTCAATTCTCACAGCATCCGTTTTCTTAGGGAGCAATGTCATAGTTCCAAAATTCAAGTGAAATAATTGAAGCTGTCCAGAGAATAGATCATGAAACATAGGTAGTAAATCCCCCTTAGTAATGTGCCAGCACTTTTTATAGAACTCAGCCGGGAACCCATCCGGTCCGGAAGCCTTATTGTTTTTCATTTGTGCAATAGCATCAAACACCTCCTTCTCTGAGAATGGGGCAACCAGGATATCATTATCGGCATCAGACAATTGAGGCACATCCTCAGTCCTGGACTCATCGAGGGACACACAATTATCCTCCGGAGGTCCAAATAACTGTCTATAATATTCGGTAATATAGGTTTTGAGATTATCCTGACCTAGAATAGTACCCTCATCCTGTTCAAGTTGAAAGATCCGCTTCTTTCTGTGCTTACCATTAGCAATGAGGTGAAAGAATTGAGTATTCGCGTCCCCTTGGACCACTTTGCGGACCTTGGCTCGCAAAGCCCACTTCAATTCTTCTTCGCGGAGAAGTTCTTTCAACCTCTTCTCCGCCTCATTTTTAACCTGGAGCTCAGGAGGCAACAAAATCGCGGATTCAGCTTTTATGTCCAGGGCCTGTACAAGAGAAAGGAGCCTATCCTTCTCGATCTTATACACCCCACTGAGGTGCTTAGCCCAACCCCGCAAGAAACTTCTCAAATGCCTAATTTTATTCTGCCAATGCTCGACCGCCGTCCTACCTCCTACACCCTTAGCCCATTCCCTGGCTATGAGGTCTAAGAACCCCTCGCGTTCGAACCAGGCCATCTCAAATGAGAAAGTGTTTTTGTTTCCCATATGGTTCGGCTCCCCTGAGTCGACGAACAATGGTGTGTGATCGGAAATTCCCCGCGTGAGAGCTTGCACCGTAACAAGAGGGAACTTCTGTTCCCACTCCACGCTCGCGAGAACTCGATCAAGCTTTTCATATGTCGGGTTTGGCAGAGTATTAGCCCAGGTAAACTTTCTACCAGAAAGCTCTATCTCCCTCAGATCCAAGCTTTCAATAATGGTATTGAACATAAACGACCACCTGCCATCAAAGTTATCATTATTTTTCTCCTCTCTCCTCCTAATGATATTGAAATCACCCCCGACCAAAATCGGAAGCTGCTCGGGCCCACAGATTCAAACAAGGTCCGTCAGAAACTCCGGTTTTAGCTCAGGCTGTGCGGCACCATAAACCGCGACCAAAGCCCAGTTGAACCCATCAACTTTAGACCTAACTCGAAACTTAACCGCGTCCTCCCCTACACCGCCACCCCATGGCCTCTACCAGCGTCGCTGCCGAGTACAGGGGAGCCGCCGCTGCCGCCGGGGACAGGGAAAGACGTGGAAACCGCTGCTGCCCTAGGTCCTTCGATTTCTCCCCTCCTTGCCTCTCTGCCGATCCGGTCACCCCCACCTTGCTGCTGGATCCGACCCTCTCCAGTCTCCACCCCTTCTACTAAGTTCTGATCTTTGCTACCTCCCTCCATCTATTCACAGGAGATGGAAACTTTATAAAAAGTCACAAGTTTACCCTTTTCAGTTTGTCTCAAACAATTAAGAGTTTCGTCCTTATTTTTGAGCAATTCAGAGATACTTTTTCATATTTGTTGGAGACTCAGATCCATGAATGTTGAGTTCATATCAATTAGTGTATCCCTTACAAACTAATACTTTCTGATTTGACACCTTGGTAACCTCATGATCGGATGGTGCATCCAGGGCACGCCTGCGAGCTAGCCGATGCCTACTGTATCCAGTGTTCTGGTGCATCCGGTGTGACCTCAAAGAATACCTTCTTCTAGCTGGGCGTTGAGCGCCTCAGAGACGATTCCTGGGGTGGAAGCAGTTCAACTACACCATGAAGAAGTGAGTGAAGGGGTTAAGACGGTTGCGTTGTGCGTGCACTGCTTGCTTGCTGGTGAGTGTCGCCTCTGTGACTAGGTGTTCTTTGCTGTCTATGCCCTCAGTTTACAGTACTGCAAATTATCTAGATATCCCTCCCCTTGTTACTTATTAAACCTCTAATCACTAATTTCCAGCAAAGGCTTTTTTACATCAGTTTTCCAGCAAAAGTTTATGATAAATAATGTTGATTTGTTGTAACACAGTTAACATCCCCTTTCCTGTTTATCTGCACACCTTTTATTTTATTTTATTTTATTTTGTGATGTCGCGGGAGTCTATAGAACACATGTCATTAAAATGTTTATCCCAAACCAGTTCTTTGCACGTTTATTAATGATGATCTATGCATCGGTTTCTTACTTTGTGAACTGAAAGATTTTGTTTGCTCCTCCTATTGAATATTTACATTGTGACTTTATTTTTTGCGGCAAATCCTCATCGGAATTGTAGATTAAGGATTAGTATTATGGCTTAAGTATAATGATTCTACTCTTATATAGCAAGTATTCAAATATAGCATGTCGTACAAGAATGTAAGATGTCTGCACCTGCATTATAATGATTGGAGTTATTGTAATAATTCTTGCTGGTTAGTTACCTCTGCTCCTAGCTAGCCAAATTAGAACTGATACTTACATGTATAGGATTGTTGTGTGAGAGTCTCATAGATTGGCACATGGATGGAAAATAAGTTTCAGTTTTAGCTTGCTGTACTGATCATGGCTATGTTGTGGAAGAGTTCTTGCAGGCAGTGTTCACAAGTACATCCACTCACGACCTCTCCCATGCTGCAAATGCAGGTTAGTAATGACTCCGCTACATCCGTTTGGCTCCTTTTGTACATAAAGCAATGCATTTTTTGTTTGTGTAGATAACAAGTTCAGTGTGTAATTAATTATTCATACAACTTTCATCCATGTTGCGAACTTGCAAGCTCAAAGGCCATGCAATGATCGGTGCAACAACCCATCTTTCATCGCCATCAGCTTGGCATATCATCTTTCGACATGTCAATCTTTTCTTAGAGAACTTTCTCAGTAGGATGTGATGGAGTTTGCTTATTTTGTTTCAGAGATTGGTCTTCATAGTTCAAGGCATCTCTGCAGTCTGATAATGCCCTTTTCTCAAAATTTCAATGACACTTGATATTTCTCATAGTGATGTATATTATGATCTTTCTTGAAAATGAAACCGAGTTGTCGACTTGGATCAAGTGATATTTTAAAAGGTATAATGATATTATTTCAGTAAAAAAGCAAAAGCAAAATTGTTCATCATACTTGCACGTGTGTCTGCTTGCTTGTTACAAAAGCAAAATTTGTTTATAATACATGCATGTGTGCGCTTGCTTGTGCATAACGCGATGAACCTTTTTAGTAAAGGTGATTTTCCAATAAGGGTATTTCAAATTTTGATTGGTGTATTCTCTTGTGGTTTTCCAAGAAGGGTATTTCGTGAAAAATGAGGGAACAGCTACTCTGGTGGTCCTCATCCTCATCCGGCCTTAATTCCAAGGTACTGTAATAACTCTTGTTGGTTAGTTACCTCTTCTCCTAGCTAGCCAATTAGAACTAATACTTACATGTATATATAGGACTGTTTTGTGAGAGTCTCATAGATTGGCACATGGATGGATAATAAGTTTCAGCTTTAGCTTGCTGTACTGATCAAGGCTATGTTGTGGAAGAGTTCTTGCATGCAGTGTTCGCAAGCACATCCACTCACGACCTCTCCCATGCTGCAGCTGCAGGTTAGTAACGATCCTGCTACATCCGTTTGGACCCTTTTGTACATAAAGCAGTGCATTTTTGTTTGTGTAGATAACAAGTTTAGTGTACGCTAATTTATTATTCATACAACTTTGATGTAACTAGCATTCTGAAGATTGTCTCGCTCTCGAAATCCCGGTCAATTTGGGGACCCTTTCATGGACAAGCAGATGGAGCTGTAGATTGGGGAGTTGTTCTTAAAGAACTTTAGAATTTTATAATAAAGTTTTAGCTAAAGCTTGTGAGTTTTGAACATGAACTTTTATTTCCTTCATTGAGTTTCGTGCATTTCAATACGTCGCTTGGCAAAAGGAGAAGAAAAACAAAGAAAAAACTCTTTCAATAACGTGGATATCGCGCCAGGGGCTAACCCTGTTTGCCACCTTGCCGTACAAGGGCTCCCATTCCAGAATAAAGATGCATTTATCCGAGATAGGCAAGCCCAAGTACTTAATTGGAAAGCTCCCTAGCTTGCAATTAAGCAGGTTGGCGACTCGAGTAGCGAGCAGAGAGTCCATCCCAATGGCGATCACCTCGCTCTTAAGGAAATTAGTCTTAAGGCCGGAAATGATTTCGAAAGCAAGGAGCATGAGTTTGATCGAGGCTACACTATGATCGTCAGGCTCAACGAGCAGCAAGGTGTCGCCCGTATATTGAAGGTGCGTGAGTCCACCCGGAATAAGGTGAGAGACCACACCGCGGATGTGACCGGCGTCCTTAGCCTTATGAACCATGGCTGAGAGGGCGTCCGCAATAAAGTTGAAGATCAGAGGCGAGGAGGGATCCCCTTGCCTGAGGCCTCATTTGTTGCGAAAGAAGTTCCCAACCTCTCTGTTGATCGACACAGCAGTCTGGCCTCCCGAGACCAGGTGCATGATGCGATGAACAAAGCCTGACTCGAATCCCTTCCGAGTCAGCACCTCGCGAATGAACTCCCAGTTCACGCGATCGTATGCTTTCTCAAAGTCGAGCTTGAGGAGCACGGCCGGTTGCCCAGTGCGTTTAAGCTCGTGGACGGTCTCCTGCAACACTATCGTCCCTTCGAGAATGTTGCGACCTTTGAGAAAACCTGACTGGCTACGATTGATAACACGCTGCGCTACCGGGGCAAGTCTGGTCGCATAAGCCTTAGAGCAGATCTTGAAAGGCACGTTAATAAGAGTGATAGGACGGTACTGCTTGATAGTGTCGGCCCCTTTGACTTTGGGAATGAGGCTGATAACACCATAGTTTAGGCGCGAAACGTCTACCGTACCTAACGCAAACCCATTAATAATCCCGTAGAAGAGGTCTTTAAACACAGGCCAGAATCGGCGAAAGAACGCGACCGGCCAGCCGTCCGGGCCAGGCGCAGTGTCAATCTTCATTGCTCCCACCGCTTCATCGGCCAGGCTGATCCTGACTAACTCCAGCCTCTCTTCCCTTGCTCTGTTCATGATGGGCATGTTCTTGCTGGCTGATGGGGTTCGTGCCAAGCTTGATACTCTCCGATCCAAGTTCTTTTGGGAAGGAACTGGGATAAAAAAGAAGTACCACCTGATCAAATGGGCCGCGCTTTGCCGCCCTAAGAAATTCGGAGGCCTTGGGATCCTTAACTCCAAACTCATGAATGTCGCACTCCTAACCAAGTGGATTTGGAAACTCTCCCAAAACGAACAGGGGCTCTGGGCGGACATTCTTCGCGCCAAATACTTCCCTGATGGGAATTTTCTCACTTCCAAAGCTAAGGGATCACCTTTTTGAATGGGATCCAGAAAGTTATGCCTGCATTCACATTAGGAGCCAAGTTTTGCGTCAACAATGGGTCCTCAACGCGATTTTGGCTGGATCATTGGTTTGGCATGGAACCCTTGTGGAAAAGCCACTCCATTGCCTACCGGTTAGCCACTAACGTTGATATTCTAGTGGCTGACGCGCTTCGCACCAACCCGCCCGCGGTATCCTTCAAAAGACCCCTCCTCGATAACGAACGAGCATGTTGGGACGGGCTCGTAGCTGCTCTGGCGGGAGTGGTCCTTCGCCCTGAGGCCGACTCGGTCTCCTGGGCTCTCTCACGCTCGGGGAAATTTACCGTCCAATCCTTGTACAACAAACTGACCGAGGGGCCGAGCCTGGACATAGCTAGGGGGCTTTGGAAAGCGTCTATCCCCTTGAAGATCAAAATTTTCTTGTGGCAGATGTTTCGTGATCGCCTTCCCTCCTCCAACAATATCGCTCGTAGGAACGGGCCTTCCAACGGCTCTTGCGTACTATGCGGCCATCATGAAGATGTCAACCACATCTTTTTTAACTGTTACCTCGCACGCTTTGCTTGGAGTGCGGTTAGGGAGGCTTTCGATCAGAACCGGAATCCGCGCTCAGCTTCGGACCTTCGCGCTATTCTAGTCGCTCATAGGGGCGGTTTCGGTCGTGTGTTATGGAGATGTGTGGGTGCTTTGCTGTGGGCCATTTGGACTACACGTAATAAGATGACTATTGAGCACAAATTTCCTTCTCACCCGGCTGACATTATCTTCAAATGCCACTTGTTCCTTCAGACATGGACGCCGTTGGTGAAACGGCGTGATGCGGACCGGATGACGGAGGCTATGGAGCGGATACGGTTGATCCAGATTGGTGCCCACCACTAGCTTGCCGTTGGATGTGATCTTTTGGACTGGCTGCCTGCACGCTGCTGCTACTTTCTTTCATTCCCTCGCAGGCTTCGGCCGGTAGCATGTAACGCACCTTGGCTGCGGCCGTTTTTCTTTATGTTGTACTGTGTTGAACTTGTTGGATTCTGCCTTATGTGGGCTTTATTAATTTAAAGCCGGACGTCTCCGGTGTCTTCGTTCTAAAAAAATAACAACGTGGATATCACAACAAAGAAAATATAAGCACGAATTATGTGCTCCTTTTGTATTTAATTTCACATATACCACACTCCCATTTCATGCTGACAAGTTGTTTAATAAGTTTGCTACAAAAAAAGTTTATCTTTCCATTCCCAGCTGCATCGTACCATTTGTTTTCGAAGAATCAGGTGATATAAAATTAGATGAACCAGATGACAAAGAAAAGGTGTATTGTCGAATGCTACAGATATTTTTCATTCGTCGGAAATATATGAACATCATCCTGAGCTAGAAAAATCCGAACTAAGACAACCTTTAAAAAAATTAATGCATTCACCTTATGCATGAAATCACTCTGTGGGCATACAGATTGTAAGTACAGATAAGTATTATCCTTGTTGCTGCTTCTGTGTCTGATTCATCAGTGCTAGGTGGTCAGAAGGAAGCAATAAGTTTGTGCCTGATCCCTCGGTGCCAGGTGGTTAGAAGGAAGCAATGGCTTTTGCCCTAATGCTTAAGTGTTTTATTTGGTTTAGTAAATTGGTCACACTCCCCGGCACCATCACCACATCGCGTTTCCTTCCCCGGCCAGCCTGGCTTGCCCTCTCCTACCCGACTCACCACTGACGTGCTCAGTGTTGTGCACCAGGGAGAGGTCCTCCACCCTTAACGCGGGTCTATGCTGGGAGTGGATCTTGAAAATCTTACTGTTAGATATATTTAAAAAGGTGACATGAAACAAACAAGAACTATGTAGTTCAATATGTGTCACCAAGTATACTTGACAAAATATTAATGCAGCCGCCCATCACACAAAAAAGGCTTATCTGCAAAGACTGGTGTATTCAAAGGCTAATAAAAATGCAGAAAGATGGAATAAGAGGACAAGAGCCGCCAACTCACTGCTCCCTTGACATGCTTTTAACATGTTGATTCATATTTTATATTGATACGCTGAATTTGTCCATCTGCATGCTAGAAAATATAAATATGACCATGACATATGATGTTTTCAGACACTTTATTTGAATCAATTTCTCAGACCATTACATGTCACCATTACTCACCATTACTTATAGTCTAACTTCTAGACACCCTTTCATTACTATCTTTTGGATGCAGCCAAAAAGGAACATCCGGTTGATAAGGTCAAAGAAGAAAGCTCCTATCATTAGCCCTATTATTTAATGCATGTGTCTGAACTCAAGTAGCTTATCTTAAAGAGTAACCAGTACAACAGTAGCTATATCTGTGGCAGCTAAGGAGGTGGCCGCCCAGAAGATCAACTCAACGACACGGCAAGCCTGCCGCCTCAAAGCGAAGGCAGAGGAGGGGCAACCGGCAAAAAGAAGGGTGTCTCGGGAGGCGGGCAGGATCGTGGACGCGGTGCAGGTGTCAGTTGGGGCCTCGAACGAGGGGTGCCGCCGCCGTCATCGCCTTCCATGCACACTCCCTGGCCAAAGCAATATCAGCCACGCTACTTAAACGTCACCAGGCAGATCGGTCGGTAATCCTCGGCCATCGCTGTCGGGCACGTGCCATATTGCATTGACATCAACATCGCACCACCTCATTTCGTTGATTGGCATCACCGCAACTCGACTGGTCGCAAACATCGGGAGTGGATCACCTCTGTGACCGCTCTTTGTTCATGGATATGTCTCAATCGGGTGAGACGACATATGACGACGTGGATAGACAACTATTGGAGATGATTCATGACAAAGGCGGGGAAGGAGGCTAAAAGGACGGGGCAGTGGATGACTCGGAGCCAGTGGTGCACGCCTAGCAGCCGGGTACGCAGCCGGGCACATACAACCAGCAACCAGATTCGTGCATTGGCCAGTAGGAGTAGGACGGTGACGGGGACCTTGATTCGACGACCTCTTTTCTTCCTAATTTTTGTAGACTCACTTTTACTTTTATTCTCTTTCCTTTTATATGATTATTTAACATTGGCAGGCAATGGAGCACGTGGGTAGATCAAAATTATAAGTTCAAAGCATGCATGATATGTGTCAATGTAGAAGTATAAGAACAAATTGACATAATTTTAAAGATTACAAGATGGTATTCCCCCATAAGCTCGTAGCAATGCAAGGGACACCGTGGAGGGTAGAGAAGACGGCAGTGAGAGGGCAGAATGATATGGTGTCGAGGGGAGGTGACAGTGAGAAGCTGTGACGGGGACAACAGGCCAGGAGAGTGAGACGTGAGTGTGAGCATTGTGTTGTGAAGCGTGTGCGAGAGAGTGAATTGCTTTTTTAAGGTAGGAGGAAAATGAGCGGTGTTTGCCTTTTTTCAGAGGGAAAAGCGACGGTTTGTTATGAGAGAAATGTCACATGTTTTTTTCTATATAATGACAAATATCACATAGCCTAACAAGTTATTTCTAAAGAATAATTACCAAAAGTGGTTTATAAGTTAGCCTAAAATTTATTAAAATTGGAATGCGACTTAGTCCATGAAAAGAACGATGCAACTCACTTCGGCTAAAAAGTGTTGATCAATGAGTACATAACGCATATGAGCTTATTTTAATTTAAAATTTTAGTGCTCCCTCCATCCCAAAATAAGGATCGTTGATTTAATACAAAATTGTACAAAGTTGTATTAAATCTGTTTATATGTTCACCTTTGTAGATTAGAAATAAAAGCTAATTGCTTTCGATGATGCTTTGAAAATGTCAATTGACAAAGTCACTACTAACTATGATGGATGGGACTGAATACTCATCGAATTTTACATAATCAGAAGGGATACATACAAATAACTATTTTTATCTATATATATGTCACACTTGATACTACAAAAAGTGTATATTTCTCTATATTTTTTTTGGCATAGTATGAGAGAGATAAACATGACTAATGTTGATGTTAAAAAAGAATACAAGGGACCCAAGGTAATGTCCTTGGAAGCCAAAAATTCACGAAGTTTTATACAACAATATAGGGAATATATATGCAATTAGATTAAAAAAATAAAAAGCCCGTGGCAACGCACGGGCGTTTTTCTAGTAGAAGTAAATACTCAGCAGCTTGAAAAATGATATATTATGTGATGAATTTTCGTGGTACTGCAGTATATACTAGAGGTTGGCGGCCCAACCGCCTGGGCTCCTCTCCCGCAACCAAAATAGACACGCAGTCGCGCCCGCCGCCGCCGCCGCCGCCCCTTTCTCTTCTTCTCCCTCCCCTAGCTCGAATCCCCCGCTCGCCAGGAGGAATCGCCGCCGCCTCCGATGACGCGCCAAAGCCGGGAACGGCGCGCGGTCGCCTGCGAGGGAGGCCAGGCGGCAGCGCGCGCCGCCGCCTCGCCCCCGCACTACGAGGCGGACGAGGAGCGCCGCTTCGAGGAGGTGGTCTACCTCCACTCCCTCTGCCGCAGCGGCCCGTCCGCCCCCGCCGGGGATCCCGCGCCACCCGCCGGAGTCTCCCGCGCCACCCGCGCCCGCGCCGACCAGCGGAAGCGACGCAGGATCGAGCGCGCCGCCGAGGCCGAATACGGCGGCCCCGACTGGTCCCTCGCGCCCGCCCCCACGGCCCCCTCCTCCTGGCCCAACTCCACTCCCGTCTCCCCCGCGCCCAGGCCGCAGCAGCAGCCTTCCACCGCCTCTCTCGCGCAGCGGGACGCCCTCCGCGCCGCCGAGGAGTTCTTCTCCAGGCGCGGCGCCTCGGGCGAGGACTGCAACGAGGTTGAGGGGCCCGAGTCGGAAGACAGCTGGGACGAGGTGGCGGGGTTCTTCCTCGGGCTCTTCGAGCGGGACGCCGCTCTGCGGGGCTACTACGAGCGGAGCCACAGGGAGGGGGAGTTCGTGTGCATGGCGTGCGTGGGGAGGAATGTGAAGAAGGGCCGGGCCAGGCGGTTCCGGGACTGCATCAGCCTCGTGCGGCACGCACACGCCGCCACACGCGTCGGGAGGCCGCAGGCGCACCGCGCGCTCGCCGCCGCAGTCTGCCGCGTCCTCGGCTGGGACGTCAAGCGGCTGCCAGGCATCGTCATCGACCCCCGCGGCAGGCTGGGCCAGGCGCTCCTTGCCAGGGAGGGCGCAAGCGCCGCTGCGGCCGCCGCCACTCACGAGGCAAAGGTTTCTCAGCCCATTTGTTTCTGCAGGTCGCTCACTGACGATACTGTCCTCGTACTTGGTCTGATTTAATTGTTTGTCGCAGGACAATGCTGATGCTGGGCAGAATGGTCACAAGGATGCAGCAAAGGTGTGTACCTTGTTACATTAAAATGGTGGTTGTTGATGGTTGGTGACATTGCTGGTCAGTTAATCTGGTTTAGTTATTGATTTCAGGAGGATGTTGGTTTGGAGAAGATGGGCTCCTTGAATGATGACAGGAAGGTAATGATGGCGTGCAAAGTTGTCGAGTGTTTATTCATCACTGACGAGATCACGAGAATACTGTTTGTTATTCTAATTTGGTTGTTGATTGAGGAGGATGTTGATAGTATGATGAATGACCGCCCCTTGAGTGATGGGGATGCGGCAATGGTCTGGAACGTTTTAAATGATTACTGATTGATGATGAAATTGTTGCTTGGTTATGATCTAATTTGGTTGTGGCTTTCAGGAGGATGTTGATAAAGGGAAGATCTGCCCTCCAAGTAATAACAATGATGGAGAGGTTCATGAGCAAGGGAATAGTAGAGGAATTGCTGAAAAGGTCTGTATCAATGATAATTAGCCATATAAAGGCTAAAACTCCAGTATGATAAAATTGATGGTTTAGGGGTAATTCTTTTATCTGCGGTATTATATACTTGGAATTAAAGGCAGTAACTTCACTATCTTATGCACAGTGATACAAATGATATAGACCCACTGAGCTCCAAAGACATGAACGATACAGACCCACTGAACTCCAAAGACACACCTAAGGAGCTATGTAAAGCTGTCCAGGAGGTCAGTACTGATATTGGCTTCTCATACTTATAGTAAGACTGAGAACAGGAATATTTATTTAATGGCATCTTTGACAAGACTATTATTAATCTACACATGTAATTACATTTGATTGCAAAGCTAGCTAGAGACTGCAGCTGCACTAATTTTAAGCCAAGAGAAATGAGAAACCTTCTTGCAAGCTTATTCTTTTGTTCTATTAGTGTTTTAGAGGTAAGATGTGCTTATTTTTTGCTCATGTAAATACGAACAAAACTATCTGTATGAAACAGTCCAACTGGTGCAGAGATTTGCATGCCAGTTCCTCTTACAAACTGATCACATGTGGTTTAGTTCTTTCTTGCACAATGCAGGAAGGTGATATTGGCAATAAACAGGAGCATGGTAAGAGTGCAGATGATATGGGGGGCACTTGTAATGTCAGACTAGAAAACAATTCATCAAAGATGGTGTGTCTGTAACCTTCCCATTTTCATAACATGATTGTTTTCTTCTGCTTATTGTAACTTTGGCATGCAGGAAGAAGCTGCTACAGAGAATAAGGAGGAGCATACTGAAGGTGTTCTTGACTTCGGAGATGATATTGGTAACTTGGGAAGGAATTTAATGGACTCATCAAAGGTATTGCCTCTCTCTCTTAACTCGTCGCATATCAGTATGCTTGAAATCAATCTGTTTTAAACTTGATGTGTTGTGTGCAATCACTACCTTAGATGTACTCGTGCAATCATGACATCTGGACATCGCGAAAGGAGATTCTAGATTGACAAGCCACTCACTGAACGTGTTATCCTCCACCTGCCCATCCTACCCTCGCCAGTTTACAGCCCTCTCATCTAACCAAAAACCTTAACCCATGACTGGGCAGGGCCAACGATGAACGACTGTAATGCCACAACAATAACGATGGACCATTTCTGCCTGATCAGGCCACCCTGACCCTCTCACAGCCTGACCCGGTCACATGACTCATGCCACCGATGGGGCCATCATCATGTGTAGTTGGGTACTCCCACTGACTTCACAGCTTGCACAATGTTGTCAGATCTGCTGCATCTGCATTTCAAGGATTACACGCAATCTCACCATTCATTTTGGCATTACCAGACCTCATGTAATTTTTTGTTATGCATTTTTGGGATATTATATGGCTGAGACACTGTTTAGGTAATGGAAGCAAACACTCTTCCGGCCTCCTTCATCAAAAGATACACATGTTTGGTGCATTATCTTATATTATTCTGTTTTTGTTTTTTGTACTGGTTTGTAATACTCCCGCTGTCCCAAAATAAGTGTCCCAACTTTGTACTAACTTCAGTACAAAGTTGTACTAGAGTTGAGACACTTATTTTCGGACGGAGGGAGTAGTATATTTTGTTGAAAAAGTAGCATGTCAAGCAATATATTTGTGGGTTACATTGGCGTACATAGATATCTTTCCTAATGCATTTTTGTGCTAGGCAAACATATTTGTCATACATTTTTTTATCCATTCAAATTATAAAATTGGATGTTAGGAAGTGAGTCTCAGCCAAATTTGTGGAGAGTTGACGTGAAGACATACTAAGTGTCATGATATTTGATGTCCACCAGTCCTGATTTGGATTCTCGACCACACGTTCTTATCGAACTATCCAGATATCTTTTTTTTAGCATGATATCCAGATCTCATTAGTGCTGGAGTACACCAAAAATGGTAATTGGACAACAATATACTCCTTACACTTGCATTTCAAAACTCAATTTTGACCATTAATTGACTAACCAGACATGGGTTATGTTCCACAAAAATTGTTTTATCAGATTCGTGTTTGAACAAAGTTTCCAATGGTATAATCTTTATGACATACGGAGTATAAGACATTGTTTCTGAAGCACAGTTAAATCATGCAAAACAAGGACACCATGTAAAAGGTGACAGAGGGAGTATGCCTTTTCATTACATGCATTTGGCCCAAAATCAATTGAAATGTGCGCTGTGATGATAAAATATTGTGATGGTGTGGATTTTCTGGCCCAAATGAAGATTAGGTAAAACAATACTCCCTAGATATATCCGTATCTGACAAATCTAAGACAAGTAATTCGGGACGGAGGTAATAGAAAGGTAGACTTAAAAGGTTCTGAAGAGAAACTGCTCGGCATGACCAGCTAGCTATCTTACGAACCAAAAATAGAAGTTTCTGAAGAGAAGTCCTGGATGTATATAATCGGATGAAGTATGTATGAAACTCCAGAATTTGAAGGAGCAAATATCACCCCACAACGTACATGCAGTAATCTATTTGACTTCTTTTGGAACTGGGGAGTGTGTGTGTGTGTGGAGTATGCAGATGTGAACCGAGATCATCCGAACATTCTCCTAGCTGGCTGTTGTGATGGCACCCACATATTTATGGATGACACCAGTATTTGGCTACATGCTGATGCTAAGTTCATTTTTTTTCTGGAATGCAGAGTTGAAAGTTGAGATTGTGCTGTGTACACACGAACTGAAGGAGCACATCCTGGCATCTATCCAATCCGACCATGTGGAGAAGGCGGGCGACCATTTCCTATTCTGTTTCGTGAATTCTACCCGAGCATTTCTTGATTTTGCATTTGTGTAGTTAATCAACTGTTCTTCGTCCGTGGCCCAACTGAGCATAGCTCGTTCTCCCACTGGAGCACTCTCATGTTAAGAAATAAGTTTCTGTTGTGGCCAGTTAGATTCAGTAGCAATTTCTTGAAATGAATGAAGCGATGTGGTCCTTCTTTCCCTCCAAATCGAAAGGTTTCTGAGCTTTGTTGTGGTATTGCTTGCAATTTCGACAAAATATCGGTGGAGTAAAGAATCCCTTCTCCAACCGTAGAGGCTCTTGAGCAATTTTTCAATCAAGGAATTTCAAACACCCTACTTTGTCCGTTTCAAATTACTCGGAAGCCTTAGTCAAACTTCCATAAGTTTGGCCAAGTATATATAGAAATACGGAGTATATGTTAGCAGCTACCAGGCTAGAACATCAAATAGCTCTCCTGAAAGGACACCAATTGCCAAGATTCGGAGTCAACATATGCCCTTCGTCGCTGCAGGGTCAAACGTCATCGAGGTAGGAAGAGCCCGGGAGACCTTATTCCAACATGCCATGGCCAACACCACTTTGTCATGTTGCCATAGAAAAAAAACCTAAGAAAAAGAAAACAAGATGGCCATGTCCCCACTCCTCTTGCCATTGACTAGGCCGCTGATCAAGGAAGAAGAGGGGTATTGAGGCAGTGGCATGTAGAAAGCTTTGGTGTTAGCGGCTAGGATTGGGAACCCTGGACGGAGTTTACTTTGGGGCCTTGTGTTAGGCACGTTGATAATTGAAAGGCGATAGATCGTATAGTTAGATTACAGTCCTAATGTTGATCTGCATAATTAGAGAAATTTACACTATATTATGATGTATTGCTCACAGGCGCGTGCTCCAGAGATTCAACAGGTACAATGTGATTGATAGTTTGATCTAGACTCTATTTGAAAACTAGTTTAATTATCTTGATATTGTTGACGATTAATCCACAATTGTCAAGCGATGCCTATAACTCATTGACCACCATGGTCAACATTTTCAGATGATGTTTCCCCATATTCATAAAGTTCACTACTAGAAAAAGGGTTGCTAGTGGCGCACCTGTTTTCGCTACTAATGGCGCACTACGGGTGCGCCACTAGCACCACGCCATTAGATTTTTTTTCTAATGGCGCACCACAATGCACCTGTGGTGCGCCATTAGTAACAATTTATTTTCAAATTTTTTTTCAGAAATTTTTATTTCAATTTTTTTTGTTTTTTTTCTTAATATCAAGTCATTGTGGCTTAATCTCGGGTCAATATGCTTAATCTCAGGTCAAATCGCACTTTGTGGTCAAACTTCCTGAAAGGTCACCCATCCTCACACTACTCCAGTCCAAGCACGCTTAACTTCATAGTTCTATCCAACCCCAGCAACAGCTCACTTTACCGAAAAAGGGTTTCCCCCCGCTTTGTATTCCAAAGCAACCAAAATCGAGTACAGATAACGTTGTGGCGAGCAGCACAACACACCAAGAAAAAGAAGAAGAAACAAATGCCAACCACGGCAGCTTGGCAAAGTGCGGATGACCCGCCACCGTGGCGCCCACCGGACACAAAACACCACAGACCAAGGCTCTGATCCGCCGCGTACCAAGCAGCACCTCCAAGAAGGGATGCGACGCCGACGACGCTGCTTCCTGGACGAGTCCTCAGGTTTCCCCGGGCACGCGGAGGGAGGTGGGGGGTGGATACCACCGACACCCTCCAGGAAGGAATGGTGGCACCCGTAGGTGTCACCGCGTCGGGGCCGAAGCCGGCAGGGATTTCTCCCGCATTCCAACCCCAACCGCCCAACCGTACCTGCCAAATCGTCGCCCACCACCATGCGCCAACGCAGTACCGCCGCCACCCACGCCGCCTCACTACGAGCACCACCATGAGGCCAAGAGGACCGGAGAGAAGCTCACCACGACGGGAGCAGCAACACCGACGTCGAGCGGGAGGGAACCACCTCCACCGCCGTCGTGCGGGAGGCCCGTGCCTCCGGCACCGTCGCAGTAGCCGTTCGGACGCGGCAGAGGGGCATGCCGGGCCACCCCTGGCCCAGCCAGGCCCAAAGCGGGCCCGTTAAGCCCCGCCGGCCGCGATGCAGTAGGCCGGCGTCGTCGTCGCCGGCACCCAGCCGCTCGTCGCATCTCCTCCGCCTCCCAGAAGCCACGCCGGAGACCATCCCCGCCGCCGGCCCGCCCAGGCCCAGATGGGGCCCGAAGGGCCCAGATTTGGGCCGAGCGGGCGACGCCAGATCCCGCCGCCGCGCCGCCCCGCCGCCAACAGCAGCGCCGCCGCCCAGCTGCTCGCCTGCATGCGCCGCCAACGGCAACAGCTCACTTCACAGGCACTTGTTGATATATCTAGCATATCAATCCTATTATACCTTATTGATGTCTAGGACTTTGTTCATGTTCATGATTATGATAAAATTTTGAAAAATATTTCAAACTTCCCGGTCATATTACGTATCATTTTTTGAAAAAAATTTCAAAAAAATATTTCAAAACCAATTTTTTTCTGTTACTAGTGGCGCACCACATCCACGGTGCGCCACTAGTAAGTTTGAAATTTTTTGAATTTTTTTGCCTCTCGATCTTGAAAGCCCCGTAACTTTTCGAGTAGATGATTTTTCATATAAAAACTTTTTAATGCGAGTTCGTATGCAAAAGTTATGCCAATTTTACAAATTTCCAGAGAGATTTTACAAATAAAGTCGAAATTCATATTTGTAAATTTTCCCAACAACTAGACCACATATCACATGGGAAACTTATTTTCTTTTATTTTTTTGACATTTCCATCATTTTTTTAAACTGAAAAGGCGGTCGGGGGGGAGGGGGTGCATTCGGTGGAAGTGGTGGCCAAGTTACTAATGGCGCACCGTGGGATGGTGCGCCATTACTAGCTAGTAATGACGCACCACTCCCACGATGCGCCATTAGTAGTCTAAAAAATAAAAATTTAAAAAATTTGAATTTTTTTTGAAACATAATTACTAATGGCGCATCGTGGGAGTGGTGCGTCATTACTAGTTCAACTAGTAATGGCGCACCATCCCACGATGCGCCATTAGTAGTTTTGAATTTTTTTTACTAATGGCACACCGTGGATATGGTGTGCCATTAGTATTTGCACACTAATGATGCACCAACACATGATGCGCCATTAGTATTTAGTAATGGCGCACCATATGTATAGTGCGCCATTAGTTTTTGTAGTAGTGGTTCGAACAACTCATCACCATTTAACAACTCTGCAAGGCCTTTTCTTCACCGATGAGGACTCCGCCAAAGCGACCCGTTGTCTCCGATGTTGTTTATGCTCGTCATGGAAGTTCTTAATTGTCAGGAGTTAATTAGTAGATTAATTAGCACATGTTAATTAACGAATAGTCATTAGCAAATGGGTGTCCAATCCCGAATAGTCATGTCTCTTCTCTCTCTATTGTCAACAGGCACCTGTTCGGAAGGGATGCTTCCGAACAGGCACCTCTTCTTCCCACCTCTTCTAGATGTATATATACTTGAGAATCAATAAAATCGGTACTGATTGTCCTTTCGTTTTCAATCTTGTTTTACTCTAACACGTTATCAGCACGCTCTCTGGCAGAGCAATTGCACGGAGGGCTAGGGCGCCTTCCGGCGTGTGGTGCGAGGGCACAGCACGCGGCGGCGGCGTTGACCTGGCCTCGGGCTCCATGCGCGTCGGTGGCTCTAGGCCTCTCCGCTCGGCGCACAACGCTCCCGACGCCCTCCTGGCGCGGCGCACAGCGCTCCCGACGCGTGATGTCGCGTCCCTGGAAAAATCTGATGGTCTATGCTCGGTTGTTGAAAAGAAGGAGATTGCTGTCAAAGCTGGAATTTCCTTTTCCCCTTCTCTTCCTTTGTTTCTTAGGACATGCTGTTCTTCAGCAAGGATCTTGTTCCTTGCTCTCTCATATGTCTTTATTCAGCTCTTCTTTCTTTACATCTGCAGTTTTTCTTTCTCTTTATTCTAGCAGATGGTGTAATCTTGACTGTAAAATGTTCTGTGAGCTGAATACATTGGTACCTTCGGGTGCCTTTCTCTGTTCAAGAAAATAAATAAAAATGGAACGATTGGAAACGCGGCGCCCCTCTCTCCAACCATCGCGTAGTGGAGTAGCACTTGGCCGGCTAGCCCTCGCGAGCAGCGGCGGCGGATTTTCCTTGGCTACCACTCACGCACGCACGGGATCAGGAACTGGGAAACCTTATCCAGAGAAGATATGCGTTTGGGCTCCAGGCCGTTCACGGCGATGACGAGAATGCATCAGTTTGCATGCATCCGTACAAGACATTGAATTGGAGAAACCAACTCGGTTGTCTTTTCTCATTCGTATGAGAGATCTAATAGTCCTTCTGTTCGATCTTATGCATATACAAATCACCTGGACCGATGGGTACTCCATGAAGAATTGGGACGCGCAGCATCGACAACCGGCAGCCGAGGAGACGCTGCTCTCCCCGACGAAGCTTCTGCCCCAGCGCGGCCGCACTAGAAGTCACGACAGTCTTGGAGACACGCCCGCAGCGGCGTACATCGGTTCGGTCTTTCCGTATCACATTTATTTTATATAAATGATTATTCCAGACAATTCTTTTTCGGAATTTATGACATGTTTAATGTGTTTGCTTTAAGCAATCAATAATATGTCTACATGGTACAACAATATTAATTTGCGATTGAGAAATATTTCTTCTTCTCGCAAAACAATCTCATTGCGGTTCAAATTAATTTTCTCTCACAATATTAATTCGCCGCGCTGAATTATTTTGCAATTTGATACAATATCTTTTTTAATTTGAGATCTATACAATTCAAGTTTCTCACTTGAGCATCAAATTTGCAACATTAGTATTATACATTACATTAGTAATCTGTAGAGTACCTTGTATTCCAGAATAAATTATGATGTAATAGATTTCCATGTTAAGCTACATGTTGATATTATTTACGTCCACTATTTGCAATTGAGATTTTAATTTCTTGTGAATAAAAAATCAATTTATCTTAATTGAGCCTTTTTTGGCTTAATAGGAGCAAAAATTGATATGCAAAATTTTAAGTGATTTCTTCAAATTGATGTTTTGGGATCACATGGTAGAGTGGTGATCTACTACATTGCAGATTATCTACCTTTATTGTTTAAGCCTACATTTTGTCATTTTTGACATTATGATTGCCAAAGTGCTCTCCCATACATTAAGTTATGACATGAGGCATTTGAAGTATGAGTATCTATGGATTTCATTAGATTATACTCCTTTAATGCTGCTAGATGTACTCCCAAATTTTCCTTTGGAGATTACCTACAAAGTGTCATGCTTAACAATTTGAAGTTCACACTAATGATTTCAAGCCAACTTCTTGAAATTTCATTAATTTTGCAAAGTTCATTGCAACATCAACCACGAGGGTCCTTAATTTATCATCCATAAATTAATTATCTCTGGTTTACCCATATAATTAATCGATGGCTAAAGAATTTGAGGCACTCGCCCTTAATGGCCACAACTACGCTATGTGGGTCATGGACATCAAGATACGTCTTGTCCCGTGGGATAGCATGAGCAATCCCAAGATGCCAAGGATCCCAAGGGAAAAGGTTTGAATCCAACTTCAACCTTCACCCACACATTGCAAATGGAACTGGTTGTTTGCACGATGTTCCACTCGAACCTAGCAACACCATGACTTTCCATCAGCTAGAGGATCTTGCTCACACGGAGAACATGTTGGTTGAGTATACCTAAATCGATATGTTTGGAGACTTCGGTTAGTCTCTCAATCTCCTTAATGATCTATTTATATGTCCATTTGTGATGTTGTAATAAGAACATAAGTATTGTTGTCATCACATATTGTATATCACAATATATTGTATCAGCACTTTGGTACAAATACATTTGTATGTATTCTATATATCTGATAAAGATTTTCATACTGGGAATCTTCAAGTCTATATATAGATTTCTACGGGGGTCAATCTGATGAAAGATAATATGTGACTGTGGACATATGCACCACCAAATCTATACTCAGGGAAGTGAAATGTTTCCATTCTCGTTGAGAGAAAAGGAGATATTTTAAAATCGCTAAGCGCGATAATGTAATTGTTGGCTCAACGTGTATCATATTTATATCCCTATGGGCAATCGAGCAGAATCAGGGATGCTTTATCGTGTCCGGGTCAACTCGTATCCTACTAAACTATAGAGATGTTTGTCAAAATAGTTTCCATAGCGAAACTTATGATGGCAACAAAGAGGAATATCTTCTCTTTAGAATATACAACGAATATGGCAAACACATTATCTAGTATCATCATGAGTGCACTACACATAGTACAAAACCCGTAGCACATGTTGCGTACAAGAAGTTTTCCAGAATGTCTTTTGCATGACAAACTTGGCATACTCGCCTTGGTCATCGGGACACTGGCTTGAAACAGAAACTACCAGCAATTCCATTGTTTTATGACTATGATGATGCTAAATTCTAGCAATATTTGGATTTTATGTGCACTATATGTGATGGAGGGAAGCTAATTTTAAGGCTCGCGCACCTTAAAGTCTACACTGAACCACTCAAACTCCTTGAACACATCAAGTCGAGGTAAGTGGCTCTTCCTAAAAATTGACTAGACTATTCAGGTATTCCATGGTTCTAAAAGACACATCTATACGATGGTCTCAAGTGTGCTTTATCCACATGAAACCATTGGCTTATTATCCTGAACATCAATTACAATCAAAATTGAATGGACAACGTTGTAAAATTCTCCTTGCGTGCCTTCACTATGGCCATAGGATTGAAGTTTAGCACTTTGTCCTATATGTCTAGACTCAAACTGGTTTAGTAGAATCCTTTATCCAAAGAATTAAGCTCATTCCATGATCTTAACCTCAGAATTGTAACTTACCAACTCTATGTTGGAGTCATGCAGTTTTACACGCTCATGACCAAACTGCACAATGTTATTCCCCTCTATCTTTGATACATGGAAATCTACCAAGTATTTCCCATCTGCGGTAATTCGGTTGCATACCGATATCACCACCCCGACATACATCATTGGCCCCTCAACATATATTTGGGATCTATGTGAGGAATAACTGTATAACCGTCAATACCTCAAGCCCCTCACATGGGTAGTTATTCAAGGCCAGTATGTTGATTCAATGAGGAACATTTCCGGGCATTAGGGGGAGATTTCAAGTACCATACAGAATGCCAGGAAATTAGTGGAATGCTCAACACATTTCTGCCTCGAGTCCACGTAGTCAATGATCCGAACCATGCGTTCAGAAGATTTGCAACACATTGCAAATAACCTGCCAGATTCATTTACTGAAAATAAAGGTGTCACATAATCCTACAATTCTACAAAAATATGCCTGAAAGAGTGGAGGTACCAACAAAACCACTCAACTCCCTGTTCACAGCAACATGGGGAGAAGTATGGCAATAGTACATCAGGATTCGGCTTCTCACAAGCAAGGATATCGAGGCCTCTGAATCAGTAAATGCAAGTCAACTTCACGTTGGCAGACACCTAATGGGTAATATACACCTAGTGGATGGGCAACCTCCACCAACCCAGGTCATAGTGCACACAATGACCGGGACATCGGGATACCCGACTCAACCGCATTGGAAATCGCAAATAGTCACCATGGGTAACGATATTTCCATCAACTCTATATTGATATATAGATTCTGAAGAAACATATAACCGGAAGTCTACAATTGTCGACACACATTTCTCAACTAGACTGAAAAAACCTTTCACATGATTCAGGTCCAAAGACCATGGCCATGGCAAAGTGTGAACAACACTCGGACTGAACTCGAGCAAAGGGTATAATCTAGGTAGAAATAATCTTGGTCAATAAAGGGAAAGGTATTCACATAAGCAATACCTACACCAGTTTTCTTCTGGAAACAGAATTGAGAACAACGAGGTGGTGAAACATAGAGCAAGTATTGTAGCACAAGGGTTCACGCAGATACCCAACTCTTCTCCAGAGGTGAAATCTCATTCCGATAACTCATATGATTGGCAGTACAAAATCATCTATCTATGCAGTTGATAGATGTAGTGATAACATATCCATGTTGATCACTAGATTTAGACATAGATGGTTCCCAATGGAATCTCACTTCTGAATCGAAATGCAAAATGCAACATACACTGTGTAAAAACCAATAAGTCACCATATGACTTGTTGTCGGTACATTTTGGTACAACCGACATGGTGAGTTCCTTATACATAACGATTACTCCTACAATTATGATTACCCACGCATGTCTGTCATACACAGGGATTACTCCTGCAATGACGAAGCACATGATCATATTAATGGCGGGTTTTGAGATGAAGGATTGGGTAAAACCTCGAGCACCTTCGCTCATACATTATGATACACTATGTTGTCTATCTCCAAAATATATTGGAGAAATTCATTATGGACAAATCTTATACATCCATAACTCACATGGCTTCATTCTCTAGACGTAGAGAAAGATCCATTAAAACCATGAGTTGATGGGAATGAGATATTGGGACACAAAGTTCCATATCCTTGTGCCATTGGACCCACCAAACACAATTGGTTGGGAGTCAAGAATATCTTTTGATATCTCCAAAGCATCAAACATTTTGTCCGAGTCTTTCAGTTTCAGAGAAATCTGGACACCAATATCATTGGATCCATTGATCAGATCCCTACTATGCTAGATCATAGACAAGCTTTGTGTTCCATCTAGGTGTGGTAGCCCATGAAGGTCTTCGAAACAGACCTCGTGGCTACATCACCAACCATTATCTCAAAGATAATGTTGCTTGTGTTGTCTGGATGCAAACAGGTCACATAGTAAGCAATATCACTATATTGCTCATCTTGCAAATCAAATCACGTGACAATCTCATTGATTTGTCTATGAAGTCTCTACCAACTTGAACATTTCAGAAACATGTTCATGGAATTGGTATTCGACGACTTCAGGATTTGTAAGTATTAGGGGGAGTATCTTCCTAAGTTACTCCTGTTCAAAGCATCATATTATACTCTTTTTCCCTTTATGAGTTTACTTTTACAGGTTCTCATCAAGGTTTTTAATGAGGTAATATCAACATGAGATCATATGTCATACTTTCTGTTTTCGCCACCGGGGTTTTTAGGAAAGTATACACGACATATTTATTGTCCTCTAAACTCTATGGATTTTCTCATATGGAGTTAAAAGAGACAATTATTATGATATGTCATATCATTTTCTCCTTATATTTTTTCCCACTGGGTTTTAAAGGAGTTTTCAATGATATATCAGATCGCACTCTTTTCCCTTATGAGTTTTGCCTCAAAGTTTCTCATAAAAGGTTTTAACGAGGCGACATATGCAATACTTTCTATTTTCCCCACTGGGGTTTTTAAAGGAAAGTATACAAAGTATATTTATTGTTCTCCAAACTCACCAATGAGTTTTCTCCTTTCTCAAAGGTTTTCTCATATGAGTTATCAAGGAGACAATAATTATTATATGTTGCACTTTTTCTCCTTATTATTTTTCCCATTGGGTTTAAAGGAGTTTTAGCAACATATCCGCTCTATTCTCATATTTTTCCCACAGGGTTTTTGGGGGAGACTCTCAAGATTATATGAAAGATTTCTCAATATGGAAGATCTATGTACAAGAAGTTTTCAATGAAGAAACATTCAAGGAGCGGTGTTGTACAAGGGGGAGTGTTAGGAGTTAATTAGTAGATTAGTTAGCACATGTTAATTAATGAATAGTCATTAGCAAAGGGGTGTGTCCAACCCCGAATAGTCATGTCTCTTCTCTCTCTCTCTCTATTGTCAACAGGCACTTGTTCGGGAGGGATGCCTCCGAACAGGCACCTCTTCTTCCCACCTCTTCCAGATGTATATATACTTGAGAATCAATAGAATCTGTACTGATTGTCCTTTCATTTTCAATCTTGTTTTACTCTAATATTAATGCTATCTTCAAAAAGGCGGAAGCAGATGGAGTGCTATCTCCGCTGCCTTCCATAGGTGTCCGGTTCCGTACCTCCATGTATGCCAATGAAGTCGTCATATTCCAAGCCATGAGACCTCACCTTCGTGCGCCATGCCCTTGACTTCTTTGGTGGCGCCTCGGGGCTTCGCACCAACTTCAACAAATGTTCTCTATCTCCGATCCATTGCACGGAAGAGCACCTCACCATCGTCGCCAAGCACTTCCCCCGCACAATCTCGTGTTTGTTCGGGCTAGACAGCAACAATGCGCTGTACAAATTCACCGCCATGGAAAATATGCACACTACACAACTCCCTTCACTTGTGATGAACTTTGAGGACAGTTTCAACCAACAAGTAAGCAGCGGAATAATATAAACAATATGCACAAGTGACACATGATTTAACGTGGAAAAACCTCCTCAACTTGAGGAGTAAAAAAACCACGGCTGTGGACCGACCGGTCCATGCAACTTCACTACGAGAATGATGAGTACAAAGTCTTCTCTAGAACCTCTAGAGATATTTACAACACACTCTCTATGTTGCCAACCGGTAACAGCAACAACAACCACAAGAACCAAGATTTCAGCAAAGCAAAGTTTACACAGCTTCTGTACCCTTCAGTGTTTTGCAAAATGCTCTTAAACCGCTGAACCAAACAACACCAAATTTAACAGACAAGTAGACACACGAGTTCTTGAGATCCCCTCAAAATTTCAGCTCAACCCGACATCGTTTGCCTACCCAAACTGTCCGTCTCCCAAAACTACTCTGTTCTGAAACTGCAGCAGTCAGAGCTGACAAAACCACTCTCAAACTGATGCTCCACTGACCCAATCCTCAAACCAGCTAACCAGATCGAATTACCCAAAGTAATGAACGAGCTCACCAAGTTTGGGGTCGATCCAAGCACGTTTGAGTCTCCAACCACCAGCTTGAACACTGTCTAGTCAGATGCATCAAATCTGGACAGAACCTCTTGATAGAGGCAAAGGTGTCCCGTCTTTCGATGAGATGGTGGCTATCGTTTTGGAGGAAGTCGACTTTGACGATCCGACTACGAACGTGCGAGGACGTCGCGCCTTAGCAATCGCTAAACTAACTTCGAGAGGTTATTGACCACGCCGGAGCACGATCAACCTGACCACGAAGGTCTGTTTCCTGCAGGCAAACAAAGAACAAGCAAGAAACTAAGATTGCAATCTGGATATTGCGAATATAAGAGGAAAGCTTTATTGATCAAGGTGGGGTTCTGTGACGCCTTGGTCTGGTCGTTGAACACAAACGAAGTACGCGAAGTTGCAGCTATGGCAAACTTTTAATCTAAACAAAACCCAAAGTCTAAACGATGCCCTAAGGGCTGTATATATGGAGGAAGAGGAGGGAATTTCGTGGCCCTTGAGGCTGGGGTCCGAAACCAACCCTAACTCTTGTTTCCCCACACATACAGACTCTAAAAATAGCCTATACTTAAGTATTTCGAAATTACATAGGCCTGGCCCAATAATAAGGTGACGCAGCACCTAGAATAGCCTATGGACGAATATTATGAAGTGGCATCTTGTATATTTCGTCCAAGGCTTCATGCACTCCTTATGGTGGCTTCAAAGTCCTGAAATCATCACTTGTAACTTCGTTCTTGATCCCCTAGCGCATGCCATCAACTCCATGCGTGTTCTTGCTCCAATGTTCATCCTTCTTCAAGCTAGGCCCTTCATTTGTAAGCAAAAAAAATGTATCCAATTTAGGCAGTATCATATTCTCATGAACATTAGAATCATTACCAAGAAACGAAAGTACCTGGTAATTTAATTGGCGTGCGCGAGCTCTAATAATTGGTCCAGTATATGTAACAGTAGGGGCTGTGGGTGTAACAATGGTATTGATGTCCTCATCATCCTCCCCTTCTTGAATTGAAGTCGTCCTCGACGGAAGCTCATCTTCCTCACCCAAATAAGGCTTCAAATCTGCAATGTTAAAAGTGGGACTAACCCCAAAATCTGCAGACAGCTCAAGTTTATATGCATCATCATTTATTTTCTCTAACACCTTAAATGGACCATCAGCACGTGGCATTAGCTTTGATTTGCGCAAATTAGGAAACCTATCCTTACGCAAATGTAACCAAACAAGATCTCCAGGTGTAAAGACAACATGTTTTCTACCCTTATCTCCAGCAAGTTTATATTTAACATTCATACGCTCAATGTTTTCCTTAGTTAACTCATGCATTTTTAAGATCAATTCAGCACGTTGTTTAGCATCAAAATTAACCTTCTCCGAAGATGGAAGAGGCAACAAATCAATGGGTGCACGAGGTAGGAAACCATACACAATTTCAAAAGGGAACATCTTAGTAGTAGAATGCAACGAATGATTATAAGCAAATTCAATATGAGGCAAGCATTCTTCCCACATTTTCTTATTATTCTTCAAAACAGCCCTAAGCATAGTAGACAATGTTCTATTGACTACTTCAGTTTGTCCATCAGTTTGGGGGTGACAAGTAGTACTAAAAAGCAGTTTAGTCCCCAACTTAGCCCATAAACATCTCCAAAAGTGGCTAAGAAATTTAGTATCATGATCTGAAACAATAGTATTTGGCACACCATGCAAGCGAATAATTTCACGAAAGAACAAATCAGCAACATTAACAACATCATCGCTTTTATGACATGGTATAAAGTGTGCCATTTTCGAGAATCTATCCACGACAACAAATATGCTATCCCTCCCCTTCTTTGTTCGAGGTAAACCTAAAACAAAGTCCATAGATATATCCTCCCAAGGAACACTAGGCACAGGCAAAGGCATATATAAACCATGAGGATTGAGTCGTGACTTAGCTTTTTGACATGTAGTGCAGCGAGCAACAAAACGCTCAACATCCCGTCTCATCTTTGGCCAAAAGAAATGTGTAGCAAGTACGTCCTCCGTCTTGTTCACGCCAAAGTGTCCCATTAATCCTCCTCCATGCGCCTCCTGCAACAACAAAAGACGAACAGAGCTAGCAGGAATGCATAGCTTGTTAGCACGGAACACAAAACCATCATTAACAACGAACTTGTTCCATGTTCTTCCTTCCTTACAATTCTGCATTACATCTTTAAAATTAGCATCATGCACATATTGATCTTTGATGGTCTCCAAACCAAATATTTTGAAGTCAAGTTGTGAAAGCATAGTATAGCGACGAGACAAAGCATCAGCAATAACATTTTCTTTACCCTTCTTGTGTTTAATGACATAAGGGAAAGTCTCAATGAATTCAACCCATTTAGCATGTCTACAATTCAGTTTAGCTTGACTTTTAATATTTCAAAGATTCATGATCAGAATGTATAACAAATTCTTTGGGCTATAAATAATGTTGCCATGTCTCTAAAGTCCGAACAAGAGCATATAATTCTTTATCATAAGTAGAATAGTTCAGACTAGGCCCACTCAATTTTTCAGAAAAGTATGCAACAGGTTTGCCATCTTGTAATAACGCACCTCCTAATCCAATTCCACTAGCATCACATTCAAGCTCAAAAGTCTTATTAAAATCAGGAAGTTGGAGTAAAGGAGCATGTGTCAACTTATCTTTCAATACCGTGAAGGCTTCTTCCTGTGCGGTACCCCAAACAAAAGGCACATCCTTCTTTGTAAGCTCATTGAGAGGTGCAGCAATGGTGCTAAAGTCTCTCACAAAACGCCTATAGAAACCAGCGAGTCCAAGAAAACTCCTCACTTGTGTGACCGTTTTGGGCTGCGGCCAACTCTCAATAGCTTCAATCTTGGCTTTATCAACTTCAATTCCCTGTGGAGTAACAACATAGCCAAGAAAAGATACTCGGTCGGTGCAAAAGGTGCACTTCCCAAGGTTACCAAACAAACGTGCATCACGTAGAGCATTAAAAACAGCATGTAAATGTTCCAAATGTTCTTCCAAAGATTTGCTATAAATCAGTATATCATCAAAATAGACTACCACAAATCGTCCAATGAAAGCACGTAAAACTTCGTTCATTAGTCTCATGAAAGTACTAGGTGCATTAGTTAACCCAAAAGGCATGACTAACCACTCATATAAACCAAACTTAGTTTTAAATGTTGTTTTCCATTCATCTCCCAATTTCATACGAATTTGATGGTATCCACTACGCAAATCAACTTTGGAGAATATTGTAGAGCCACTCAATTCATCAAGCATATCATCTAGCCTAGGAATAGGATGACGATAATGAATAGTAATATTATTAATGCCTCTACAATCAACACACATACGCGACGTACCATCCTTTTTAGGCACTAGTATAATAGGAACAACACAAGGACTAAGAGATTCACGTATATAACCTTTGTCAAGCAGCTCCTATACTTGACGCATAATCTCCTTCGTCTCCTCTGGATTGGTACGGTATGGTGCACGGTTGGGTAGCGATGCACCGGGAATTAAGTCAATTTGATGCTCAATCCCTCGAATAGGTGGTAATCCCGGTGGCACGTCTTGTGGGAAGACATCAGCGAACTCCTGCAAAATGTTAGTGACAACAGGGGGCAAAGAGGAAGGCACGTCCTTGAATGAAAATAATGCCTATTTGCACACAAAAGCATAGCAAACAGATTTGCTAGAATCTAGCTCATCAATATCAGATTTGGTGGCAAGTAAATATGTACTTTTCAATTTAATTTCAGAAGCAACACTAGATGGTTTATTATCAGGCTTCATTTGTTTCTCAAATTCTTTTGCCACAATCTGATTTTCACTCTTATTTTTCTCCTGTTTTGCTTTATTAGCTCTATTAATATCATCTTTCAAAATGGAATCAGGAGTCATAGGAAGCAAAGTAATATTTTTATCCTTATGAACAAGAGTATACTGATTGTTTCTACCATGGTGTACAATTTTTTTTATCAAATTGCCATGGTCTACCAAGTAATAAGGAACATGCTTGCATAGGTACCACATCGCAATCAACATAATCAGCATATGTAGAGATACTAAAATGCACACGAACAGTACGTGTTACCTTAACCTTGCCGCTGTTGTTGAACCATTGGATGTAGTAAGGATGTGGATGTGGTCTTGTGGTGAGAGATAGCTTCTCCACCATCTCCATGCTAGCCAAGTTGTTGCAGCTCCCTCCATCTATGATGACGCGAATAGAAAGTTCCTTCACAACTCCCTTTGTATGGAACAAATTATGCCTCTGATTTTGCTCAGCTTGTGTAACATGCACACTCAAAACACGTTGAGCAACTAAACATTCATACCTGTTAGCATCTTCGGCAGCCATGTATTGCGTCTCATGATCAGAATCATCTCCACCGTGTTCTTCATGTGTAATAAGAGCCAAAGTCTCCTCATCATAGTCACTAGCGGACTCATACCCACCATCCTCAGTAACAATCATCACACGCTTAGATGGGCATTCTCTCGCATAATGACCTCCACCCTTGCAACGTCGACAAATAATATCATGTGTTTGCCCTGTTGATGCCATGGATGAAGAAGAGCTCTTTGCAGGCCCAGAAGGTGTGCTCTTGGCAGATAGTGGTGATTGTGCCTGCTTTATTGTATCACGGTTGGAGGTGGCAACCGATAGAGGTGCCGGTGTAGCAGAACGTGTGGAAGTAGATGATGCACGTGGTGTCCATGATGAAGGTCGACCTGCAGAAAAGTTAGTCCGCGCCAATGCCTGTCGATCCTGCACTTCACGTTCAGCTTTACAAGCAAGATGGAATAAATGAGTGATATTATTATAATCCTTATAGTCTAGAATGGTCTGAATCTCTCTATTTAATCCACCCAGAAAACGTGCAAGCATACCTTCATTCTCCTCAACAATACCACATCTAATCAAGCCAGTTTGTAATTCCTGATAATATTCTTCTACAGAATTTTTTCCTTGTCTTAAGCACTGCAATTTTTGAAGTAATTCACGTTGATAATATGGTGGAACCCAACGAGTACGCATAGCAGTTTTCAAAGCAGCCCAAGTAGCTGGAACAGGATATAATCAACAATGTTCAGACCACCAAACACATGCAAAGCTAGTGAAAGCACAAACAGCAGCAGGAACACGTCTCTCCTCAGGATATTGTAAACATGTAAATCGTTGTTCAGTTTCTAACTCCCAAGCAAGATATATATCAGGAACATATCTACCCTCAAATGGTGGAATATTCAATTTCAGTTGAGGGAGATGGTCATGATCTCGTACCTGAGGGGAGCCCTAACGTTGCCATTATTTGCATGTGGACGACCTGGTGATTGTGGTGCTGGTGGTTGCACGTAGTTCTGATTTTGATCAACCTCATCCTCGTAATATCCCACATAATCATCCTCCTCCGTATCAGCAGCAGGAGCCACAGAAGTATCAACAGCAGCACCAACAGGTTGGCCAAGCGCAAGAGGAACACGGCTCGCTCAGCGGAGGGCTGTTTCGCGACGTGGAGGTAGTCGTTGTTGTTGTTGTTGTTGTTGTTGTTGTTGTAGAGGTGCGTTAGGAGCAGCCGGTGGTGGTGGTGGAAGATGCGCGAGCAATTCATTAAACTTGTTATCGAGCTTTGTTTCGAACATCTTCTCCATGCCATCTATCTTCTCCATGGCCTCTTCAAATCTGTTTAGCACATCTTGCACCTGTCCACTCATCATTTGCTGAAACTTATCATGAAGCTCCTTGTTCGTCAAGTTCTCCCAATCAGTCTCGTCGGCTTGTGATCCTGGCATGGTTAGCAGCAATAGAAACACACAAGAATATGATCCTACAGACTACTAACAAGTGGTGGTGGTGGCGGGTGTCACAAATCCGTCAAGCAAATCTCAAATTCTTACCAGTTCTTACCCAGCAGTAGGTGGTGATCGGCAACCGTTGTAGTCAAAACTCTCAAAAGCTTGGATAGAGCGATTGCCAGGGAGAGTCAAACGCACGACGTAGATGTATGTGGAGCTGGGAAGGCTTATAGTATGGTAGCAAAAAGGTCAGCAATAATCAATTCAGAGATGCAAAGTTGAATAAACGTTCAACGACGGTACTGTGCTGATCCTAGGCTAGACCGTGCTAGAGACGCGAGCCTAGAAGACTAACAAAATCACGGCGCTGCACGGAAACAAGGGAAAAGCACACTCGGGAATTTCTTTTTTTCGCTCTGTTTTTTTTGCGCTCTTTTTTTTTCGCGCTCCTCTTTTTTTTGCGAAAAATCACTATAATGGCGAGTGTCTCAAAACTCTTCCCAGGTCAAACTGACAGGATGGGTACGAAACTTTTTTGACAATTTTTTTTCAGAAATCAGGGCAGCGACGACGAAAAAGTGCGACCAAAAATCACTATGATGGCGAGTGTCTCAAAAGACTCAGAACAGCCTAAAAATAGGATAGGGAAAAAATATTTTCGGTCGCCGAAATTTTGGCCTAAAAACTGCCCGGGGGTCTCCAGACTTTTTTTTTCGAGACCTACGCAGGCAAGGAAACACGAATCAGAATTTAGATGGATCTCGAAAACAAACCTAATATGAGAAGAACTCGGATTGGTGGTGGATATATGGTGGAGGTATATGGCAGCGGTGGTGGTATATGGTAGCGGTGGTGGTATATGGATATGGATTGGTGGTGGTATATGGATACGGATTCAGAGCGGTGGCGGATAAGCAATGGTGGTAGATGGCAAGGCGATGATGATGGTGCGGCGGCGGCGTGACAACTTATGACCAGAATTCGAAACTCTAAAAGACTAGACTCTAAGACCAGCAACTTGACACGACTATGCAACCGCAAATTCAACAAAGCAAAAACCCTAAAAAGATTATGCAAAGGCGCAGATTGGTTCGGATATGATGAACTAACCCTAATTTTTTTGTGGCTTTTTCGTGGACTGTAGGTATGAAGAACAGACTGGATCTAATCTACGAAAAACTGTAAAATCTCACCGAGCAACCTGGAAATCTGATACCACTTGATAGAGGCAAAGGTGTCCCGTCTTTCGATGAGATGGTGGCTACCGTTTTGGAGGAAGTCGACTTTGACGATCCGACTACGAACGTGCGAGGACGTCGCGCCTTAGCAATCGCTAAACCAACTTCGAGAGGTTATTGACCACGCCGGAGCACGATCAACCTGACCACGAAGGTCTGTTTCCCGCAGGCAAATGAAGAACAAGCAAGAAACTAAGATTGCAATCTGGATATTGCGAATATAAGAGGAAAGCTTTATTGATCAAGGTGGGGTTCTGTGACGCCTTGGTCTGGTCGTTAAACACAAACGAAGTACGCGAAGTTGCAGCTATGGCGAACTTTTAATCTAAACAAAACCCAAAGTCTAAACGATGCCCTAAGGGCTGTATATATGGAGGAAGAGGAGGGAATTTCGTGGCCCTTGAGGGTGGGGTCCGAAACCAACCCTAACTCTTGTTTCCCCACACATACAGACTCTAAAAATAGCCTATACTTAAGTATTTCGAAATTACATAGGCCTGGCCCAATAATAAGGTGACGCAGCACCTAGAATAGCCTATGGACGAATATTATGAAGTGACATCTTGTATATTTCGTCCAAGACTTCATGCACTCCTTATGGTGGCTTCAAAGTCCTGAAATCATCACTTGTAACTTCGTTCTTGATCCCCTTGCGCATGCCATCAACTCCATGCGTGTTCTTGCTCCAATGTTCATCCTTCTCCAAGCTAGGCCCTTCATTTGTAAGCAAAACAAATGTATCCAATTTAGGCAGTATCATATTCTCATGAACATTAGAATCATTACCAAGAAACGAAAGTACCTGGTAATTTAATTGGCATGCGCGAGCTCTAGTAATTGGTACAGTATATGTAACAGTAGGGGCTGTGGGTGTAACAATGGTATTGATGTCCTCATCACCTCTGCTTCTTCTTCTTCCTCTCTTCTCTCAGGTTGTGTTCCTCTCTTGTGTGTTCTCTCTCATTCTCACGAATGGCAGCCACCACGAGCAAGGGGTGGAGTGGCTAGGGTTTTCTCCTTGCTCCCTTCACCAGGGAACACTCACAACCGTTGGATGTAGAACAGATCAACGGTTCATATGTGTTGGACTTGTGTGGGCTGATGTTGGGCTGCCAGCACACCTCCATGTGGAGGGACTTAGCCCAACAAACTCCCCCTCCCGACATCATGGAGGGTCTGAAAGAAATATGCCCTAGAGGCAATAATAAAGTTATTATTTATTTCCTTATTTCATGATAAATGTTTATTATTCATGCTAGAATTGTATTAACCGGAAACTTGATACGTGTGTGAATACATAGACAAAACAATGTGTCCCTAGTATGCCTCTACTTGATTCATCAAAGATGGTTATGTTTCCTAGCCATAGACATGTGTTGTCATTTGATGAATGGGATCACATCATTAAGAGAATGATGTGATGGACGAGACCCATTTTGTTAGCTTAGCACTTGATCGTTTAGTTTACTGCTATTGCTTTCTCCATGACTTATACATGTTTCTATGACTATGAGATTATGCAACTCCCGAATACCGGAGGAACACTTTGTGTGGTACCAAACGTCACAACGTAACTGGGTGATTATAAAGGTGCTCTACAGGTGTCTCCGATGGTGTTCGTTGAGTTGGCATAGATCGAGAATAGGATTTTTCACTTCGATTGTCGGAGAGGTATCTCTGGGCCCTCTCGATAATGCACATCACTATAAGCCTTGCAAGCAATGTGACTAATGAGTTAGTTACGGGATGATGCACTACGGAACGAGTAAAGAGACTTGCCGGTAACGAGATTGAGCTAGATATTGAGATACCGACGATCGAATCTCGGGCAAGTAACATACCGATGACAAAGGGAACAACGTATGTTGTTTTGCAGTTTGACCGATAAAGATCTTCGTAGAATATGTAGGAGCCAATATGAGCATCCAGGTTCTGCTATTGGTTATTGGCCGGAGACGTGTCTCGGTCATGTGTACATAGTTCTCGAACCCGTAGGGTCCGCACGCTTAACGTTCAGTGACGATCGATATTATGAGTTTATGTGTTTTGATGTACCGAAGGAAGTTCGGAGTCCCGGAAGAGATCGGGGACATGACGAGGAGTCTCGAAATGGTCAAGACGTAAAGATCGATATATTGGACGATGATACGTCTCCAACGTATCTATAATTTTTGATTGCTCCATGCTATATTATCTACTGTTTTGGACCATATTGGGCTTTATTTTCCACTTTTATATTATTTTTGGGACTAACCTATTAACCGGAGGCCCAGCCTAGAATTGCTGTTTTTTTGCCTATTTCAGTGTTTCGAAGAAACGGAGTATCAAACGGAGTCCAAACTGAATGAAACCTTCGAGAACGTGATTTTCTCACCGAATATGATCCAGGAGACTTGGACCCCACGTCAGGAAAGAAGGGAGGCAGCCACGAGGGTGGAGGGTGTGCCCCCTGCCTCGTGGGCCCCCCTTTGCTCCACCGACGTACTCCTTCCTCCTATATATACCTACGTACCCCAAACGATCAGATATGAAGCCAAAAACCTAATTCCACCGCCGCAACCTTCTGTACCCATGAGATCCCATCTTGGGGCCTGTTCCGGAGCTCCACCGGAAGGGGAATCCACCATGGAGGGCTTCTACATCATCACCATAGCCCGTACGATGAAGTGTGAGTAGTTTACCTCAGACCTCCGGGTCCATAGTTAGTAGCTAGATGGCTTCTTCTCTCTTTTTGGATCTCAATACAATGTTCTCCCCCTCTCTCGTGGAGATCTATTCGATGTAATTAATTTTCTTTTTGCGGTGTGTTTCTTGAGACCGATGAATTGTAGGTTTATGATCAAGATTATCTATGAGTAATATTTGAATCTTCTCTGAATTCTTTTATGTATGATTGGTTATCTTTGCAAGTCTCTTCGAATTATCAGTTTGGCTTGGCCTACTAGATTGGTTTTTCTTGCAATGGGAGAAGTGCTTACCTTTGGGTTCAATCTTGCGGTGTACTTTCCTAGTGACAGTAGGGGCAGCAAGGCACATATCATATTGTTGCCATCGAGGATAACAAGATGGGGTTTTTATCATATTGCATGAATTTATCCCTCTACATCATGTCATCTTGCTTAAGGCGTTACTCTATTTTCTTGAACTTAATACTCTAGATGCATGCTGGATAGCGGTCGATGAGTGGAGTAATAGTAGTAGATGCAGGCAGGAGTCGATCTACTTGTCTCGGACGTGATGCCTATATAAATGATCATACCTAGATATTCTCATAACTATGCTCAATTCTGTCAATTTCTCAACAGTAATTTGTTCACCCACCATAGAATACTTATGCTCTTGAGAGAAGCCACTAGTGAAATCTATGGCCCCCGGGTCTATCTTTATCATATTAATCTCCCAACACTTTACTATTGCTTTTGCTTTTTTACTTTGCTCTTATTTTACTTTGCATCTTTATACCAAAAATACCAAAAATATTATCTATCATCTCTATCAGATCTCACTCTCGTAAGTGACCGTGAAGGGATTGACAACCCCTAATCGCGTTGGTTGCGTTGAGCTATTTGTTTTGTGTAGGTACGAGGGACTCGCGTGTAGCCTCCTACTGGATTGATACCTTGGTTCTCAAAAACTGAGGGAAATACTTACTCTACTCTGCTGCACCACCCTTTCCTCTTCAAGGAAATCCAACGCAGTGCTCAAGAGGTAGCAGGAAGATTTCTGGCGCCGTTGCCGGGGAGGCTTACGCAAGGTCAAGTCAAGATTTGGACTCCCGACAACGAGCCATTTCTGGCGCCGTTGCCGGGGAGTCTACGCAAAAGTCAACATACCAAGTAGTCATCACAATCCCTTATCTCTCGCATTACATTATTTGCCATTTGCCTCTCATTTTCCTCTCCCCCACTTCACCCTTGCCGTTTTATTCGCCCTCTCTTTATCTGTTTGCCTTTTCTCACTTGCCTTTTGTTTGCTCGTGTGTTGGATTGCTTGCTTGTCACGATGGCTCAGGATAATACCAAATTGTGTGACTTTACCAATACCAACAATAATGATTTCCTTAGCACTCCGATTGCTCCTCTTACCAACACTGAATCTTGTGAAATCAATACTGCTTTGTTGAATCTTGTTATGAAAGATCAATTCGCCGGCCTTCCTAGTGAAGATGCCGCTACTCATCTAAATAGCTTCGTGGATTTGTGTGATATGCAAAAGAAGAAAGATGTTGATAATGATATTGTTAAATTGAAGCTATTTCCTTTTTTGCTTAGAGATCGTGCTAAAGCTTGGTTTTTGTCTTTGCCTAAAAATAGTATTGATTCTTGGAACAAGTGCAAAGATGCTTTTATCTCTAAGTATTTTCCTCCCGCTAAGATCATTTCTCTTAGAAACGATATTATGAATTTAAGCAACTTGATCATGAACATGTTGCACAAGCACGGGAGAGGATGAAATTAATGATACATAATTGCCCTACTCATGGTTTGAACTTGTGGATGATTATACAAAAAATTTATGCCAGATTGAATTTTGCTTCTAAAAATCTTTTAGATTCGGCCGCGGGAGGCACTTTTATGGAAATCACTTTAGGAGATGCTACTAAACTCCTAGATAATATTATGGTTAATTATTCTCAATGGCACACTGAAAGATCTACTAATAAAAAAGTGCATGCGATAGAAGAAATTAATGTTTTGAGTGGAAAGATGGATGAACTTATGAAATTATTTGCTACTAAGAGTGTTTCTTCTGATCCTAATGATATGCCTTTGTCTACTTTGATTGAGAATAATAATGAATCTATGGATGTGAATTTTGTTGGTAGGAATAATTTTGGTAACAACGCGTATAGAGGGAACTTTAAGCCTAGGCCCTATACTAGTAATCCTTCTAATAATTATGGAAATCCCTACAACAAATCTTATGGAAATTTTAAGAAGATGCCCTCTGAATTTGAGACTAGTGTTAAAGAGTTTATGAATTCACAAAATAATTTTAATGCTTTGCTTGAAGAGAAACTACTTAAAGTTGATGAATTGGCTAGGAACGTTGATAGAATTTCTCTTGATGTTGATTCTTTAAAGCTTAGATCTATTCCTCCTAAGCATGATATCAATGAGTCTCTCAAAGCCATGAGAATTTCCATTGATGAGTGCAAGGAAAGAACCGCTAGGATGCGTGCTACGAAAGATGCCTTTATTAAAGCATGTTCTTCCAATTCCTATGAACATAAAGATGAAGATCTAAAAGTTATTGATGTGTGCCCTATTAAATCTCTGTTTTGCAATATGAATCTTGATAATGATGGGACCGAATATGATCCACCTTTACCTAGAAGGCGTTTTAAGAACTCGGAGTATTTAGATCTAGATGATGAAATTGATGAAAGTGGGATTAAAGAAAGCAAAACCCTAGATGTCGCTAAACTCACTATTTTGGACTTCAAGGAATTTAATTATGAAAGTTGCTCTTTAATTGATTGTATTTCCTTGTTGCAATCCGTGCTAAATTTTCCTCATACTTATAGTCAAAATAAAGCCTTTACCAAACATATCGTTGATGCCTTGATGCAATCTTATGAAGAAAAACTTGAGTTGGAAGTTTCTATCCCTAGAAAACTCTATGATGAGTGGGAACCAACTATTAAAATTAAGATTAAGGATCATGAATTTTATGCTTTATGTGATTTGGGTGCTAGTGTTTCCACTATTCCCAAAACCTTGTGTGATTTGCTAGATTTCCGTAATTTTGATGATTGCTCTCTAAACTTGCACCTTGCGGATTCCACTATTAAGAAACCTATGGGAAGAATTAATGATGTTCTTATTGTTGCAAATAGGAATTATGTGCCCGTAGATTTTATCGTTCTTGACATAGATTGCAATCATTCTTGTCCTATTATTCTTGGTAGACCTTTCCTTAGAACGATTGGTGCAGTTATTGATATGAAGGAAGGGAATATTAGATTCCAATTTCCATTAAAGGAAGGCATGGAACACTTCCCTAGGAAGAAAATAAAATTACCATATGAAACTATCATGAGAGCCACTTATGGATTGCCTACCAAAGATGGCAATACCTAGATCTATCCTTGCTTTTATGCCTAGCTAGGGGCGTTAAAAGATAGCGCTTGTCGGGAGGCAACCCAATTTTATTTTTAGTTTTTTTTTGTTTTTGCTTCTGTTTAGGAATAAATAATCCATCTACCTTCTGTTTAGATGTGGTTTTATGTTTTAATTAGTGTTTGTGCCAAGTTAAACCTATAAGATCTTCTTAGATGATAGTTATTTGATCTTGCTGTAATTTCCAGAAACTTTCTATTCACGAAAACAATTGTTAAAAATCACCAGAACGTGATAAAATAGTGATTCCAAATGCTGCTGATCAATAAACCAATTTCCCAGGTCTTCCTATTTTGGCCGATTTTTTGGAGTTCCAGAAGTTTGCGTTAGTTATAGATTACTACAGACTGTTCTGTTTTTGACAGATTCTGTTTTTCATGTGTTGTTTGCTTATTTTGATGAATTTATGGCTAGTAAAATAGTTTATAAACCATATAGAAGTTGGAATACAGTAGGTTTAACACCAATATAAATAAATAATAAGTTCATTACAGTACCTTAAAGTGGTCTTTTGTTTTCTTTCGCTAACGGAGCTCATGAAATTTCTGTTGAGTTTTGTGTTGTGAAGTTTTCATGTTTTGGGTGAAATCTTTTGATGGATTATGAAACAAGGAGTGGCAAGAGCCTAAGCTTGGGGATGCCCATGGCACCCCCAAGATAATACATTGACACCAAAAAGTCAAAGCTTGGGGATGCCCCGGAAGGCATCCCCTCTTTCGTCTACTTCCATCGGTAACTTTACTAGGAGCTATATTTTTATTCACCACATGATATGTGTTTTTCTTGGAGCGTCTTGTATTATTTGAGTCTTTGCTTTTTAGTTTACCACAATCATCCTTGCTGTACACACCTTTTGAGAGAGCCATACATGAATTGGAATTTGTTAGAATACCCTTTGTGCTTCACTTATATCTTTTGAGCTATATAGTTTTGCTCTAGTGCTTCACTTATATCTTTTAGAGCACGGTGGTGGATTTGTTTTATAGAAACTATTGATCTCTCATGCTTCACTTAGATTATTTTGAGAGTCTTAAATAGCATGGTAATTTGCTTAATAATAATAATACACTTGGTATTCAAGATTTGTAAAACTTTCTTTTGAGTGCGTTGAATACTAAGAAAAGTTTGATGCTTGATAATTGTTTTGAGATATGAAGATGGTGATATTAGAGTCATGCTAGTTGAGTAGTTGTGAATTTGAGAAGTACTTGAGTTAAATTTTGTGATTCCCGTAGCATGCACGTATGGTGAACCGTTATGTGATGAAGTCGGAGCATGATTTATTTATTGATTGTCTTTCTTATGAGTGGCGGTCGGGGACGAGCGATGGTCTTTTCCTACCGATCTATCCCCCTAGGAGCATGCACGTAATACTTTGCTTTGATAACTTTTACATTTTTGCAATAAGTATATGAGTTCTTTATGACTAATGTTGAGCCCATGGATTATACGCACTTTCTTCATCCTTCCACCATTGCTAGCCTCTCTAATACCGCGCACCTTTCATCGGTATCATACACCCACCATATACCTTCCTCAAAACAGCCACCATACCTACCTATCATGGCATTTCCATAGCCATTCTGAGATATATTGCCATGCAACTTTCCACCGTTCCGTTTATTATGACACGCTCCATCATTGTCATATTGCTAGCATGATCATGTAGTTGACATCGTATTGGTGGCAAAGCCACCGTTCATAATTCTTTCATACATGTCACTCTTGATTCATTGCATATCCCGGTACTCCGCCAGAGGCATTCATATAGAGTCATATTTGTTCTAAATATCGAGTTGTAATTATTGAGTTGTAAGAAAATAAAAGTGTGATGATCATCATTTTTAGAGCATTGTCCCAAGTGAGGAAAGGATGATGGAGACTATGATTCCCCCACAAGTCGGGATGAGATTCGGGACGAAAAATAAAAAAAGGGGGAAAAGAGGCCATAAAAAAGAAAAGGCCCAAAAAAAAGAAAAATGAGAGAAAAAGAGAGAAGGGACAATGTTACTATCCTTTTACCACACTTGTGCTTCAAAGTAGCACCATGATCTTCATGACAGAGAGTCTCTCATTTTGTCACTTTCATATACTAGTGGGAATTTTTCATTATAGAACTTGGCTTGTATATTCCAATGATGGGCTTCCTCAAAATGCCCTAGGTCTTCGTGAGCAAGCGAGTTGGATGCACACCCACTTAGTTTCTTTTGTTGAGCTTTCATATACTTATAGCTCTAGTGCATCCGTTGCATGGCAATCCCTACTCACTCACATTGATATCTATTGATGGGCATCTCCATAGCCCGTTGATACGCCTAGTTGATGTGAGACTACCTTCCCCTCTTTTTGTCTTCTCCACAACCACCATTCTATTCCACATATAGTGCTATATCCATGGCTCACGCTCATGTATTGCGTGAAGATTGAAAAAGTTTTGAAAATGTCAAAAGTATGAAACAATTGCTTGGCTTGTCATCGGGGTTGTGCATGATTTAAATACTTTGTGTGGTGAAGATAGAGCATAGACAGACTATATGATTTTGTAGGGATAACTTACTTTGGCCATGTTATTTTGAGAAGATATAATTGCTTTGTTAGTATGCTTGAAGTATTATTATTTTTATGTCAATATAAAATTTTGTCTTGAATCTTTCGGATCTGAATGTTCATACCACAATTAAGAAGAATTACATTGAAATTATGCCAAGTAGCACTCCGCATCAAAAATTCTCTTTTTATCATTTACCTACTCGAGGACGAGCAGGAATTAAGCTTGGGGATGCCTGATACGTCTCCAACTTATCTATAATTTTTGATTGCTCCATGCTATATTATCTACTATTTTGGACCATATTGGGATTTATTTTCCACTTTTATATTATTTTTGGGACTAACCTATTAACCGGAGGCCCAACCCAGAATTGCTATTTTTTTTGCCTATTTCAGTGTTTCGAAGAAACGGAATATCAAACGGAGTCCAAACGGAATGAAACCTTTGGGAACGTGATTTTCTCACCGAATATGATCCAGGAGACTTGGACCCCACGCCAAGAAAGAAGGGAGGCGGCCACGAGGGTGGAGGGCGCGCCCCCTGCCTCGTGGGCCCCCCTTTGCTCCACCGACGTACTCCTTCCTCCTATATATACCTACGTACCCCCAAACAATCAGATACAGAGCGAAAAACCTAATTCCACCGCCGCAACCTTCTGTACCCACGAGATCCCATCTTGGGGCCTGTTCCGGAGCTCCGCTGGAAGGGGAATCCACCACGGAGGGCTTCTACATCATCATCATAGCCCCTCCGATTAAGTGTGAGTAGTTTACCTCAGACCTTCGGGTCCATATTAGTAGCTAGATGGCTTCTTCTCTCTTTTTGGATCTCAATACAATGTTCTCCCCCTCTCTCGTGGAGATCTATTCGATGTAATCTTCTTTTTATGGTGTGTTTGTTGAGACCGATGAATTGTGGGTTTATGATCAAGATTATCTATGAACAATATTTGAATATTCTCTGAATTCTTTTATGTATGATTGGTTATCTTTGCAAGTCTCTTCGAATTATCAGTTTGGTTTGGCCTACTAGATTGGTTTTTCTTGCAATGGGAGAAGTGCTTAGCTTTGGGTTCAATCTTGCGGTGTCCTTTCCCGGTGACAGTAGGGGCAGCAAGGCACGTATTGTATTGTTGCCATCGAGGATAACAAGATGGGGTTTTTATCATATTGCATGAATTTATCCCTCTACATCATGTCATCTTGCTTACGGCGTTACTCTGTTTTCTTGAACTTAATACTCTAGATGCATACTGGATAGCGGTCGATGAGTGGAGTAATAGTAGTAGATGCAGGCAGGAGTCGGTCTACTTGTCTCGGACGTGATGCCTATATACATGATCATACCTAGATATTCTCATAACTATGCTCAATTCTGTCAATTGCTCAACAGTAATTTGTTCACCCACTGTAGAATACTTATGCTCTTGAGAGAAGCCACTAGTGAAATCTATGGCCCCCGGGTCTATCTTTATCATATTAATCTCCCAACACTTTACTATTGCTTTTGCCTTTTACTTTGCTCTTATTTTACTTGGCATCTTTATACCAAAAATACAAAAAATATTATCTATCATCTCTATCAGATCTCACTCTCGTAAGTGACTGTGAAGGGATTGACAACCCCTAACCACGTTGGTTGCGTTGAGCTATTTGTTTTGTGTTGGTACGAGGGACTCGCGTGTAGCCTCCTACTAGATTGATACCTTGGTTCTCAAAAACTGAGGGAAATACTTACTCTACTCTGCTGCATCACCCTTTCCTCTTCAAGTAAATCCAGTGCTCAAGAGGTAGCAGACGACTATATTCGGGCATCGGAAAGGTTCCGAGTGATTCGGGTATTTTTGGAAGTACCGGGGGAGTTACGGGAATACGGGAGTACATATGGGCCTTAGTGGGCTTTAGGGGAAAAAGAGGAGAAGCCACGAGGGCTGGCCGCGCGCCCCCCATGGGCGTAGTCCGAATTGGACTAGGGGAGGGGCTGTGCCCCCTCTTTCCTTCTCCTCCCCCTCTCCTTCCTTCCCCCTCCTAGTGGGACTAGGAAAGGGGAGTCCTACTCTCACTAGGAGGAGGACTCCTCCTCCTGGCGCGCCCTGCAAGGGCTGGCCGGCCTCCCCCTTGCTCCTTTATACACGGGGGCAGGGGCACCCGAAGACACAACAATTGATCATTGATCTTTTAGCCGTGTGCGATGCCCCCCTCCACCATAATCCACCTTGGTCATATCGTAGCGGTGCTTAGGCGAAGCCCTGCATCGGTAGCATCATCATCACCGTCATCAGGACGTCGTGCTGACGGAACTCTCCCTTGAAGCTCTGCTGGATTAGAGTTCGTGGGACGTCATCGAGCTGAACGTGTGCTGAACTCGGAGGTGCCGTATGTTCGATACTGGATCGGTTGGGTCGTGAAGACGGACGACTACATCAACCGCGTTGTTATAACGCTTCCGCTTTTGGTCTACGAGGGTACGTGGACACACTCTCCCCTCTGGTTGCTATGCATCACCATGATCTTACATGTTCGTAGGATTTTTTTTGAAATTACTACATTCCCCAATAGTGGCATCCGAGCCAGGTTTATGCGTAGATGTTATATACACGAGTAGAACACAAGTGAGTTGTGGGCGATACAAGTCATACTGCTTACCACAATGTCATACTTTGGTTCGGCGGTATTGTTGGATGAAGCGGCCCGGACCGACATTACACGTACGCTTACGTGAGACTGGTTCTACCAACGTGCTTTGCACACAGGTGGCTGGCGGGTGTCAGTTTCTCCAACTTTGGTTGAATCGAGTGTGACTACACCCGGTCCTTGAGAAGGTTAAAATAGCACTAACTTGACGAACTATCATTGTGGTTTTGATGCGTAGGTAAGAACGGTTCTTGCTTAGTCCGTAACAGCCATGTAAAACTTGCAACAACAAAGTAGAGGACATCTAACTTGTTTTTGCAGGGCATGTTGTGATGTGATATGGTCAAGGCATGATGCTATATTTTATTGTATGAGATGATCATGTTTTGTAACAGAGTTATCAGCAACTTGTAGGAGCCTTATGGTTGTCTCTTTATTGCATAAGATGCAAGTGCCATGTAATTGCTTTACTTTATCGCTATGCGATAGCAATAGTTGCAAAAGCAATAGCTGGTGAGACGACCATGTGACAACATGTTGATAAAAGATCAAGACTATGGAGATCATGGTGTCATGCCGGTAATAATGAAGATCATGACAGTACTTTGGAGATGAAGATCAAAAGCACAAGATGATGATGTTTATCTTTTATACATCTTATTTTGCTTAGTTCGACGGTAGCTTTATAAGATGATCTCTCACTAAATTTCAAGGTAAAAGTGTTCTCCCTGAGTATGCACCGTTGCCAAAGTTCGTCGTGCCGAGACACCACGTGACGATCAGGTGTGATAAGCTCAACGTCCATCTACAACGGGTGTAAGACAGTTTTGCACACGCAGAATACTCGGGTTAAACTTGACGAGCCTAGCATATGCAGATATGGCCTCGGAACATTGAGACCGAAAGGTCGAGGGTGAATCATATAGTAGATATGATCAACATAGTGATGTTCACCATTGAAAACTACTCCATCTCACGTGATGATCGGTTATGGTTTAGTTGATATGGATCACGTGATCACTTAGATGATTAGAGGGATGTCTATCTAAGTAGGAGTTCTTAAGTAATATGATTAATTGAACTTTAATTTATCATGAACTTAGTCCTGATAGTATTTTGCAAATAATGTTGTAGATCAATAGCTCGTGTTGTTGCTTCCCTATGTTTTATATATGTTCCTAGAGAAAACTAAGTTGAAAGATGATAGTAGCAATGATGCAGACTGGGTCCGTCATCTGAGGTTTATCCTCATTGCTGCACAGAAGAATTATGTCCTTGATGCACTGCTAGGTGACAGACCTATTGCAGGAGCAGATGCAGACGTTATGAACGTTTGGCTAGCTCAATATGATGACTACTTGATAGTTTAGTGCACCATGCTTAACGACTTAGAATCGGGACTTCAAAGACGTTTTGAACGTCATGGACCATATGAGATGTTCCAGGAGTTGAAGTTAATATTTCAATCAAATACCCGAGTTGAGAGATATGAAGTCTCCAACAAGTTCCAAAGCTAAAAGATGGAGGAGAATAGCTCAAGCAGTGAGCATGTGCTCAGATTGTCTGGGTACTACAATCACTTGAATCAAGTGGGAGTTAATCTTCCAGATAAAATAGTGATTGACAGAATTCTCTAGTCACCATCACCAAGTTAGTAGAACTTCGTGATGAACTATAGTACGCAAGGGATGACGAAAACAATTCCTGAGCTTTTCATGATGATGAAATCGATGAAGGTAGAAATCAAGAAAGAGCATCAAGTGTTGATGATTAACAAGACCACTAGTTTCAAGAAAAGGGCAAAGGGAAAGAAAGGGAACTTCATGTAGAATGACAAGCAAGTTGTCACTTCCGTGAAGAAGCCCAAAACTAGACTAAAGCCTGAAATTGAGTGCTTCTACTGCAAATAAAATGGTCACTGGAAGCAGAAATGCCCTGAATATTTGGTGGATAAGAAGGATGGCAAAGTGAACAAGGGTATATTTGATATACAGGTTATTGATGTGTACCTTACTAGTGTTTATAGTAGCCCCTAGGTATTTGATACTTGTTCGGTTGCTAAAAATTAGTAACTCGAAAAAGGAGTTACAGAATAAATAGAGACTAGTTGAGGGTGAAGTGACGATGTGTGTTGGAAGTGGTTCCAAGATTGATATGATCATCATCGCACACTCCCTATACTTTCGGGATTAGTGTTAAACCTAAATAAATGGTATTTGGCGTTTGCGTTGAGCATGAATATGATTTTATCATGTTTATTGCAATACGATTATTCATTTAAAGTCAGAGAATAATTATTGTTCTGTTTACATGAATAAAACCTTCGATGGTCATACACCCAATGAAAATAGTTTGTTGGATCTCGATCGTAGTGATACACATATTCATAATACTAAAGCCAAAAGATGCAAATTTAATAATGATAGTGCAACTTATTTGTGGCACTGCCGTTTAGGTCATATTGGTGTAAAGCACATGAACAAAATCCATGCTGATGGGCTTTTGGAATCACTTGATTATGAATTAGTTGATGCTGGCGAACCATGCCTCATGGGCAAGATGACTAAGACTCCGTTCTCCAGAACAATGGAGTGATCAACAAACTTGTTGGAAATAATACATACTGATGTATGCAGTCCGATGAGTGTTGAGGCTCGCGGCGAGTATCGTTATTTTCTGACCTTCACAGATGATTTGAGCAGATATGGGTATATCTACTTGATGAAACATAAGTCTGAAACATTTGAGAAGTTCAAAGAATTTCAGAGTGAAGTGTAAAATCATCGTAACAAGAAAATAAAGTTTCTACGATCTGATCCCGGAGATGAATATTGAGTTACGAGTTTGGTATTCAATTAAAACAATGTGGAATAGTTTCAAAAATTCATGCCTCCTGGAACACCACAGTAATGGTGTGTCCGAACATCGTAACCGTACTTTATTAGATATGTTGCAATCTATGATGTCTCTTACCGATTTACCACTATCGTTTTGGGGTTATACATTAGAGACAACTGCATTCACGTTAAGTAGGGAACCATCTAAATCCGTTGAGATGATATGAACTGTGGTTTGGCAAGAAACCAAAGTTGTTGTTTCTTAAAGTTTGGGGTTGCGATGCTTATGTGAAAAAGTTTCATCCTGATAAGCTCAAACCCAAATCGGAGAAATGTGTCTTCATAGGATACCCAAAGGAGACAGTTGGGTACACCTTCTATCACAGATCTGAAGGCAAGACATTCGTTGCTAAGAATGGATCCTTTCTAGAGAAGGAGTTTCTCTCGAAAGAAGTGAGTGGGAGGAAAGTAGAACTTGATGAGGTAACTATACCTGCTCCCTTATTGGAAAGTAGTTCATCACAGAAATTTGTTCCTGTGACTCCTACACCAATTATTGAGGAAGCCAATGATGATGATCATGTAACTTCAGATCAAGTTACTATCGAACCACGTAGGTAAACCAGAGTGAGATCCGCACCAGAGTGGTACGGTAATCCTGTTCTGGAGGTCATGTTACTTGACTATGACGAACCTATGAACTATGAGGAAGCGATGATGAGCCCAGATTCCGCAAAATGGCTTGAGGCCATGAAATCTGAGATGGGATCCATGTATGAGAACAAAGTGTGGACTTTGGCTTACTTGCCCGATGATCGGCAAGCCATAGAAAATAAATGGATCTTCAAGAGGAAGACAGACACTGATAGTAGTGTTACTATCTACAAAGCTAGACTTGTCGAAAAAGGTTTTGACAAAGTTCAAGGTGTTGACTACGATGAGATTTTCTCACTCATAGCGATGCTTAAGTCTGTCCGAATCATGTTAGCAAATTGCCACATTTTATGAAATCTGGCAAATGGATGTCAAAACTACATTCCTTAATGGATTTCTTAAAGAAGAGTTGTATATGATGCAACCAGAAGGTTTTGTCAATCCTAAAGGTGCTAACAAAATGTGCAAGCTCCAGCAATCCATCTATGGACTGGTGCAAGCATCTCGGAGTTGGAATATACGCTTTGATGAGTTGATCAAAGCATATAGTTTTATACAGACTTGTGGTGAAGCCTGTATTTACAAGAAAGTGAGTGGGAGCACTACAACATTTCTAATAAACATATGTGAATGACATATTGTTGATCGGAAATAATGTAGAATTTTCTTGAAAGCATAAAGGAGTATTTAAAAGGAGTTTTTCAAATAAAGACCTCGGTGAAGCTGCTTACATATTGAGCATCAAGATCTATAGAGATAGATCAAGATGCTTGATAAGTTATTTCAATGAGTACATACCTTGACAAGATTTTGAAGTAGTTCAAAATGGAATAGTCAAAGAAAGAGTTCTTGCCTGTGTTACAAGGTGTGAAATTGAGTAAGACTCAAAGCCCGACCACGGCAGAAGATAGAATCATTCCCTATGCCTCAGCCATAGGTTCTATAAAGTATACCATGCTGTGTACCAGATCTATTGTATACCCTACACTAAGTTTAGCAAGGGAGTACAGTAGTGATCTAAGAGTAGATCACTGGACAACAGTCAAAATTATCCTTAGTGGAATAAGGATATGTTTCTCGATTATGGAGGTGACAAAAGGTTCGTCGTAAAGGGTTACGTCGATGCAAGTTTTGACACTGATCCAGATGACTCTAAGTCTCAATCTGGATACATATTTAAAGTGGGAGCAATTAGCTAGAGTAGCTCCGTGCAGAGCATTGTTGACATAGAAATTTGCAAAATACTTACGGATCTGAATGTGACAGACCCGTTGACTAAAATTATCTCACAAGCAAAACATGATCACACCTTAGTACTCTTTGGGTGTTAATCACATAGCGATGTGAACTAGATTATTGAATCTAGTAAACCCTTTGGGTGTTGGTCACATGTCGATGTGAACTATGGGTGTTAACCACATAAAGATGTGAACTGTTGAAATTAAATTAAATCACATGGCAATGTGAACTAGATTATTGACTCTAGTGCAAGTGGGAGACTGAAGGAAATATTCCCTAGAGGCAATAATAAAGTTATTATTTATTTCCTTATTTCATGATAAATATTTATTATTCATGCTAGAATTGTATTAATCGGAAACTTGATACATGTGTGAATACATAGACAAAACAATGTGTCCCTAGTATGCCTCTACTTGACTAGCTTATTCATCAAAGATGGTTATGTTTCCTAGCCATATAGACATGTGTTGTCATTTGATGAACGGGATCACATAATTAGGAGAATGATGTGATGGACAAGACCCATTTCGTTAGCTTAGCACTTGATCATTTAGTTTACTGCTATTGCTTTCTCCATGACTTATACATGTTTCTATGACTATGAGATTATGCAACTCCCGAATACCGGAGCAACACTTTGTGTGCTACCAAACGTCACAACGTAACTGGGTGATTATAAAGGTGCTCTACAGGTGTCTCCGATGGTGTTCGTTGAGTTGGCATAGATCGAGATTAGGATTTGTCACTCCGATTGTCGGAGAGGTATCTCTGGGCCCTCTCGGTAATGCACATCACTATAGGCCTTGCAAGCAATGTGACTAATGAGTTAGTTACGGGATGATGCACTACGGAACGAGTAAATAGACTTGCCGGTAACGAGATTGAGCTAGGTATTGAGATACCGACGATCGAATCTCGGGCAAGTAACATACGACAAAGGGAACAACGTATGTTGTTGTGCGGTTTGACCGATAAAGATCTTCATAGAATATGTAGGAGCCAATATGAGCATCCAGGTTCCGCTATTGGTTATTGACCGGAGACGTGTCTCGGTCATGTCTACATAGTTCTCGAACCCGTAGGGTCCGCACGCATAACGTTCGGTGATGATCGGTATTATGAGTTTATGTATTTTGATGTACTGAAGGAAGTTTGGAGTCCCGGATGAGATCGTGGACATAACGAGGAGTCTCGAAATGGTCGAGACGTAAAGATCGATATATTGGACGACTATATTCGGACATCAGAAAGGTTCCGAGTGATTCGGGTATTTTTCGGAGTACCGGGGGAGTTACGGGAATACAGGAGTACATATGGGACTTAGTGGGCTTTAGGGGAAAAAGAGGAGAAGCCACGAGGGCTGGCCGCGCGCCCCCCATGGGCCTAGTCCAAATTGGACTAGGGGAGGGGCTGCGCCCCCTCTTTCCTTCTTCCCCCCCTCTCCTTCCTTCCCCCTCCTAGTGGGACTAGGAAAGGGGAGTCCTACTCCCACTAGGAGGAGGACTCCTCCTCCTGGCGTGCCCTGCAAGGGCTGGCGGCCTCCCCCCTTGGTCCTTTATATACGGGGCAGGGGGCACCCAAAGACACAACAATTGATCATTGATCTTTTAGCCGTGTGCGGTGCCCCCCTCCACCATAATCCACCTCGGTCATATCGTAGCGGTGCTTAGGTGAAGCCCTGCGTCGGTAGCATCATCATCACCGTCATCACGCCATCATGCTGAAGGAACTCTCCCTCGAAGCTCTGCTGGATCGGAGTTCGTGGGACGTCATCGAGCTGAACGTGTGCTGAACTCGGAGGTGCCGTACGTTCGGTACTTGGATCGGTTGGATTGTGAAGACGTACGACTACATAACGCTTCCGCTTTCGGTCTACGAGGGTACTTGGACACACTCTCCCCTCTCGTTGCTATGCATCACCATGATCTTGCGTGCTCGTAGGAATTTTTTTGAAATTACTACGTTCCCCAACAGGGTCTCACTGCCTTCCGGCAGCCATGCCAGCGAGACAGCGGCATACTTCGAGCTTCTTCCCCGTCACCACGTTAGTCAACATATCAGCCCCATTGTCATCGGTGTGAACCTTCTCATGTTGCATTTGCTTGGAATACAACACATCTCGAATCCAATGATATCGGACTTCTATATGCTTAGACCTTGAATTAAAGCTTGCATTCTTACTCATGTGGATAGCACTTTGGTTGTCACAAAACAACACATACTTGTCTTGTTTAAAACCAACTTCACAAGCCAACCGTTTCAGCCACAATAGCTCTTTGCTCGCCTCCGTTACTGCAATGAATTCAGCTTCAGTTGTATTCAGTGCCACACACTTTTGCAGCCTGCTTTGCCATGACATCGCTCCCCCTGCATAGGTAACCAAGTAACCTGAAGTAGACTTCCTTCTGTCAATATCTCCAGCCATGTCAGAATCTGAAAAAGCAATCAGCTTGGCCTCACCATCACCAAAGCAAAGTTTCAGATTTGTGTTGCCCTGGAGATATCTCAAAATCCACTTCACGGCTTCCCAACGAGGTCTTCCTAGATTTGACATAAATCTGCTCACAGTACTAACCGCATGAGCAATGTCAGGCCTTGTACACACCATATCATACATCGAACTCCCAACCGCTTAAGCATAAGGAACATGATGCGTTTCCTTTTTCTGCTCATTAGTGGTAGGAAATTGCTTTCTGCTCAACTTGAAATGGGCTGCTAGTGGACAACTCACAACTTTAGCATTTTCCATCCTGAACTTTGGAAGTACCTTCTCAATATACTTCTCTTGAGACAAGTACAACTTGTTGCAATTTCTGTCTCGCTCAATTCTCATTCCGAGAATGTTCTTTGCTGGACCTAAGCCTTTCATAGCAAAACATTTGCTCAGTTCCTTCTTCAACTTAGCAATCCTAGAGACATTCTTGCCAACAATCAGGATATCATCAACATAGAGCAATAATATGATGAAATCATCACCTGAGAACCTCTGAATAAACACACAATGGTCTGAGCTACACTTCTTATAGCCTTTCTCCCCTATGACAGTTTCGAACTTCATGTACCATTGTCTTGGTGCTTGTTTCAGGCCATAGAGACTTTTCTTCAGCTTGCACACATAGTCTTCTTTTCCTTTCACAAGAAACCCCTCAGGTTGCTCCATGTATATTTCTTCCTCCAACTCACCATGAAGGAATGCAGTCTTCACATCCATTTGCTCAACCTCCAAGTTGAGACTTGCTGCCATGCCAAGGATTACTCTTATGGATGTCATCTTCACAACTGGAGAAAAGATCTCATCATAGTCAATGCCTTTTCTCTGGCCGAATCCTTTTACAACTAGCCTAGCCTTGTACCTTGGATGTGATGTGTGCTCTTATTGCTTGATTCTGTAGACCCACTTGTTCTTTAAAATTTTCTTGTCCTTGGGCAACTTCACCAACTCATAAGTATGATTCTTATGCAAGGAATCCATCTCCTCTTGCATAGCATTTTCCCACTCCTTCTTGTGCTCGTCTTCCATTGCATCTGCAAAGCATTCAGGTTCTGAACCATCAGATAATAACACCACGTATTGATCTGAGGGACATCTGCTGGAAGGAATTCGACCCCTGTTGGATCTTCTGAGTGGAGCAGCTGGTGGACTTTATGGTGCTGGTGCTTCCTGCTGATTCGGATCATCAACTTCAGCATCATACTCTTGCTGCTGCTGGGGAGCATCTTCTTCTTCACCTGCACCACCATGTACACCATCTTGTACATCTTCTGCATCTGCTTCAACTTGCACATGAGCTGGAGCTGCAGGAACTGGGTCAGAATCAATCATGTCTTGCTGCTGCTGAGGAGGAACCTACCCCTTTGTCTTCACAATATCCTCAATTGTTTGGTCTTCAACACACAACATCACGACTTCTCACAATTTTCCTTGCTATAGGGTCAAACAGCTTGTAGCGAAACTCATCACATCCATAGCCAAGAAAGATACATTGTCGTGTCTTCGAATCAAGCTTTGGCCTTTCATCTTGAGGAATATGAACAAAGGCCTTGCACCCAAAAACCTTCAGGTGGTCATATGAGACGTCCTTGTCACACCACACCCTGTTAGGAACATCTCCCTGCAAAGGATAACTTGATGAGAGATTAATAAGATAAAATGCAGTCATCAAAGCCTCACCCCAAAAGTATTTCCATAGCTTTGCACTTGACAGAAAGCATCTAACTCTCTCCACAATTGTCCTGTTCATCCTCTCAGCAAGACCATTCAGCTGTGGTGTCTTCAAGGGAGTAAATTGATTCCTAATACCTTGCTGCTTGCAATATGCATCAAATGGCCCAATATACTCTCCTCCATTGTCAGTGTGAATGCACTTGATCTTCTTCTCAGTTTCTCTCTCAACCGAGGCTTGGAATTGCTTGAATACACCTAGTACTTGATCTATGGTTCTCAAAGTGAAGGCCCAAACTTTCCTGGAAAAGTCATCAATAAAAGTCAAAAAGTACTTAGCACCACCAAGAGTTCTTACCGACATTTTGCAAACATCGGAATGTATCAAGTCTAGCTTCTCAGGCTTCTTGTGAGGAGGTAGAGTCTCACTACTAGAAAAAGGGCTATAGATGGGATTGACACTAATGGCGCACCAGACAAGCGGTGCGCCATTAGTATATAATAATGGCGCACCACCTTCTGATACGCCATTAGAGTTGAAACTACTAATGGCGCACCTGGCCCAGGGTGCGCCATTAGTATCAATTTTTTTTGAACTAGTGCGCCTATCCAAACATACTAATGGCGCATCCAGACACAATGCGCCATTACCAGTTGTAACTAGTAATGGCGCACCTGTCGGAAAGTGCGCCACTAATGTTGTTTTTTTTATTATATTTTTTATTCCTTTTTTTGCAAAACTACTAATGGCGCACCCCCAGAAGGTGCGCCATTAGTAACCTGGATTACTAATGGCGCATTTAGAGTTGGTGCGCCATTAGTAAGTGGGCAGCAACAAGATATTTTGGACAGCCTCTCCTACCCACACTCACTTTCTCCCCACTTCATTCTCTCCACCTCCTCCTTGTCTCGGGTGCCTCCTCTTTTTCACCTCATTTCCACCATAGATTCATTCAATCTAAGTGGTTAAATTACCTTGTTTTGATAGGTAAGTAAGGGGGGAAGCTATATTTATGTTGTTCTCCCTACAACAATGTGCACATGCACTTTTTATGGCCTAGCTAGATCTATGTATGTTCGTGGTGTTGCATATGTTTGTGGTGTTGCATATGTGTTTGTGTTTGGAGGTGTACCGGTATTTGAAATGCGATAGTTGCCAATATTTTGCCGGAATGTTGATTCATTTCCGTTTCGGCGAGAATTTTGGCATTAAGCATTCTTTTTGGTCCTATTTTTAGGGAAAGTCATGCCAAATTTTTTCTTGGTTCTAAAATATCGTTTTGCTCTACCCCGCAGGCGACCATGGTCCGCACGATGACCGAAGGCATCGTGAATAGGTTTTTGAGGTCCGTGAAGGCCGAGATGCTTCAAAAGAACGAGACGGAGATAAGATGTCCGTGTCGAAGATGCAAGCTGAAGAGCCTTATTGCGGACCCGGATTCCGGGCAGGTGCGCGACCACGTGCTCTTGCGTGGTTTCATGGATGGCTATCGGTGGCAAGGTGATGAAGATGAATACGAAGTCGTCCATGGGGGCCGGGCAAGAAATGAGGAAGGGCAGCAAGACAACCACCGCGGCTCGGGCGGGCGAGAAGACGAAGAATCCCCAGGAGATGATCATGACGGTGATGCTGTACACAGTCATCATGTAGAAGATGCAGGACATGATGATGAGGAAGATGCCGGAGCAGACGACGGGCATGATCATGAAGATGATGATGCCGGCGGAGCGGACGACGCTGGACCATCGATGGGCTGGGTGCAGGACCCTCATATTCAAGACCTGCTTCTCAAGCAGACGGATAACGCAAGAGCTGCCGCCCGAGAGAAAGCCAAGATGGATCAACTTGAGTTAGACGCGGTTACTCCATTGTATGAAGGATGCATGTCCGAGGATACCCGCCTGAAAGTAACGCTCATGGCTCTGGAGATGTAGGTAAAACACAAAATGACCAACGCATGCTTCGACGAGAACATGTCATTCTGGCACGAACGTCTTCCCAAGGGGAACAAGTGCCCGACCAGTTTGGAGGAGGCGAAGAAAATCGTGTGTCCTCTGGATTTACCGCACGTGAAATACCATGTGTGCATGAACAATTGCATCATTTATCGGGACGAGCACGCGGAGTCTACCATATGTCCGGTGTGCGGCGTCACTCGATACAAGAAGAGGAAGAAAGCTCCTCAAAAAGTGGTGTGGTACTTTCCGATCACTCCTCGTCTGCAGCGGTATTTCGCGGACCCTAAGGTAGCAAAGCTCCTGCGTTGGCACGCGGATAGGGAGGAGAAGAAGCGAGAAGATGACGCAAATGATCCGGAGATAGATAAAAAAGACAAGATGCTGAGTCACCCTAAGGATGCGAGCCAGTGGCAAGCGTTGAACTTCGAATACCCAGAATTTGGGAAGGATCCAAGGAACATCGTGCTGGGCGCGAGCACCGATGGAGTCAATCCATTTGGCAGCCAGAGAAGCACACATAGCACCTGGCCTGTGTTTGTGTGGATGTACAACCTTCCCCCTGGTTGTGCATGAAGAGGAAGTACATTCACATGAGTATGCTAATCGAAGGGCCGAAACAACCAGGGAGCGACATCAATCTGTATCTGGGGCTGCTGAAGGAGGAGCTAGACACACTGTGGAAAACGCCAGCCAATACGTGGGACGCCGCAGAGAAAGAATATTTCCCTATGAGAGCCGCACTGCTCACGACGGTGCACAACTATCTCGGTTACGGATATCTCGCGGGGCAGGTAGTCCACGGATTTTCTGGATGCGTAAGGTGCATGGATGACACAACGTATCGCCAGCTAGATAGAGATCCCGGGTCTTCAAAAACCGTGTTAATGGGACATCGAAGGTGGCTTCGCGACGATGACCCGTGGAGGAAATGCAAGGATCTGTTCGATGGTGAAACCGAACCCCGAAAACGCCCGTGTACGAGGAGCGGCGAGGAAATAGACAAGCTGTTGAAAAATTGGAAAGACTGCCCACTGCTGGGAAAGAAGCAAAAGGCGCCAGAGCCAGGAAAGAAGCGAAAGGCGCCAGAGCCGCTGCTGAAGGTATGGAAAACGAGGTCTGTTTTCTGGGACTTGCCGTACTGGAAGATCCACCGTGTGCCTCACAGCCTTGATGTCATGCATATCACGAAGAACGTGTGCGAGAGTCTGCTTGGTACCCTGCTCAACATGCCAGAGAGGACCAAAGATGGGCCGAAAGCAAGGGCAAACTTGAAATCAATGGGCATCAGGCAGGAGCTTCACGCTATATATGATGATGATGAGGCGAAGCAGGACACAGAAAGTCGTCGCAAAGGCAAGAAGGCCAAGAAGACCGGAAATGACTACCCTCCCGCGTGCTTCACTCTAAGTCAGGAGGAGATCGAGCAGTTTTTCACCTGCCTCCTAGGAGTAAAACTTCCTTACGGTTACTCGGGGAAGATAAGCAGATACCTAGACCCAGCGAAGCAGAAGTTCAGCGGGATGAAGTCTCACGACTGTCAGGTGCTGATAACGCAGATACTTCCAGTTGCAATCCGTGGGATCATGGACGCGCACGTCCGTGAAACGCTATTTGGCCTATGCAACTTTTTCGACGTCATCTCTCAAAAGTCAATTGGCGTGAGGCAACTCAGAAGGCTACAGGAAGAGATCGTGGTGATACTATGCGAGCTTGAGATGTACTTCCCGCCCGCATTCTTCGACGTTATGGTGCATCTGCTGGTCCATATAGTGGAGGATATCATCCAACTCGGGCCGACGTTCCTGCACAGCATGATGCCGTTCGAAAGGATGAATGGTGTCATCAAAGGATACGTTCGCAACATGTCACGTCCAGAGGGAAGCATAGCCAGGGGCTTTCTGACCGAAGAGTGCATCTCCTACTGCACGAATTATCTAGGCATCGAGAACCCCGTTGGTCTGCCCATCAACAGGCACCTCGGCAGGCTCGCTGGATGGGGTCACCGTGAGGGTTGCCGCGAAATGCATGTCGACTTCAAGGGTCGACTCGCCGACTTTGAAAGAGCAAACCTAGTCGCGCTACAACACATAGACGTGGTCAATCCTTGGGTGGTAGAGCACAAAACCTTTATTAAGAAGACGTACAATGACCGAGGCCAACAGAGGACGGACGGAGATATACTCAAAGAGCACAACTCATGTTTCACGCGTTGGTTCAAGCAGAAGCTTCTGTCGTACCCTTTACATGAGGATTCTTCCGCGGAAGAACAACTCATATTCGCCTTGTCACAGGGCGCCGAGCACAACCTGGTGACCTATGAGGCGTACGATATCAACGGCTACACATTCTACACCGAGGCCAAGGACATGAAGAGCGATGGTTATCAGAACTCCGGGGTAACGATGGAATCCTACACCGGTAACGACAAGGACAGATACTATGGAAGGATCGAGGAGATCTGGGAGCTGAGCTACGCTGGAGAGAAGGTCCCGATGTTCCGTGTCAGATGGGCCAAGAGCGTCCTAAAAGAAGACCGGTATTTCACCACCATGGTTATACCCGAAGCCAAATCCAAGACCGCGGGCGCAAACGTCACCGCGAAAAATGAGCCATGGGTACTGGCTTCCCAAGTGGACCAATGCTTCTTCATTACCGACCCGTCAAAGCCCAGTCGTGTTGTCGTGAGGAGAGGCAAAAAGAAGATCATCGGAATGGATGGAGTAGCCAATGAGCAAGACTTCGACAAGTACGGCGACCCGAGGATCGAACATGACGACGATGATGAAGTAGCAGCATACACCACAAGAAGAAGCAGGACCACCCTACCTAAAGGACGTCCGTTCCACAGAAGAACTCCATTTGCGAAAAAGAAGGGCAAGAAGATTGTGAACAGATAGCTAGCTAAGATCGATTGTATTTAAATCGTAGCCTTCATTTCTCGATTGTATTTCATGGGCACTTTTTGAACTATCATGAATATTTTTAAATTTCATGGACACTCGATCTCGATCCCCCTCCATCTCGATCGCTATCCCACCTCGCCAGATCCGGTCCCCCTCGCCGCCGAGCACCCCCCGGTCCACCGGCCGCCGCCGCCGACCCCCCCGCACCCTCGATTCCCCTACTCAACCGCCGCCGCCGACCCCCCGCACCCCCCCGCTCCACCGGCATTACTGTTTGATGATATTTTTCAAAAATTTATTACTGTCTTATAAAAAAAATTATTGTTATGATTTAAACAAGTTTGAACATATTTATACACAAATAAGTATCAAACAACATTTTAAATGCATAAAAAAATTGTAGAGCCTGGGAATCGAACCCAGGACCTCCTGGTGTGAGAACTGGCTGCTGACCAGTCGAGCTAGTAGAGGGAACTTGATGTGGATCAGGTCAGGTGGAAGATAACCTGTTGGCTCGAGCAGAAAAAAAAAATACTAATGGCGCACCCGGGTGAGGTGCGCCATTAGTATGGATGTACTTATGGCGCACCGAGGGGTGGTGCGCCATTAGTATTGTGCCGCCCCCATCCATATTTCCTTCCCGGCCCAAACCTATCCCCTCTCTCTCCCTCGCCCTCGCCCTCGATCCCCTTCCCCTCTCCTCTCCCGACGCCGCTGACCCGCCGCCTCGACGCTGCCCCGACGCCGCCTCGACGCCGCCTCGACGCCCCGACGTCGCCTCGACGCCTCGCCCGCGCGCGGCGCAACCGCTGCCTCGCCGAGTCCAAAGGTACCCTCTTTCTCCACGCCCCCCGCTCCCCGGACCCTGGCTAGGGTTCTAACTGAACTGCTGGGGGTTTCGCATCTAGCGGCCGGCGGCGCCGCGAAGCTGGAGGAGCTGCTCGTGGAGGAGACGTGGCTGGAGGCGCTATCCGGGGAGCTGCGCAAGCCCTACGCGCTCGACCTCTGCCACTTCGTCGCCCACGAGCGCCTGCACGCCAAGGTGCCCGTCTACCCGCCGCCCCACCTCGTCTTCCACGCGCTCCACACCACCCCCTTCCACAACGTCAAAGCCGTCATCATCGGCCTGGTACCCAAATACCAAGCCACTCAAGTCTACGAATCCTGTACTTGTTCACCTGCTGCTTCATTTTCATTGTGAAGAAATGTATGACAGTTTCACTAACTTAATTTCATTCTGAAGAAATTTGCGCCTAGAATTTCTTTTTGTTACAATGCTGCTTGCTGAATGGAGTGATGGCATCAAATTGAAACATGGATAGAAAAAAATGACTGATTTGTGGTGACAGTGCTGCCTACTGTATGGAATAATGACATTATACCGAAATATGGATAGTATAATTTGGCAGTGCCATATGCATTTTCATATTATCATGCGAGAATAACTGGTTTGAGGCTATTTTGTTTGTGTGATCACATTGTGGTGCCTGGCATATTTGCCACAACACTTTGTAGCCGGAAAATATGCCTGTCATATATATGCCTTTCATTCAGCTATTAGTTGGTGATCCTATTTCGCTTGCTGTACTTACCATATGGTCTTCATTTGTCTTTGAACCTACTTTGCATCTGTATCATGCACTAAGTTTCTGATTTTAGTGTTTTCAGTCTATTTTTCTATTTCTGCTTTAACATAACGGAATAACTAATGGTGGCTTCCTAATGATGACAGACTAAGTTTCTGATTTATTTTCTTATAGAAGTGTAGATTCATTGGTAGAAATTGTTTTCAGTGTCTCATGTTGCAGATTGTGAACAGATAGCTAGCTAAAATATGTGTTCTGAAACACTGAGAGCAGAAACACTTACTACATACATATGCTCAAGAAACGCTTACTAACCAGAAAAGGTTTTGACTTGAAATGTTAATAGCACAGAGAGCAACACAAGTTAAACACCTCAATCTGTTAGTATTTGTCTGCATTTTCTCACATTCTTCTTGTATCTGATCCAGTATTGTTTGTCCAAAATGTTGAATGATACTGCTTGGAGATGCATATATTGTTTCACCTCTTCACATGCCAATGTATTTTCCATGTTGTGATGGAGGCCTTTTTTGCCTTGTCCACCCGAGAGGCCCTTGAGTTTGCTGGAATGTCGATTAACTTCCGTTCCGGCAAATTCAGGTACTCCATATGTCCTATTTTCAGCAAAGGTCATGCTGAAATTTTCCATGAATTTTAGCATGACTTTGCTAAAAATAGGACATATGGGGTACTTGTGACTAATGCATGGGTGTCGACAAACCATTAATTATACAACCTTGGCTTTTAGGGTGCCTCGGTGTCGATAAAAACCGAAATGATGAAAGCTTAGGCTTTTAGGGTGCCTCGGCGTCGAAAAACCCTCAATGATAAAAGCTTAGCTTTTAGGATGCCTCGGTGTCGACAAACCCTAAATGATGAGACCATGATCTTGTTCCTTGACAATAACCAACTTTTTGACCAAACTTTGTTCCTATTTAGAGAGAAACATTGCCAACAACGATGAGGCCGGGGGTTCGGGCGGCAAGGCATTCTGGGAGCTGTCCCAGGAGATGGAGGAACAACCTCACTTGTATGAGGACGCCGCCTTCCCCATCGATCCTGAGACCACTGATGGTGCCGCCGAGGATGACCCCACTGATGCCACCACGGATGGTGCCGCTGAGAATGCCACCACCGATGATGGCGGCGCACGCACAGATGGCAGCCAACCGAAGAGGCAACGGAAGGACCGGCGCCCGACCGTGCTCCGCACCCTCAAGGAGGAAGTTACTGAAGTGGACTCCGACGGGAATCCAACGGCGCCCGAACGAATAGTCAAGGGGTACTCGCTTCAGCTCGGGTGCATTCTCCGGAGCACCGTCTCGATCAACACCGAGAACCTGAGGCATCCTGACCGAGGGAATTTGCGCAACCTCCTCTTCACGAAGCTGCACGAACGATACAAGTTCCCCGCTGAATTTGAAAACACAAGCCTCAAAGGGAATAAAGTGAACAATGCTGCCCTCACGAAGATGAGCAAGGCCCTGTCTACATGGAAAAGCAATGTGAAGAGAATGATCGAGAAAGGTGAGAGTTATGAGAAGATCAAGGAGAAAAATCCTTCGATCACCGAAGATGACTACAACGACTTCAAGATCAATTGCTCGAGCACCGCAAACTCCGAATCAAGTAAGTGGGGGAAAGAAATGCGGGAGCTGAACTTAGGGGAACACACACTCGGTCCCGGCGGTTACAGAGTGGAGGAGCCTATATGGGACAAGGAGGAGGCGGACCGTGCCGAGCAAGGCCTACCGCCCCTCTTCGATAAATACGGTGACAAGCAGACCAGGAACTTTGTCAGGGCCCGGTACAAGAAGGACCCGAAAACAAAGGAGCTTACCACGGATCCGAAGACCAGGGCGCTTGAGCTTGTTCTGGTAAGGAATACACCCCCGCGTAATTAGCTCCATATGGTTGCATTCTAATTAATGAAGCCAAATTTCTAAATGGTTCACATTCCTTCCGCAGGCGACTGAATGCAGTAGCGCGGGGTCGACTAAGAGCAACCCTTGGGACACCACTCTAAATAGGGCGTTGAATGTAATGAAGAACAAGGATAAGCTCAGTAAGCCGACGTCAGCTGGTCGTGTGGCCGGCAAAGGCTTGTCGACAAAATGGTCGTCATACTATAACACTGGTGGGCGAAAGGAGAAAAAGACCAGCTCAGAAAGCCAGGCGCGCGAGGTTCAAGAACTCAAGGCACAGGTGGCGCGGATTCCGAAGATTGTCCAAGAGCAAGTGCAACAACAATTCGGAGCGACGATCACCGCCATTGTGCCTACCTTGATCGAGGGGTTGAGTGCGTGGATTGCGGGCGGCCAACAGGGGCCGCCCCCGATTCCTAGCTTCACGGCCAGCAACTCGCAGAACGCGATGGCGGGGCCATTGGTGTCTCTGGCGGAGGCGGCATTGGTGTCTCCGACACCGGCACGGGAGCTTAATGCACCCGGGTGTACGCCGGCCGCCACCTCTGCAGCAAGCGGCCCCTCCGTCAACTGCACGCCCGCCGTTGGCGGTGCCTCGACATTAGCCGAGCTCGACGCCATCATCACGGTAACTAATTAAGCCTCTCTCGGCCGAGGACTTCATCTCCTTGCCTTTGACTGGGCATCCCTGACGCCCTACATGTTTTCGCAGGGCGCCGCCGACGTTCCGTGCACTCTCCTACACTTCGTGAACAACGAGTTGGTCGATGTCGCCAAGGGAAAAATCGTTCAACCGGGCAACCCCTTGTTCCACGGTACCCAGATGCCACCCAACTTGTTTAGGGTTCAACTGGTTCGGGTGCTGCCAGGCTGCGACGAGTTGTTACCTCCGATTCGACCCGTCGGGGCCGACGATGATGACGTGATGACCCTCAGCGCCTGCCTGAGCTGGCCCCTGCTTTGGCCGAAGAGCCAGATTCGTTTGGGGGCGGGGGACACCACCCCAAAGACAACACCGCCAGTCGTGCCGGCGCCAAGTCGGCCCCATGGCAACACCGCCGCAACGGTGCCGGACATCCCTATGCCACTGGATCCAAACATGCATATGGCACAGGATTAGAACGACGACGACGACGATACATTTGGCAACGTCGATCAGTACTTTGCCGATCATGGGTACGGTGGCGACTTCATGGGGCCACCTTCTGAAGAACCCAACCCAACAAAAGACGTGCGCGATCTAGCTGGTACCGCGGAGAAGCCAAGTTGCAACAGGCGTCGTCTGCAGTTCAGCTCTCAGGAGACGCCTCCAGCTGCCGACTTCACCGAGCCTCAGATAGGCGAGGTGAAATATTATCAGCTCCAACACACTCAAGAAGGCGGTCTGTGAGCAGAACTCGGTCCCATTACAGGAGAAGAAGAAGGCACGCAAAAGAAAGACTAACAAGGGTGCGGGCCAGCCGGCACCGAGTATGATCCGTGCTGAGGACGGGCCACCTTCACCTGAGGATTTAATGAGGAGGCTGCATGTGGCGGGTAGGCCGATCCTACCGAGAAATATGCTCGATGCTGCAACCGGTGCTATGCGGAGTCTGCATGACTGTGTTCTTTCTTTGGAGAAGCGGCGTCTCAGAGAGAAGGATGTGGCATACCCGGTTTTCGCAGCCAAGATGCCAGAGGGCAAGGGCTTTGTGGATAACTCCATCGGGGGTACGATCGTCCTGCGGTTTGATGACATCCACGCTATGTTGAACCTTCATCCGTTGCACTACACCTTCGTTCGGCTATTTTCGCTGAGTATGGAGATGCGGATCATTCGCGACAAGACCCCGGACATCATGATAGTCGACCCCTTCTACATGCGTGCCAAGATCTTGGGCAGTGCTGGGGACCGGCAAGTCGCGAGTTCTTACCTCGAAGGCGTCATTCTGGCAAACCAAGATAAGGATAACTTCCTCGTGCCTTACTTTCCCGAGTAAGTCCTCCCCTCAACCGCCCCGTAACATATGAATTCTTAGATTTCAATCGTTTTTCTTTTAACATTCCGCGTTTTCTGCAGTGACACACATTGCACACTCATCCTCCTAAGCCCCAAATATTCCATGGCCACATATTTCGACCCGGACCGTCATTCGAACGTAGACTACACAAATGTCAAGAAGGTTCTTGATGATGTTCTCCCCGGCTACGCCAAATCTGGAGGCACCTTCACCAGGCCTATTCGTAAGTACGACAAGCACGTGTTCTCCCACAATACGACGTTCTGCTGCGTCAAGCAGCCGCCTGGCGGTCAGAAGGGTGCCTACTACGCCATCCATCACATGCGGGCGATCGTACGGGACCATCATCAACTTCTGCTACCGAGTAAACTCAAAGATTGGGCCGCGAGCGTGTCGGCAATCCAGGACGCGGACATCAGACAAGAATTCTTTCGCATCCAGTCGGAGTTTGCGGAAATCATCCATCAAGATGTCCTTCGTACCTCGGGGCAGTTCTACCTCAGAAATCAACCGTCCAACAGTGACATCGACACAATGCTACAAATGCAGGCTGACAACGACCGTTATTTCATGACTCCCACGATAGACGGCGGCTTCATCCACACTCCGGTCCCTTGAGTCGAGTCGAAAGCAGTGATGCTGTGTCTAGTTCTGAAACATCGATTGGCTCATGTTGTAATTAAACTTTAATGAACTTGTAGTATGTCTCTTTGGTTTCGAGAGTCGTTCAACTTAGATGTAATTGATGCTATTAATGTCTTGCTTTTCTCTTCCGATCGTTCTGTTGCATACTTATATATTTCTTATGTATTGTCTGTGAATTGGTACTAACGTTTCGTTTGGCTAGTGCATAGCGATGCCGTCGTATGTCGTGTACAAGGGTAAGGTTCCCGGAGTCTACGACGACTGGGAGGAGTGTCGGAGACAGGTTCACCGATTCAGCGGTAACAGTTACAAAGGGTACACCACTAGGGCCGAGGCCGAATCTAGATACGCCCGCTATCTAGCGGGAGAGGGGAGGGAGCGTTGGAGGAACCGGATGAAGACGAGTTTCATCGTGATGATGCTCATCGTGATGACCGCAGCTCTCTTCTATGTGATGGTAGTTTAGATGATTGATATCGACTTGTAATGTGAAGACAAACTCGCTACTCGTGGTCTCGAGACTTGTAATATAATGTTCTATCTTTGTTCGGTCTTTTCAATTCAGAGACTAATATAATGAATTGTATTCGGAGACTAATATGATGAATTGTATTCAGAGACTAATCTTCTATTGTATTCGATGAATCTGTTGTTGATGTGTGCTGTCTATATTTTGTCCAATTATACATTTTGTAACCTGTGCAAAAAACAGAAAATTAAAAAATAAAAAAACCTAATATTCATACTAATGGCGCATCACATCACAGTGCGCCATTAGTATGCCAAAGGATACTAATGGCGCATCATTAAACAGTGCGCCATTAGTATGCTGAAGTTACTAATGGCGCATCTTGTTGTTGTGCGCCATTAGTATGCCAAAGCACCTGGGTATACATGGCCCCCTGGGAGGCATACTAATGGCGCACTGTTGTATATACTAATGGCGCATCTGAGGTCCGCCATTAGTATACCAGATACTAATGGCGCACCAGTGGTGCGCCATTAGTAAAATATACTAATGGCCTGGCACTACTGGCGCACCACTAATGCACCATTAATGGCCAAATTAGGTGCGCCATTAGTAGGCTTTTTCCTAGTAGTGTCTTGAAGGCAACTCTGTGTTGCTTCCCTGCTAGACAATATGAACATTTCTTAATGTGAACTCCTTTCACACCCTTCAACAAATTTTCCTTCACTAGCACTGTCATCCCCTTCTCACTCATGTGCCCAAGTCTCTTGGGCCATAGAGCACAATGATCATCCTTCTCTAGTGCATTGATAGAAGCACTAAAGAGCTTAGCATGAACATGATACAAAACTGAGACCATTTTACCTCTTGCAACAATCATGCTGCCTTTGGTGAGCTTGTACTGCCCTTTTCCAAAACTGCTCAAGTAATCATCTCCATCAAGCAAACCAACTGAAATAATATTGGGACGAAGTGCCTCCATGCCTTACAGATTTGAGGACTAACCTTATAACATTTGCGGTCTCCAAATGCACATCTTCTTTTCCAATGATGGCTGCTCTATTATTGTTCCCCATCTTCACAACACCAAAATCACCTGATATATAGTTAGTGAAGAGCTCTCTGCGAGATGTAGCATGAATGGTAACACCGCTCGCTGGTATCCAAATCATCTCGTCGCCATCCACAAGGTTGACGGTTTCATCATAAACAACAGTGATCCTCTCCTCAACAGTGGAACCAAATCTGTCCTCATTTTCTTCATGCATAACAAGCATGATGTCCTCTTCTACTGCAGTAACTCGGTTGCCCTCTGTGTCACTATCACTGTCAACATGCTTCTGATCTTGCTTCTTCTTTTTCTTTTTGTCTTTCTTCCACTTGTCACACTGCCACTTAATATGGCCCTTCTGATGGCAGTGATGACCCTCATAATCAGTATACTTACTTTTTGATTTGCTCCTACCTCTTTCTGCCCCTTTACCTGGACCTCTGCTCTTACTTCTCCCCCTGGACTGAGTGACCAACACCTTTGAATGTGAGGAAGAACTAGCTTCAGCCACCTTTTTGGACTCTTCATTTAGTACCCTGGTTTTCACAAGATTCCAAGTGACAATTCCATTAGGTGCTGAATTGCAAACCGTGACCTTAAAGGTCTCCCAACTATCTGGTAATGAGCCTAGTAGTAGCAAAGCTCTCACTTCATCTTCAAATGTTATTCCCATTGAAGAAAGCTGATTTATAATGCCTTGGAATGTATTCACATGATCTGCAATTAGAATGCCCTCTTTGTACCTAAAGCACATCAATTGTTTGATCAAGAACATTTTGTTTGTACCTTCTTTTCGGGCAAATAACTCTTCCAGTTTTTGCCATAAGGTGCGTGCATGTGTCTCATCAATGATATGATTCAAAACATTGTCATCGACCTCGAATAAATCCACAAGCTTGGCGATGAAGTACCTTCCACTGGCCTTCCTCAATGCCCTCCGGCATCTCAGTGGAGAACAATGGCTTCTAGTATTCTTTCACATACAACAAGTCCTCCATCTTGACCTTCCATGCTTGATAATTTGTACCATTCAAAGATATCATCTTGCTGGTATTCACTTCTATCTTTCACCACAAGAAACTCAGCAATTTGCACAAGCAAACCAAGGCTCTGATGCCACTTTGTTGGGGCTAGACATCAACAATGCGCTGTAAAAATTCAACGCCACGTCAAATATGCACACTACACTGCCCCCTCCACTTGTGATGGACTTTGAGGAAAGCTTCAACCAACAAGTAAGCAACAGAGTAACACAAACAACACGCATAAGTGACATAGGATTTAACGTGGAAAAACCTCCTCAACTTGAGGAGTAAAAAACCACGGCTGTGGACCGACCGATCCACGCAACTTCACTATGAGAATGATGAGTACAAAGTCTTCTCTAGAACCTCTAGAGAGATTTACAACACACTCTACACGTTGCCAACCGGCAACAGCAACAAAAACCACAAGAACCAAGATTTCAGCAAAGCAGAATTTACACAGCTTCTGTACCCTTCAGTGTTTTGCAAACTGCTCTTAAATCGCTAAACCAAACAACACCAAATTTGACAGACAAGTAGACACACGAGTTCTTGAGATCTCCTCAAAATTTCATCTCAATCCGACATCGTTTTCCTACCCCAAACTGTTCGTCTCCCAAAACTACTCTGTTCTGAAACTGCAGCAGTCAGAGGTGACAAAACCACTCTCAAAACTGATGCTCCACTGACCCAATCCTCAAATCAGCTAACCAAATCGAAGTACTCAAAATAAGGAACGAGCTCACCAAGTTTGGGGTCGATCCAAGCACGTTTGAGTCTCCAACCACCAGCTTGAACACTGTTAGTCAGATGCAGCAAATCTGGACATAACCTCTGCTTCTTCTTCTTTCTCTCTTCTCTCAGGTTGTGTTTCTCTCTTGTGTGTTCTCTCTCACTCTCACAAATGGCAGCCACCACCAGCAAGGGGTGGAGTGGCTAGGGTTTTCTCCTTGCTCCCTTCACCAGGGAACACTCACAACCATTGGATGTAGAACAGATCAACGGTTCATATGTGTTGGACTTGTGTGGGCTGATGTTGGGCTGCCAACACACCTCCATGTGGAGGGACTTAGCCCAACAGTGTTTTCCTTGCACATACCTTGGGTTGCCGCTGTCATACAAGCAACGTCTCCCCAGGGCCTACTTGCAGCCCATTATGACCGGGACGGTGGGGCACCTTGTGTTTATCAAATCGGTGCTCACGTCCATCTGGTATACGACGCCATCGCCATGCAACTACCAACATGGCTTATTCAAGACATCTAGAAGCGAATCTGAGCTTTCCTTTTGAAGGGCACATAAGCGGTCAATGGTGGGAACTGCCTTGTTGCATGGGACTAGGTCTAGTGTCTAGTGGAGGTTGGCATCCTCGCGATGCTCAATCTCTCAAGCTTCTGGGATTCTCCTTCCAAGCGCGCTGGTTATGGTTGCAGCGCACCGCGAATTGCTGCTGGTCCGGGCTGCAGACCGTGGTTGAGCCCGAGGTACATGCAATCTTTGATGCCTCCATTTGTGTCACGCTTGGCGATGGAAGAAAGGCATTATATTGTGGCTACATGGGGAATCCATCCAGTTCACGACCCTAGACCTTTATGTGGCTGTCGATGAAGGTGTAGGCCGATCGTGTATGCTCTTCGACGCCTTGGCTGATCATGCTTGAGGTGCCGGATCAAACCGGGTGAAAGTGGACTGACTCAGGGGTCTATTCACTTCTTTGTTGGTCTGGTGCACTCCCACTACGACAAGTTCATCTGGAGAGCATGGGCATCGGTGAGGTGCAAGCTTCATGTCTGGTTTGCCGTGCGTCGGCGACTATGGGTGGCAAACCGCTGGCTACGTCACTGTTTGTGTGATGAGGAAGACGAAGACCGCTGACCACCTAGCCGCCGGGTGCGTTTTCTTGAGAGAAGTATGGCATGCCATTCTCTCCCGCCACGGCTTGCGCCACGTGGTTTCGGCACCGGAGTCCACCCTTGATGAATGGTAGCAGGTGACCCGTGCACGGATTATGAAGATGGAGCGCAAGGGCTTTGATTCGATTGTGCTGCTTACGGTTTGGATGTTTTGGAGTAGAACAACTGCATCTTTCGGCGGTTCGCGATGGTCGCTCGATTGCTATGCAGACGGATCACGGTGGAGGTGGAGCCATGGAAGCTCTCCGGCGTAAAAGGCTGTTCGCAATATGGAGATAGTCAGTAGTTAGTTGTTCCCGGGCATTGTATGTGTGCACAAGCAGCTTGAAGGTCGCCCGGCCTCAGTCACCGCGTGTTCCTTTTTTTCTTCTCTTCTAATACATCGACACACAAAGCTTTGGAGTGTTTGCAAAAAAACAACAACTCATCAAGCTGATCAACCCTTTCTAAACAAAGGCTGATTACCTTACTAAGTTACGAGTAGTATAACAAGCACATAAATTATGACTTGATTTTTATATGGGTACAGAACTCCTTTCGTACTTAAAACTGCAAAACGAGCTTCTAGAACACCAAGAGTTCTGCATCCTGTGTACTAATGCCTTCAATTCGCTTCCCTTCTTCAACTTTATCTTCAAGCAAAGAAATGTTCTCCACAATAATGTTCTTAGCTTGTGCATTCACGTCATTCCCGACCCCATCCAAAATTGCATTCCTATGCTCCTCCAAACTAGCGTTCTCAGCTTCATTTTCATGCATATTTCCTTCTACACTTTTTACTGGGTGGCAAGATTTCTACACCATCAGCATCTGCACTATTACTTGGTGGCAAGATTTCTACACACCTGCATCAACTAGAAATTTTCAATAAATCATACAGTATTTACTGGGACAGCACAGTAGCAACTCCAATGATTTTTCAAGTACGAAAGGAATTCTCTTTCCCATCTTCAAGACATCAAATCCTCGAGGTGGGAAGTAGGGGCCATTGCCATGTGGAAGGAGGAATAAACTGATTATAGTATTTATCGTGACTAAAAGTTGTTTTTACAATATTTTTTACAATCCTAAAGTATATTATTGAACAAGATTAGCAACTATTCCCTCCGTTCCTGAATATAAGTCTTTGTAGAGATTTCAATATGAACTACATATGGATGTATATAGACGTATTTTAGAGTGTAGATTCACTTATTTTGCTCCGTATGTAGTCCATATTAAAATCTCTAAAAAGTCTTATATTTAGAAATGGAGGGAGTAAATCATACTGCATATTGAAGCAATCACTTCCGGTCATCGATGTGTTAAGAGTTTATAGGGACAGAACTTCCATCATCCAACTAGACTACACAACTTACAGTAACTTCCTTTACAGTTTTAGCGCTTTACTGATATTCTTCATAACCCATAAAAATGTACACTAAAGAGTACCATGTTTTGACCTTGTTGATCTTCAGCAATGAACTGGGAACATTAAAATAATTACAACAGTAAAAACTATGCTGTCTTCACCAAGATCACACGACCAAGAGCTGAGAATTCTCACCTGTGATATGACATTGTTTCTCCTCATCAATGCTACTTAGGTTGGGTGTTGTCAATTTGCTGCATGGAGTCGACACCATTTGTTGGAGCCTTCTCCAGCACATCTTCAGTTTTCAGTGCCGCTTCAGCCTTCTTAACCAAGTGGCGCAGTTTCAACAGCACTTTCACCACGTACAAACGGACAGCGATGATGTCATTGTAGATTTTCGAGATTGTGGCCCTGTCTATCAGATCTTCATATTTAGGTGCCTCTCGATCCATCAGGGCATGCTCCTCAGGCGAGAACATCTGAAACAAACATATACTTCAGTCCAAAGCAAAAATGACAACTTTCCAGCATATGCGTACTAAACTTTTGCAAAAATAATAAGATTCACATTATCCTTGGCACGTGTAAGACGTGCCCCATCAGGATCGACCATCAACTTCAACGCTATTGCAAGTTTGAGTAAATCCCAATCCTTGACATCAAATCCAGAAGCCTTCAGATCCTTGTAAAGACGTTTGCGCAAGAACATTGAATGCTCGTTTTCACGTAAATCAGCATGATACACCTTGAGAGCCATCCGAAGAATATGTTCATTAATCTGGATAAAAACAAGCATTTGCTTAATCACTGAAAGGAACATGAAAAGGCAAATTTTTCTATAAGATGACTTTAGCAAATTGAGTTCCTCTGAATGCCTTTCATCACTGGTAAAGTGGCTATAGAGTGTGAAGGGCAAACAATGGATCAGAAAGGAACATTGCATGGCAAGATAGCAATAAATTAAGCAGAAATCATTGCATATTATGAGACAACAGAAGGACAAAGCTTAGTAAGCTCACCAACTCTTGCTTGACATTATTAATGCCGTGTCGAGATAAGAGCATATCTAATCCTTTGCATATGGGGAGCCGTTCTGCCTTTGTGAACTCAGATTGTTCTTGAGGGATTAAAAGGGGCATGAGATTCTGCAGACCCCACATAACCTCCATCACCATCTCATCGCATCGACAGGGTAGCCTCTGAAAAAGGAATCGGTTATATTACTGTTGCACATGCATGAACAACTAGGGAGCTTACACAGTTACACAAACCAGCTTCTCTTCTATTATTGATTTATATTCAGGCCTTCCAACAACGAGTAGTTCATCAGCGAGGCAGTATTCCCAGAGCAGTCTGGTCAGTCGTCCGCCTACTTCCCTGGTAGTGATATTGATGGCATTGGACTTATCCTCGAACTTTCGGAAAGCATGCAGCGCGAGGATCTGAGGAACAAGGGGAAAACATGATTAGAGAGAAAAACGCAAAGCTTGTAAATTACTCGTAATTATGCAACATGTCTCCGTGACCCTGAGATATGTTGTGTCATTCCACAAATATAGCCCTGCTCAAATCTTGGTTAATTCAAGTCCATTCAGCAGAACTCTAAACATATTCGTGCGTTAATGCAGTGCTTACTGATTGGTATGTGAAAAGGAAAAAAGAACAGGTAGAAGAAGAAAGAAAGACATGGTGCATTCTTAGCATAGCAATAGTATATCGTGTGTGAGTGCTCGAAATTAGTTTTGGGTTTGCGTTCATGCGCAAAAATATCATGTCGGCATGCTAATTAAGGGTATACGCTCCTAAATGATACATACATACATACATACATACATACATACATACATACATACATACATACATACATACATACATATAGATACTAATGTTAAGAGTTGATTTAGCAAACCCTAGCAAGGTTCCACTTATAGGCTGAGTATCCTTGTTGCATGTTTTCACTCTGGTTTGAAGTGAAAGCTATAACCCGCACTATATATAATTATAATGCCCAGATGTTTCAAACAAAAGGAAAAGAAGAGGAAATTAAAATGGTGTGATGACTAACACAGTAGTGCCAATAGTCGCCCACGAAATAGTGCCAGGTGTCCTGCGGGGAGACAGAAAAGGTTAAATCGGATGGTGCTGGCAATGGCATCAACGACAGAGAAGAAGGAAGAAATCACGTAGTGGTCACCTCAATATCCTTGTGGAGGTATTGCATATCAAAAGAGAAAATGGCGAAGCCGGATGGCGTCTCGAATAGCAGCTTGCATATGCCAGGAGTCATCTTTACATTTTTCGCTGGTAAATGAATGAAGCAAAACACAAACCAAGCAAAACACAATAAGCGGTGGATCTGGGACTTTGGATTTAATAAATCCAAGTTCAAAAAGGTAGGTGAAGAGAATAAACAAAGATGTGCCCTGGCATTAGCAGCCGCATCGGAATGCAAATCGGGCGCGAGCGAGAATCGCCTCGCCGGCCGGTCCTCCTCACAACCCAACCCAATCCAATCCGCATGAACAAACCCAATCGGCGGGGGTAGAGGGGCGACTTACGACAGAGCGCGAAAGCACGAGGAGGCATGGCGCGAGTCGCGAGAATTAAGCAGAAGGATGTGCGGCGGGGTGGGGAACCGAATCTGGGATACAAGCTAGCTAGAGAAGAGAGGAAGCAAGGGAATCCAAATATCCAATCGAATCATATTATTATTACTAGCACATATGTCCGTGCGTTGCAACGGGAAAGACAATTAGAATGTCTACCAAAGCACTAAGCACTCATCAACGCGACTCTACAACACCCAACGGTGCAACCTGGCGGCAACCGAGAGGTGCATGCCAAGGTCTAGCAGAAATGTACATTAGTCAGACATTAAAAACCATGGTAGGCATGCGATATTTTTGATATGCTTTTTTGTACGACAATTTAGTGACACCATACATGAATAAATCAAAGTTGAACAAAACCATTAGATTGAAATCTACTTCATCCCTTTCAGTTTCTTGGGGCTATCTTAGGAATTTGAGCCAACCCACTTTGTCCAATTAACACACTTGCTTTTTTTTTGAAAAATAGATTAGCTGTTAAAAAAAAGGACGAACTCACTTGCAGCAACAACACCAGTCCATACACGCTCACCCCTCGCTGAAGCTTCTTGGAAATTAGAAAATAGCACCCACAAATCCGTCCAAGATTTTATTTAGAAGAAAAAATCTCAAGGGAGCAACATAATTTTGGGACGGAGGGAGTATGTCCAGCCTCGTTTACAGCTAGCAACTCTAACTCATCCCTCAATGTTCATGTTTATCTTCAGCCTCTCCCACAATCCCACACCTCATCATGTTTTCTTTAAGAAATCCCACACCTCATCCTTTATTTATTAACCAAGGAGCTTGTTGATTGTCTACTCATTGGTGTATATAAATTGTAATGATTTCATGAATAGTAGCAAGGCAGGACTACTAATTCAAAGGTTGTTGGTTGTATATATAGCCTTAAAAAGAAAGGACGTATCCTGAGTTTGATCCGCAGGAGTAATAATATTTTACGTATTCTTGAAGCCCACTCACATTGTGCGTTGTGCAGGCCCATCAACACATTGCGTTCGATCCGCTGGATTACATGACGCGGCCCAAGCAGCGCTAGTGGCTTCTGTGCCAATAAAATATACGAAGTCCAGGTTTAATTCAATATAAGTATAAAACGTTCGTTACGTTTATCAGAGAGACTTGTGGTAGGTGAGTCGGCTAGTTCGTTGTGCTTTGGATGTAGGGGCCCGGGTTCGAATTTCTATCTTGTAATTTTTATTAGTACGAATTTTGATGCATACGATGTGGTTCCCGAATTAGTACCACCTCATATATATATTTTAAATTCAAATTGAAAGCGTAAATTTACAACAAGAAAACGTATTGTGACGGTGAACCCACGGAGTCAATCCGTGCTTTATTATTATGGATAGATAGGGAGGGAAACTTTTTTTTTAAGCTATATAGGGAGGGAAACTGGGAATCCGAGTCGATTCCATTATTATATGGAGAAACTTTCTTTCTCTCGCGAGGATTCCCAAAGAAGGAACGATGTACATACTACGCTCAATAAATTTTTTTCCTTTCCTTTTTTTTCTGTTTGTTTTCCTTCTTTCTTCCCTCTATTTTCCTTTTTTTGTTGAGATTTTGGCTAGAACTCTTTATCACACTCCCACGCGTTACGTGCCCATTGACGAAAAAGGTAGTAGTATCGTCTTTTGGTAGGAAAAAAATAGTAGGTACAAACACATATGTGCTGGCTGCATTGCCGTCCCTTGATATTTTTGCATTCTATAATGCACTTTTGTGATAGGCAAACATATTTGTCATACATTATTTTATTCATTGAAAATTTAAAATTGGATGTGATGAAGTGAGTCTCAACCAAATTTGTGGAGGGATGACGCGAAGACATACTAAGGGCATCTTCAAGGCGGGACCCGTAAACCTCCCGCAACCGTCCGGGCCGCGGAAGCCATCCAACACAGCCCTGTATCGGTCCGCGAGGTGGTCTGGACATGATTTCTCCCGCAAAATGGAGACAAAAGTGAGGGAGGCTTGCGGGAATCCGGACACGCAAAACATACGAATCCGACATCCCAGGCTCACCCAAAACCCTTCCCAGACCCCGCGACTTCATCCTCCCCATTTTCTCTCCCTCATTCTTTCTCTCTGGCCGTCGCCGCCGCTCTACCACCCCGGCCACCACGCCACACCGCTGCTGGAAATCCGCGTCTTCGTCACCTCCGGCGATCCAGTAGGGCTCCCCGCCGCTTCTCCTCCATCTCCGATCAACCTCCTGTCCTCCGACCGCCCCACCAGGTACCATCCTCTACCATGCTCGACAACTGTTCGACGAATGCTGGAGTTGAAAACAGCTATTCCTTCTTGTTTGTAGCAATGGATTCCGATTTGGAGTACATATACAAGCAGTATGTTGTGTCCTCCGATGGCTCGTCGGACGAGGAGGAGTACTCCGATGAGGCTGCGATATGCAGACGGTCCTTGAAGACGCGGAGCGTGTGGAGGAGCATGTTCTCAATTTCAAGGGCTCGATCAAGGGTCTTCGCGTGCTCAACCGCAACAGGGCGCGCGAGCATTTGACACTGATAGCCGACTACTTTGCCCCCGATGCACTCCTCGCTGACCATTTTCGCCGTCCTTTTCGGACGCGCAAGATCGTCTTCGATTGTTTATACCATGGCGTCCGGTCCTATGATGACTACTTCATCCTGAAGAAGGACGCCGTGGGAACGATTGGCTTCTCTGGTTACCAGAGTGCACGGCCGCACTCTGGATGCTTGCATATGACACGGCCGCTGATTCATGGGACGAGTACCTACGGATTTCTGTGAGCACATGCGGAGATGCCATGGTCAGGTTTGCAAATGTTGTGGTCGAGGTGTTCGGACCTTAGTACCTGAGAGAACCAACTGTGGCAGACACCGAGAGGCTCTTGGAAATCTCAGAAGCAAGGGTGGCCAGGTTTGCTTGGATCTCTTGACTGAATGCATTGGAAATGGAAGAACTGCCTGAAGGCTTTACAAGGGCAATATCAGGGTCATGCTATAAGAAGCCCACCATCATTCTTGAAATAGTTGCATCACATGATCATTGGATTCGGCACGCTTTTTTTGGCATGCCCGGGTCTCATAATGATATCAATGTTCTGCAACGGTCGCTGTTGTTTACGAGGCTGGCGGAAGTAAAAGCTCCTCCTTGCCACTATACTATCAATGGACATGAGTACAACATGGGCTACCATCTGGTTGACGGTATCTATCCTCCATGGGCTACCTTTGTCAGCACCATCTCAAACCGAGTTGGTGAAAGTGCTAGTTATCGACTAGAGGGGGGGGGGTGAATAGGCGATTTTTATGAAAGTCTTCAAAACATGGAAGTTTCGAAGACAAACAAGAAATGATCCTATTAGTATGCAGTGGAAGACAAACTACACTAAGAAAGCCATAGTCAAGATTCAATTAAGTGAGAGTACGAAGACAAATAGCAGCTAGGTAGTGAGGATCAGGATGGAAGATGGTATGAAGCCAAACAACAATAGTAGTCAAGCAATGAAGTCAAACAGGTACAACAAAAATGCAATGACTTCACGAAGACAAACTCTAAGTAAAGAGAGGGAGAGGATAGAACCAGTCACTTGTTGAGGACACAGGATTTGTTGGACCAGTTCCAGTTGCTATGACAACTGTATGTATGGTTAGGGAGGCTGAGATTTAACTCAGAAGACCGCGTCTTCACCTTATTCCCCTTAAGCTAAGGACACCCAGTCCTTGCCCAATTACTCTGTTAAGTCTTCAAGGTAGACTTCCAAACCTTCACAGACTTTGTTCACCGGCGATCCACAATGACTCTTGGATGCTCAGAACGCGACGCCTAATCGGCTGGAGGATTCACAGTCCTCAAGTGTAATAAGTCTTCATGTAATGCGGACAGAAAGACTTCAGTGATGCCTAACACTCTTTGGCTCTGGGTGTTGGGCTTTATCCTTGCAAGGATTTCTCTCTCTCAAAGGCTTCGGAGGTGGGTTGCTCTCAAACGACAAAAGCCGTGCACTAACTCTGAGCAGCCACCAATTTATGGTGTAGGGGGTGGGCTATTTATAGCCACTAGGCAACCCGACCTGATATGTCCGAAATGACCCTGGGTCACTAAGGAACTGACACGTGTTCCAATGGTCAGATTTCAAACACACACGGCAGCTTTACTTGGGCTACAAGCAAAGTTGACTCATCCAGCTCTGGATAAGGTTTGCTCTCATTGTCTTCGCTCGAAGACATAGGATTTGGGTTGAGCATCACTTTAGTCACTCTGACTTTGTTCACTTGGACCCCACTTAACAGTACGGTGGTTCCTATGACTCAACAAAGAAGAAAAGGAAACAACGAAACGACTCAGTCTTCACGCTCCATAGTCTTCACTCAATGTCTTCTCATGTCATAGTCTTCAATATGAGTATCTTCTCATACCACCATTGTCGTCAATGTCTTCATACATTTTTAGGGGTCATCTCCGGTAGGTAAACCGAATCAATGAGGGACTACTACCTGTGTTATCCTGCAATTCTCACAAACACATTAGTCCCTCAACCAAATTTGTCGTCAATACTCCAAAACCAACTAGGGGTGGCACTAGATGCACTTACAATCTCCCCCTTTTTGGTGATTGATGACAAACTGGTTGAAGTTTTCAACGGGGATAAAGTATGTGGAATGTAATGGATTTAGGAATTGTCTTCATAAGTGGCAAAGGCTCCCCCTGAAGATGTGCATATATAATTGATTTGCTTTTGGAATGCAAATGCACATGACAGGTTGTACTTGTGGAGATCCTCTTCAACTTATGAAGATAATTCATCATGCATGATATGTTATAATGAAGAGAATGACATGCATAATGAAAATGGACGTCTGCAGAATGATCTAAATTCGGAAGTTATCATTGCACATGCGGAATTTATCATCGCATCACAAAATAGCAAATAAGTAGCAGACGACCATCGAGTTTAAGTGTTACAACTCAGAGAACCAAATGTATCAAAAAACGAGAGTTGTAAACACTAGGCAACATATAAAGCAACCGCCCATAAGAACCCGCTTGAAGACTATCAAACTCATATGCTTCTCCCCCTTTTGTCAGTAAGGACCAAAAAGGTTTGAAGACATAGAGCATCTACTCGTTCCCATGAGGAGTAGGTGAAGCAGCATGGTAGTTGTTGTTGTTTGGCAGTGCAGACGAACTTGGTGCAGTGTCGATTCGTGCTGAAGTTGGTGAAGTAGCATCGTCTTCATCATCGATGACACGGGCATTCACTGTTGCAGCAGATGAGGAGAACTCAGAGTCTTCAAGAGATGGAGTGCGTCGCAGCACAGTTCTTCTCGGAGGTGTTGTGTCAAACTTGAAACATTCAGAGAAGCCATCCTCTTGAAGATCATCTTCAGAACACATAAGCGTCAGCCCTTTCCATGTATGCCTACAAGTTTCATGTGCGACAAAGGCATTTTTGGTGGCAAGGTTGCGAATCCTGTTGACATCCACCAAGAGGCTTTTCATTTGGCGCTGCAGCCAGTCATGATGCTTGTCCTGTTTCTGATGTAGGGCAACCAGAAGCTCTCGGTCATTGAGAACACGAGATCGCTTCTTAGGCCGTTGTGCAATCGTTCTTTCAGTGGCTTCAGTGAGAGCACGATGAGGTGCACGTGTAGTACCAGCCAGAGGATAAACACGAGTGACTGCTATAACTCCTTCAATGTTTTGAGAGAAGCTTTGATTCTCTGCATTTTGAAGACTAAGGGGCTCCTTGGCAGGCTCTGGATAGATGGCTTCAACTGACATATCAACCTCAGGCAAAAAAAATCAGATGATTGCGAGCAGAGGGTTTGTCGGGGATATAACTGTTATGTAAGCCGCCCAGGGGGGGGGGGTTACGCAAAGAGAAGCCCGTCTGAAGCCCAAGACCAAGACATGAAGATGGCGGTTCAGTAAAGGGTTTAAAGGCCCACAGGAGACTTAAAGCCCATAGAGATAAACCGCCGTGATGGCATGACTTGTATTGTAAGGTAGAAGTAACTAGTCACCGAGCCGGACACTGTTTATGAGCCGGCCGGGACTCTGCAAGCCGTAGGGCGTCAACCCGTGTATATAAGGGGGCGACCCGCCGGCGGCTTAGGGCAAGAAACAACTCATCGAGAGCTAGGCATAGCGTATCTCGCTCCCTGGTCATCGAAACCTCAAGCAATACCAACCCAACTAGACGTAGGCCTTCCTTCACCGCAAGGGGCCGAACTAGTATAAACCTCTCATGTCCTTTGTCCCGATTAACCCCTTTAAGCTTCCTAGTTGCCATGGCTCCACGAACAAGTCCTTGCAAGAGGACATCTGCCGTGACAATTCCATGACAGGGTTGATAGTTGACAGCAGAGTGAAGTTTGATTAGACGCATAATCCATGGGGCGTAAAACTTCAAGCCAAAAAGATCAGATCCTGACGCAGCAAGTTGGCGGATAAAGAAGTCTTGTGCATTGAAGCTTTTGCCATGAAGAATATGGAAAACCAAAGTCTTCATTGCACCTTCCAGCTTTGCATGATGAGAATGTCCTTTGATGGGCCAAAGAGTTCGCCTTATGATGTGATAGATAGTACGTGGCAGATACTCAAGGTCTTCAACAAAGAACTCCTTAGGATATTCAGCATCTGGAGGCAAAGGCTTCATCATGCTAAGCATATGGCTCATATTGGGCTCAGGCTTGTGAAAGATGCTTTCTAAGGCAGCACTGTGAAGCTGACAACCAGGTTCATAGAGATCTCCTGGAGTGGGCAGGCCAGTAAGCTCAATGATATCAAAGGCTTTGGCTTCATGATGGACATTGCCTGTCATCCACTCAAGGACCCAAGTCTTCGGATCCCTGTTGTAGCCACGAATATGAAGAGTGGCATAGAATTGGAGCAGCAATTCTTCATTCCAGTGCTCCTTATCAGTGACGAACTACACCAAGCCAGACTCTCTGAAGCAATCCAGAGCTTCTTCTAAACAGGGCAGACCAGTTATGGCTTCAGTGTCAAGACGCATATGTGGGAAAATGCGACCTTGATTGTACAGAATGCATGAGTAATAACTGCGCTGCTGGTAGCTCCAGAACCGATCAGAAGATATTCTTGCCTTGGAGTAGGGGTTCTTGGCGCTATTGAAGAAGGTGTTGTGCGCTATGAAGCCATTGATATTGAAAGATCCGGGTGCAGATGCAGTGCCTGGAAATCTAGGCAGCCTTGGCATTGGCTTTTGAACCTGAGGCCTGTGCTTGACGTGATAGTCAAATTGGGGACCAGCAGGTGGAGGAACAAGAAGTGGCCATTTGACAGTGATAAGCTGGCCATAGTTGAATGCTTTCTCGATAGTGTGTGGCCTTGGTGGCGGAACAGGAGCAGTGGCATCAACATTTGCTTCATTAGCTTCATTAGCTTCTGGCACAGTGTTTGGTGCAGGCTCCACATTTGCTTTAGCCATGACTACGTCATTGGCTTCATTGGTGTTAGTGGTGGCAGCCTCAAGATTCTCAACCTCGACTTGATGAGCTGGAGGGTCGGGCACAGACACGTTCACTTCAGGAATAGCTTCTTCAGAGATTGGGGGAGTAGGGACACGATCTTCTTCTTGTTTTTCATCAGCTGATGCAGCCGGATTGTCTTCAGCACCTTTGGCTTCAGACTCGGAGACATTCACAGTCGGAGTGGCTTCTGGGAACACTTGACGTGCAATAGATTGGTGGGGCACTTCTCCTTCTGGAACGCTCGAAAGGGGGACTTGAGGCCTTGGTCCTTTGCGAAGCCTGCGTAATGCTGGCGACGCCTGTGGAGATGGAGTTGGTTGGGCCTCAATGTCATCATCTTCTTCTTGCACAGGTGTGGTAGCTTGTTGTTGGGGAGTACTTGGGGTGTCTTGTTGTTGTGGGTGATCAGTCCATGATGCATCCTGAGCAATTGGCGTCAGAGGACGACCAATGCTGATGAGTTTGCTGTTCGTGAGAACAGGCGATGATACCAAGTTGTGCTCGAGCCGAGGAAGAACTACATCATCTTCAACATTGTTATGGTGACCAATGTCTTCAGCAGCGGTGGGGTCAACTGCTGGAATGTCTTCAGCTTCAGGAGCCTCTGTGGAAGCAGGCTCATGAACTATCATCCATCGTTCTTGATACGAAGAGTCAGGACGAGCAACTGAGATAGGTTCAACAACTAGGGGCTCTGTGGGAGCAGCCCGATCCTTCTTGGTTTTGCGCTTCTTCTTGGAGGGAGCGACATCTGAGGCTTCAGGATTTTTCCTCTTTCTGGCTTCTGCCTCGGTAGTCCTTGTCTTCTTCAGTTCTGAAGCGGTTGACCTGATCTTTGGCTTCGAGCCAGTCATGCTGCTTGGGAAGACTGTGCGAGGTTCTTCCTGCCTTGAAGGTGCAGATTGGTCAGTTGATGGCTTTTGCTTCTTTGCAGCCATTCTGGGGTCGATGCCAGGACGATCAAGAGCCTTGCGCTTTTTAGCCTCATTGTAGGCTTGCACACACTTGTCATCCAGACTCTTCATGCGCTCACGGAACCTTTAGCTTCTTCACGCTTCTTGAGAAAGGCTTCTTTGAGCTCGTGCAGCATAACTGTCGTGGTTTTGTCACGGCAGATGTCCTCATGAAAGGACTTAGTCGTGGAGCCATCGCGACGGGTTAGCTTGAAGGGGTTAAAGCGGACATAGGGACGCAAGAGAGTTTATACTAGTTTGGCCCCTTCGATGAAGGTAAAAGCCTACGTCTAGTTGTGATGGAATTGATGGGGTTTCGGTGACTAGGGAGCAAACAAGCTTCGCCTATGTCTCGAGTTGTTGTCTGTCTTTTTGAACCGCCACCGGGTCGTCCCCTTATATACATGGGTGACGCCCGTCGGTTTACAGAGTCCCAACACCGGCTCATAGACGTGTCCGGTTTGGTCTCTACTTGTTCCTAACTTACAATACAAGTTACATACCAACGCCGGTTTACGGCTACAAGCCTTGAACCGACTATGGGCCTTAAGACCTCATCTGCCTTCTTGGGCTTTAACATACTTTAACTACTGACGAAGTTAACCCGGCCCAGATAGGCCGGTTTACGCCTAGTAGTGATATCCCCAACATTAGGCCCCAGATTGATTTGAACAGGTTCATGTCAATCCTTAGCAAAAAATCTTCATCTTCAATATCTTCTTGTAGTTTGTTGAACCGCCGTGATGTCACCTTCTCTGGTCATTGTAAACCGGAGTGACGTCATCTGTCATAAAGACACTATCCATGATACCTTTTTTGTTTAATAGATCTGCGACAATCGAGGCGATAGCTCCGTTTCCAAACTCGTGGCCCCTTGATTCTCGCGCCTGACACATGTCCCTTTCTTTATAAATAGGACCGGAGGGTCATTTCCTTTCTCTCCCCTTCGTGCCCTTCTGCTTCGTCTTCCTCGCATCGCCCAGCTTCGGAGCTCCGCCGCCACCGTCAACTTCTGCATCAACCTTGGCTGCTGCATCAACCTGAGCGCAACAGAGCACCGCGGCGACCTTCCGCGTTTTCCTCATCTCCAGTAAGTCTTCTGTTCTTTTCAACACAGATCTGCTCTAGGGTTTCATGTTCTTCTAGTGTTCATCGCCTGTTTCGTGTTCATACGATAGCTCCTAGATGCATCTGTGAATCCTTGCTCTGTGTAGCGGTAGTTTTTAGCATCCGCCTTCAATTTCATGCCTCAAGACCATAGATCTACATGTATCTCTGCCCATTGATTCACCACTTGTTCTGTTTTGAACCTTTGAATATTTTTCTTCTTTTTTGAACATGCTTCAGATCCAATGCTGTAGAAGAATCTTGTGAAATCTGTTTCTGCATACTTATTTATCCGCAATCTCAACTGTTTCAATGTTTAGATCAGGCGGTTTAACTTTGTAGAAAAATTACCAAACCGGGATATACCATTAGTCCCCTTGTTGAACCGCCAGAACTCTTTAGCCAAGCACTTCCGCTTCATAAAACTCCGATTTAGAAATAACTGCCTCCGGGTTAACAATGTATGCACCAGTGTATATTTGTCCAACGTATTCTTGAACCGGAATCACTGCTTTGTAGATTGCACCATGGCCAAACAAGTGTACGAGTGCAACTGGGTTCCCTCTCGCGTGACCGAGACTCAGTTGAATAATTTAGTCAAAACTGGTGCTTTAAGCAGTAAAGAAGCTATTCACTTGAGGGTCCCCGGTACAGAATGTCCTCCCACACCTCAAGAGGGAGAGGTTGTTGTTTTCGCGGATCATCTAGCCCGGGGCTTCAATCCTCCCGGTTCAAAATTTTACCGGGATGTCTTAGCCAATTTCCAACTCCGTCCGCAAGATACCGGCCCAAACTCTGTAACCAACATATGTCACTTCCAAGTGCTCTATGAGGTATTCTTTCAAGAGGAACCCACAGTTGAATTGTTCAGAGATTGTTTCCATCTAAACTGCTGCACAGAGTTTACCGACGGTTCCAATACGGAATTAGGCGGTGTGGCGATTCAGAAAAGGAAAGAGGTCACCTATCCTCATGCCAAACTGCACAGCCATCCCAAGGAATGGAATCAAACATGGTTTTATTGTAAAGACACCTCTCCTTCTGAAGAGAATCCCTTGTCTGGTTATCGTCCAGAGTGGCTAAGAAATACACATCCCTTTCCACAGAGGTTGACTGCCAAGGAGAGAAGCAACTATGCTCCTCAACTATCCAAGCTCAGGTCCTTCATGGCTAACGGTTTAACAGGGGTTGACCTTGCTCACTGTTGGATATCTTGGAGCATATTGCCCCTTAGCCAGCGCTCCGGTTTGATGTGCGAGTATACCGGCAGTGTCAGCGATCCGCTGCGACACATTGACATCCAGCTCACAGATGAAGAAGTCACAGAAGCTGTGAAGAAGATATTGAACGAACCGGAAGCCGTCTATGCTCGAACCGGCTTGCTTCCCTTTTGTGCCACCAACAAACCGCCAGCTGTAAGATTTATACTTTACTTTTTATTGAATCTGTCCTTGCTCAATTTACCCATTATTTAACATCAACATCTTTCAAACAGGGTGATGATCCGTTTTGGAGCAAGAAACTTCCATAGGAGAAATCGGAGAAACCATAGAGACCAACCCGGCCTAAGACAAAAGTCGTGAAGAGGCCTGCTCATAAGAAGAAAACCACTGCGTCTTCTGACCCGGCAGCAGACGATGATGTGGGTAATCCGGACCTTGAGGTAGAGCTCGATTCACTCGGCTTATTTTTCACACGCCTTATTGATAATGATTATTGCCAGGATGACGCCGAAGTCAGTCACGCTGATGCTGTAGAGGTAATTGCTCTCTCCTCCGATTCAAACCCCTTGCCTTCGCTAAAAATCCGTCGGGCAAACCGGAAAGTTAAATTTTCTCATCCTCTTGCTTATTTGGATCCAAACTTTCTTATGAAGACAGAATAACACGAAGCTCGCCGCACAACCTGGCATAGCGGCCAGGTAGTTACCTCTGCCGGTTTACCGAACAGTCCAGTTCGGAAACACCGTTCAGAGGTCTCTAACTCTCTTGTCAATTCTTGTCCTAAAGCGGGCTGTTTTCGTCAACCTCTTAATCCGTCAGACTCCGATTATCAGGGCACTTCCCATTCATCGTCTGGCGAGTCATCAGCCACCCAGCTGCCACCGCTCAAAACGGTGCTTGGGTAAGCCATATTTCTTATAATGTTTCTGATGTATTACTTTGTAACATATACTGTATTGATCCTTCTTATTTCTTTCAGGGCCAAACCTAGGCCAAGCAAGAAGGCTCGCCTGGATAAAGCGGCCAAAGAGAACACCGTTCCTGAACCGGACAGAACACCAGACCCTGAAGCGGCTATTCATGAAGATGTGCCAAACGACCCACCACCGCAAGATGATGACTTTATTGCTGAAGTGATACATATTGACACCTCAGGTCCTGTTGACCAGCCCACAAGCCCCATCCGGATTGAGAGATCCACCAATCCATCCAAGCCTACTGATAAGCCGACGGCCCCAGTGCAAACCGGCAATGCCAAGGATGATGAAGTTGTTATTACTGGCATTGGCCGTACAGAGCCAGGCAATCTTGTCGCTCTATCTAGACACACCGCCAAAGAAGAATTTGCTGCCATTGGCAAAGGCAAATGGAATGCTAATCTGGCGACTTACGCTGCTCTGAACGCCCAAGATCTCCATTCCGGCTATCTGAACCGGCTGTATACATGATGAAAGACAAATATGAGGTAACTTCCATATGCTTTTTTCAGCTTGTACATTTCAATCTTGTCAACTCTCCTAGCCCCCAAGGGCCGGTTTAAGATCTCCATTCAATCCGGGACTTGTCAATGCCAACATCAATGCTTCTGAATTTGCTGATGTAGCCCCCAAGGGCCGGTTCAACTTAGTGTAGTTAAACCGGGACTTTAGATAATAAAGATTGTAACATCAGTACTAATTGAGCAAATAGCCATTAGCCCCCAAGTGCCAAGTTGAATACTTGTATTGAGCTTGGGACTTTATGAACAATTGTAGGATGAAGAGCAAATATGCATTAGCCCCCAAGTACCAAGGGCATAACTTGTTGTGTGGTTGGTACTTCAATTCTTGGTCCTGTTATCTGAATCGTATTACTGTCTATATGCAGGCTGAGCTGAACAAAAGAGAAAGCCAAATCGCCGATCTGCAAGAAAATCTGAAGTCCCAACAAGCTAAAACCTCTAAAGCAAAAGAGGAATTAACCAGCGCTTTAAGCGCCATGGAACAGCTTAAAGAGGGCTTCAACAAGGAGCGGGCGGATTGGGCCACCGAAAAATCCGCTTTAACCAAGCGAGCAGAAGATGCCGAGGCTGCACTGAAACCGGTAGTGGACGAACTGACCAGCATAAAGCGGCAAGTGCATGCCATGACTACTGCCATCTTTGGTAAGCTTTCTTGATTTCTGGAGTAACTCGACCTTCTTATGGATTTGCCGGTTTGTTAATCCTTTGTAATGTTACATGGACACGCATTGGTCACTTGGGGTCGGACGTGCGGAAGAAATTGAAAGCCGCCTACACATTGATAGAGCAATTGTACACTGGCACGCAGCGGATCATCTCTACCGCGTCCCATAACAATCCGGCTCCCACCTTGATTCAGGACACTCTTAAGAGACTGTCGATGCTTCCTGCCCGGGTTGAAGAGCTGAAGAAATCTGCTGCTTGAACCGGTGCTATTAATGCCTTAATCCGGGCCAAAGTGTGGGTGCCGGATTTTGATCCTCTTGAAGTGGCTCAAGGCTATCCCAGCTTGAAGGAAGATGGGTCCGAGTTCAGTGAGGAGGATCTGCGAGCGATAAACCGGGAGGTGTGCCCTCTAGCTTGTCAATTGGTTGAAGAGGCAGATTTGTCTCACTATCAAGCCCAATATGATAACCAAAACAAACGAGTGGCTGCACCAATTCCTGAAGCGGAGAACCTTATCCCTCCAATCCGTAAGCATACTTACGCTCCTGATATTGAACCGTCGTTGCTGATCAATGATGAAGCTGTCTTTCAAGCATTAATGGGAATCGACTGGACAACTGTTGATTTCCAGCCGCTGGGTAGGGAAGAAGAAGTTGAAGCGGCGCGAGATGATCCGCAACCATTAGGCCAGGCTGGTGACCAAGCTTGAACTGGAGGCCGGTTTAAATTGCTGCTCTTTTACATTCTGCAGAAAAACAATGATCTTATTTGGGCACCATGTTGCCTTGTAATAGGCTAGCCAATACTCTTGACTTTGATATGCCTTCATGCATAATTACTGCGACTTGCGCTTCTTTTGGATGATCAAATCTCCAGACTATTTTACTGCAATCAAAAAAATCTTAAAGCGCCACCGCGGTTGTACCGCCAGGCGGATTATGATCGCTATATTTATGAAATGAAATTTAAGTATATGATCAAATCTTGTGATACAAAATACCTGCCATCGTTGGGCATGAAGTTGGCTTTGGCCAATCTTGAAACGGAGGTTTATAAACCCATATCGTCGAAGGAGAAAACAACTCTTGTACATATAATGACGGTTTATCATGAAAACCGTGTGGCGTTATGATAAACACCGTGTTACTCCATAATAGGATGTTAACAAAAAATCAAACCGGGCAAATAGTCTCCGGATTAAGAATTGACCGTGTTCCGTCAAATGACAGTCGAACCAGTTTAAGAATTTGTCGGTTTAAAAACGCAACAAAAGAAATATTTATCCAAAGGAAAACAAAATTTCAAAGGCAATGATAAAACCATTTGCAAAAAGAGGCTATTGAGCCGATCAAGTGGCATTACCATGGTCGGACACGACCAAGCCCCCAATAGGCGTAGCTATGGTTCAAGTCAGCCAGGTCCCCAAATGATGCAGTGGCATTATGCCGATCAAGAGGTGTAGCAATGGTTCGGGTTCGACCAAAGCCCCCAAGTGATTCTGTGGCCTTAGGCCGATCAAGAGGCGTGACTGGTTCAGACATGACCAAGTCCCCAAGTGATCTTGTGGCTTTCGCTTATCAAAAGGTGTTGCATTGGTTCGAACACGACCAAGCCCCCAAGTGATATGACATGAAGCTTTTGAAAAGCTAACTCAAGGGGTAAACCGGAGGACGCTTTAAGACAGAACAACTCCGTGTAACCACACATGATGTAAAAAGAACAGAGACCCTGCTTTAGCTGAGGCTCCAGTTTATTGTATTAATCATAATATATACATTGTCATAATATGTACATAAGTAGAGCCGATGGCTTAGATATAGTAAGGCCGAAGATGAGCTATGTTCCACGGCCTGTTGGTCTCCTCCTCTGATGTACGTGAGTCTTTATGCTCTCGAATATCGATCAGATAGTATGACCCGTTGTGCAGATTCCTGCTGACCATGAAAGGTCCCTCCCAAGGTGGGGATAACTTATGCATATCAGTCTGGTCTTGGATGAGCCGAAGCACCAAATCTCCTTCTTGAAAGGTTCTGGTTCTGACTCGGCGACTGTGATAACGACGAAGATCCTGCTGGTAAATCGCTGAGCGGGCAGCTGCTATGTCACGCTCTTCGTCCAACAGGTCCAAAGCATCTTGCCGTGCTGCCTCGTTGTCCGCTTCAACATAAGCCGCTACACGAGGTGAATCATGACGGATATCACTGGGAAGAACCGCCTCCGCTCCGTAGATCATGAAGAACGATGTGTATTTTGTTGACCTGTTGGGTGTAGTATTGATGCTCCATGATACAGATGGTAACTCTTCCACCCAACAACCCGGCGTTCTCTGTAAAGGAACCATAAGCCGGGGTTTGATGCCTCTCAAGATCTCTTGATTACCCTCTCTGCTTGGCCATTGGACTGTGGGTGGGCTACTGATGAAACATCAAGCCAGATGTGCTCACGTTCGCAGAACTCCTTCATGGCACCCTTGGACAAATTGGTACCATTATCCGTGATGATGCTGTGTGGAAAGGCAAACCGGAAAATCACTTTTTTGATGAATTGAAACGCCATGGCCGCATCACACTTGCTAACGGGTTCTGCCTCCACCCACTTTGTAAACTTGTCAACCGCCACCAAAAGGTGGGTCTTCTTGTCCTTGGACCTTTTGAAAGGCCCAACCATATCCAGCCCCAAGTCGCAAACGGCCAAGTGATTGGAATCATTCTCAATTCTTGAGCCGACACATGAGCACGTCTTGAGAGCTTTTGGCAACTGTCACATCGTCTGGCCAGATCTTCCACATCAGCATGAGCAGTCAACCAATAGAAGCCATGGCAAAACGCTTTAGCCACCAAAGATTTTGAACTGGCGTGGTGACCACAGTCTCCTTCGTGGATCTCACACAAGATTTCACAGCCTTCCTCAGGAGACACACAGCGTTGAAACGCCCCTGACACACTGCAATGATGCAACTCGCCATTGACAATAGTCATGGACTTGGATCGCCGGATTATCTGTCGGGCCAGAGTCTCATCCTCTGGTAACTCGCCCCGGTTCATGTACGCAAGGTAAGGAAGCGTCCAATCCAGAATGACATGAAGAGCTGCCACCAATTGAGCCTCCGGATCAGGAATAGCCAAATCCTCTTCACCAGGGAGCTTGACCGATGGGTTGTGCAGTACATCAAGGAAAACATTGGGCGGGACCGGTTTGCGTTGAGAGCCCAACCGGCTTAAAGCGTCCGCCGCTTCATTCTTCCGGCGGTCCACGTGGTCCACCTGATAACCCTTGAAGTGACCCGCAACAATATCCACCTCACGACGATATGCTGCCATGAGTGGGTCCTTGGAATCCCAAGTGCCAGACACCTGTTGAGCCACCAGGTCCGAGTCACCGAAGCACTTAACTCGGCTTAGATTCATTTCCTTAGCCATCCGGAGACCATGGAGTAAGGCTTCATACTTAGCTGCATTGTTAGTACAAGGGAACATTAAGCGGAGAACGTAACAAAACTTATCACCTCGTGGGGAAGTTAACACGACTCCAGCCCCCGAGCCCTCCAATTGCCTGGACCCATCAAAATAGATAGTCCAATATGTGTGATCCGGCTTCTCTTCAGGTGCTTGCAGTTCTGTCCAATCATTGATGAAATCGACAAGTGCTTGAGACTTGACTGCCGTTCGAGGCACGTATTTCAATCCGTGCGGCCCAAGCTCTATAGCCCACTTGGCAATCCGGCCAGTCGCTTCCCGGTTCTATATTATATCTCCCAAGGGAGCAGAACTTACCACTGTGATGGGGTGTCCCTGGAAGAATTGCTTAAGCTTCCGGCTTGCCATAAAAACTCCATATACCAGCTTCTGCCAATGCGGATACCTTTGCTTGGACTCAATAAGCACCTCGCTGATATAGTAAACCGGACGCTGAACCGGATGCTCCTTGCCTGCCTCCTTTCGTTCCACCACAATAGCCACACTGACTGCACGAGCATTAGCGGCGACATATAGCATCAATGGCTCCTTATCAATTGGAGCGGCGAGCACAGGCGGATTGGCCAACTGCCGCTTTAAATCCTCAAACGCTTTATCAGCCGCAGAACTCCAGACGAATTGTTCCGTGTTTTTCAACATCTGATACAAAGGGATCGCCTTCTTACCAAGGCGGCTGATAAACCGGCTCAACGTGGCAATCCGGCCTGCCAAGCACTAAACATCATTGATACAATTCGGTTTAGCCAGGGAGGTGATTGCTGTGATCTTATCCGGATTAGCCTCAATTCCCCTATTGGACACCAGAAAACCCAATAACTTGCCTGCCGGTACACCAAAGACACACTTGGCCGGGTTGAGCATCATCTTGTACGTCCTTAGGTTATCAAAGGTTTCCTTCAAATCGTCAACCAGAGTCTCCTTCTCCCTTGACTTAACCACGATATCATCCACATAGGCATGTACATTACGACCAATCTGTTTATGAAGGCAATTCTGTACACACCGTTGATAAGTTGCCTGAGCACTCTTGAGCCCAAAGGGCATCGATACATAGTAGAAGGCTCCAAAGGGAGTTATGAATGGTGTCTTCTCCTGGTCCTTAACCGCCATCTTGATCTGATGATAACCAGAATATGCATCCAGAAAACTCAAACGCTCACAACCCGCCGTAGCATCAATAATTTGATCAATACGGGGGAGGGCAAAAGGATCTGCTGGACAAGCCTTGTTAAGATCTGTGTAATTCACACACATGCGTCAGGTGCCGTTTTTCTTAAGGACCAGCACCGGATTAGCCAGCCATTCAGGATGGAAAACTTCAATGATAAAGCCAGCTACTAAGAGCCTGGCTACTTCTTCTCCAATAGCTTTGCGTCTTTCTTCGTTAAACGGGCAGAGGAACTGTTTCACCGGTTTGTACTTAGGATCCACATTAAGAGTGTGCTCATCGAGTTGCCTCGGTACACCTGGCATGTCAGAAGGCTTCCATGCAAAAATGTCCCAATTCTCACGGATGAACTCGATGAGCGCGCTTTCCTATTTCGGATCCAAATTGGCACTGATGCTGAACTACTTGGACGAATCGCCAGGTACGAAGTCAACAAGCTTAGTCTCAGCTGCCGATTTGAACTTCAGGGACAGATCATGCTCCGTAGTTGGCTTCTTCAATGGAGTCATGTCTGCCGGATCAACTTTGTCCTTATAGTTTTTCAGCTCCTCTGTGGCACAAACCGACTCTGCGTAGGCCGCATCACCTTCCTCACACTCCAAAGCGATCTTACGGCTTCCATGAACCGTTATTGTCCCCTTGTGACCCGGCATCTTGAGCTGCAAATACACATAACAGGGCCGTGCCATAAACTTGGCGTAAGCCGGCCGCCCAAATGGGGCGTGATATGGACTCTGGATCTTTACCACCTCAAAAGTCAATGTCTCCGACCTGGAATCATGATCATCTCCAAAGGCCACTTCTAGAGCTATCTTGCCAACAGGATATGCTGACTTACCAGGTACCACACCATGGAATACCGTGTTGGATGGTTTAATATTTCTATCTGTCAGTCCCATACGGCGGAAGGTCTCATAGTATAAGATATTAATGCTGCTCCCTCCATCCATGAGCACTTTGGTGAACTTATAACCCCCCACCTGGGGTGCCACCACCAACGCTAGCTGACCCGGATTGTCAACCCGGGGAGGGTGATCCTCTCTGCTCCATATGATTGGTTCTTCAGACCAGCGTAGATAACGGGGCACAGCCGGTTCAACAGAGTTTACTACCCGCTTATGAAGCTTCCGGTCTCGCTTGTCCAAACTAGTGGTGAAGACATGGTATCGCCCACTATTCAACTGCTAGCCCGACTGCTGCTGCTGGTTATAACCACCCTGGCTATTCTGATTATTTTGATTGTTATATCCGCCCTGATTACCATTGAAGCCTGAACCAGAATTTCCTCCACCGTAACCCGGCCCGGATCCTGAACCACCACCTGATCCGTGATCATACTGGAAAGCATTAGAATTCTTGAACTCCTACATAATATATCAATCCTTCCAAAGGTGGTTGGCTGGCATCTCCTTCGTCCCATGCTTTGGACAGGGCTGGTTTAACAGATAAGTTAGGCGGTCCGGGTTAGGATTAGGCGCTCCACCGCGATTCGGCGGTTTACCCTTGCGTCGCTGGCCCTTGTCCTGCGCATTGGTATTAGCCACAAAGTCCATGCTGCTATCCGCTTTACGCTTGCCTCCGTTTCCATGACCTGCTGGGTTGTGCTGCTGCCCTTTGGAGTTGCCATTCTTCTTTCCCTTCCCTGTCTTGTCATCATCAGACTCGGGATCCTTGGTACTATCAGAATCAACATACTTCACTAACACAGCCATGAGGGTCCCAATATCGTTGCAATGGCGCTTCATCCGTCCTAACTTCAATTTTAGAGGCCCAAACCGGCAGTTGCCTTCCAAAGTTATAACCGCGGTATCAGCGTTGATGCGGTCTGATGAATGTAAAATTTGCGAGACCCGGCGCACCCAACGGGTCGTCGATTCTCCTTCCTTCTGGACACAGGCTGCTAAGTCCACTATCGACATAGGCTGTTTACATGTATCTTTGAAATTACTGATAAACCGGGCTCGCAATTGGGCCCATGAACTGATAGAGTTGGCCGGTAGACTTTTTAACCAAGTACGGGCCGTCCCTTCGAGCATCATGGTGAAGTACTTCGCAGACGCCGCATCATCTACATCAAGCATCTCCATGGCCATCTCATAGCTCTCCACCCATGTCTCTGGAGGTTGATCAGCAGTGTAATTTGGTACCTTGCGCGGGCCCTTGAAATCCTTGGGCAGGCGCACATTGCGCAAAGCGGGGACAAGGCAAGGCACCCCCAAAGAACTTAGAAGTAACACCAGGCTCGACCGAGGTAGTTGGACGAACCGGCATAAGCTGACGAGCCTGATACTGTGCTGCTAACTCGGCCTCCCTACACGCTCGGGCCCGGTCCACCACTTCCTGAGCATCACCAGCACCACCTGCCGGGTTGTTACCACGGGGTGCTTCACGATTTCGTGCATTACTTGATACGGCCGGTTCATCCATACGCCTGCTATAGCTCTGTCTTGGACGAGGGGTGGAGTGGATCCGGTCACGGCTGTACGAGTATGCTTCCTGTTGGATCAAAGCTGTCCGAAGAAGCTCCTTAACCCGGCGCGTTTCCACCGCCTGCGGCGAATCACCTTCAATTGGGATGGCCTCCAGTCGTGCGGCAGCTGCGACAAGGTTGTCCATCGGGTTGGAGTAGTGACCTGGAGGTGTCGGGATAGCCTGAGGTACAATAGCGTTCTGACGAGGCGGATCCGTCAAACGGGGCTGAACCGGTGCGCCCGTCCCAGGTGCTTCCGCCCGGTTTACCACCGGCGGATTACTGATTCCCGCTCCTGGGGTGTTAAAGAGATCTCTGGCTTCAAAAACCGGAGGCAAACGAGATTGGTACTTCCTCTTCATGACTTCATGTGATGCGTTCTGATCCAGCATAAGCCTATAGGCTTGCGCATCCAAAGCAGCCCGCTCTGCAGTCATCCTGGTATCTTCAGCTGCTAGGTCGGCCTTGGCCTGAGTGATATGTTCCCTCACCTTTGCAATTTCTGCGTTGTGGGCGTCCTGATCCGCCGGGTTAGCCTCCGCCATAAGCGTAGCCAATGCATCAAACAGATCCGACAAAACTTGAGCCGGCGGGCGCACAGAGCCTCCTGCCCCGTGCTACGTCTCGAGCTAGCATTGGTTTTCCCCGAAGAGGAGGGGGTGATGCAGCACAGTAGCGTAAGTATTTCCCTCAGTTTTTGAGAACCAAGGTATCAATCCAGTAGGAGGTCACGCGCAAGTCCCTCATACGTGCACAAAATGGTAGCAACTCGCAACCAACTCTTAGGGGTCGTCAATCCCTTCACGGTCACTTATGAGAGTGAGATCTGATAGAGATAATATTTTTGGTATTTTTGGTATAAAGATGCAAAGTGAAAAGTAAAAGCAAAACAAGTAAAATATAGTAATGGAGATTGATATGATGAGAATAGACCCGGGGGCCATAGGTTTCACTAGTGGCTTCTCTCAAGAGCATAGATATTCTACGGTGGGTGAACAAATTACTGTTGAGCAATTGATAGAATTTAGCATAGTTATGAGGTTATCTAGGTATGATCATGTATATAGGCATCATGTCCGTGACAAGTAGACCGACTCCTGCCTGCATCTACTACTATTACTCCACTCATCGACCGCTATCCAGCATGCATCTAGAGTATTAAGTTAAAAACAGAGTAACGCCTTAAGCAAGATTGACATGATGTAGAGGAATAAATTCATGCAATATGATAAATACCCCATCTTGTTATCCTCGATGGCAACAATACAATACGTGCCTTGCAACTCTTCTGTCACTGAGTAAGGACACCGCAAGATTGAACCCAAAGCTAAGCACTTCTCCCATTGCAAGAACTACCAATCTAGTTGGCCAAACCAAACGGATAATTCGAAGAGACTTGCAAAGATAACTCAATCATACATAAAAGAATTCAGAGAAGATTCAAATATTATTCATAGATAAGTTGGATCATAAACCCACAATTCATCGGTCTCAACAAACACACCGCAAAAAGAAGATTCCATCGAATAGATCTCCACGAGAGAGGGGGAGAACATTGTATTGAGATCCAAAAAGAGAGAAGAAGCCATCTAGCTACTAGCTATGGACCTGAAGGTCTGAAGTAAACTACTCACACTTCATCAGAAGGGCTATGGTGTTGATGTAGAAGCCCTCCGTGATGGATGCCCTCTCCGGCGGAGCTCCGGAATAGGCCCCAAGATGGGATCTCGTGGATACAGGAAGTTGCAGCGGTGGAATTAGGTTTTTGGCTCCGTCTCTGGTCTATTGAGGGTACGTAGGTATATATAGGAGGAAGGAGCACATCAGTGGAGCTCCGAGGGGCCCACGAGGCAGGGGGGCGCGCCCAGGGGGGCGCGCCCTCCACCCTCGTGACCTCCCCAGAAACTTCTTGGAGTAGGGTCCAAGTCTCCTGGATCACGTTCGGTGAGAAGATCACGTTCCCGAAGGTTTCATTCCGTTTGGACTCCGTTTGATATTCTGTTTCCTCGAAATACTGAAATAGGCAAAAAACAACAATTCTGGGCTGGGCCTCCGGTTAATAGGTTAGTCCCAAAAATAATATAAAAGTGGAAAATAAATCCCAATATAGTCCAAAACAGTAGATAAAGTAGCATGGAGCAATCAAAAATTATAGATACGTTGGAGACGTATCAGGCATCCCCAAGCTTAATTCCTGCTTGTCCTCGAGTAGGTAAATGATAAAAAGAGAATTTTTGATGCGGAGTGATACTTTGGCATAATTTCAATGTAAATCTTCTTAATCATGTATGAATATTCAGCTCCGAAAGGTTCAAGACAAAAGTTCATATTGACATAAAAAATGAAAATACTTCAAGCATACTAATCAAACAATTATGTCATCTCAAAATAACATGGCCAAAGGAAGTTCATCCCTACAAAATCATATAGTTAGGCTATGCTTCATTTTCGTCACACAAAGATGTTCCCAACTTCTATACCCCTGATGACAAGCCAAGTAATTGTTTCATACTCAAATAATCTCAAACTTTTTCAACCTTCACGCAATACATGAGCGCGAGCCATGGACATAGCACTATGGGTGGTATAGAATATGATGATGGGGATTGTGTGGAGAAGACAAAAAAGGAGAAAGTCTCACATCAACGAGGCTAATCAATGAGCTATGGAGATGCCCATCAATTGATGTTAATGCAAGGAGTAGGGATTGCAATGCAACGGATGCACTAGAGCTAAGAATGCTCAACAAAAGAAAACTAGTGGGTGTGCATCCAACTTGCTTGCTCATGAAGACCTAGGGCATTTTGAGGAAGCCCATCGTTGGAATATACAAGCCAAGTTCTATAATGAAAAATTCCCACTAGTATGAACAAGACAACTTATGAGACTCACTATATGAAAATCATGGTGCTACTTTGAAGCACAAGTGTGGAAAAAGAGATAGTAGCATTGCCCTTTTTATTTTCTCCTTCTTTTTTTGGGCCTTTCTTTTTTTCTTTTTGGCCTTTCTCTCTTTTTTTTGATTGGGAAATGCTCTAATAATGATGATCATCACACTTCTATTGATTACAACATAATGATTACAACTCGATACTACAACAATATATGACTCTATATGAATGCCTCCGGCGGTGTACCGGGATGGTACAATGAATCAAGAGTGACATGTATGAAAAATAATGCATGGTGGCTTTGCCACAAATACGATGTCAACTACAAGATCATGCAATGGCAATATGACAAAAGTAAAGCATGTCATGATGATGATGATGATGATGGAAGTTGCATGGCAATATATCTCAGAATGGCTATGGAAATGCCATGATAGGTAGGTATGGTGGCTGTTTTGAGGAAGATATAGGGAGGTTTATGTGTGAAAGAGCGTATCATATCACGGGGTTTGGATGCACCGGCAAAGTTTGCACCAACTCTCAATGGGAGAAAGGGCAATGCACGGTATCGAAGAGGCTAGCAAATGGCGGAAAGGTAAAAGTGCGTATAATCCATGGACTCAACATTAGTCAAAAGAACTCATATACTTATTGCAAAAATTTAGAAGTCATCAAAAATCAAGTACTACGCGCATGCTCCTAGGGGGATAGATTGTTAGGAAAAGACCATCGCTCATCCCCGACCGCCACTCATAAGGATGCACAAGCCAGGTACACTTCATGCTTCAAATTTGTCACACAACTTTAACCATACGTGCATGCTACGGGACTTGCTAACTTCAACACAAGTATTTCTCAAATTCACAACTACTCAACTAGCACGACTATGATATTATCACCTCCATATCTCAAAACAATTATCAAGCATCAAACTTATCTTAGTATTCAACCCACTAAAAAGAAAGTTTCACATATCTTGAATACCAAGTATATTAACATTAAGCAAATTACCATGCTATTAATGACTCTCAAAAATGATCTAAGTGAAGCATGAGAGATCAAGTTTCTTTAAAACAAACCACCGCCGTGCTCTAAAAGATCTAAGTGAAGCACTAGAGCAAAAATTATCACGCTCAAAAAGATATAAGTGAAGCACATAGAGTAAACTATCAAGCTCAAAAGATATAAGTGAAGCACATAGAGTATTCTAACAAATTTCAATTCATACATGGCTCTCTCAAAAGGTGTGTACAGCAAGGATGATTGTGGTAGACTAAAAAGCAAAGACACAAATAATACAAGACGCTCCAAGCAAAACACATATCATGTGGTGAATAAAAATATAGCTCCAAGTAAATTACCAATGGAAGTGGACGAAAGAAGGGATGCCTTCCGGGGCATCCCCAAGCTTTGAATTTTTGGTGTCCTTGGATTATCTTGGGGGTGCCATGGGCATCCCCAAGATTAGGCTCTTGCCACTCCTTGTTCCATAATCCATCAAAAGAATTTACCCAAAACTTGAAAACTTCACAACACAAAACTCAATAGAAATCTCGTGAGCTCCGTTAAAGAAAGAAAACAAAAGACTACTTTAAGGTACTGTAGTGAACTCGTTCTTTATTTGTATTGGTGTTAAACCTACTGTATTCCAACTTCTCTATGATTTATAAACTATTTTACTAGCCATAGATTCATCAAAATAAGCAAACAACACACGCAAAACAGAATCTGTCAAAAACAGAACAGTATGTAGTAATCTGTTACTAATGCAAACTTCTGGAACCCAAAAATTCTACCAAAATTAGACGACCTGGGAAATTTGTTTATTGATCAGCAGCAATTGGAATCACTACTTTATCGCGTTCTGGTGATTTTTGACAATTCGGGCACTGAGCGCAAAGATTCTGTAAATTACAGCAAGATCAAATAACTATCTTCCAAGAAGATCTAATAGGTTTAACTTGGCACAAACACTAATAAAAAGATAAAACCACATCTAAACAGAATCTAGATGGATTATTTATTCCTAAACAGAACCAAAAACAAAAAACACAAAATAAAATTGGGTTGCCTCCCAACAAGCGCTATCGTTTAACGCCCCTAGCTATGCATAAAAGCAAGGATAGATCTAGGTATTGCCATCTTTAATTTTCAACTTTTTAGTGGAGTCATGCTCGAATCCGGGGGGTTCTTCCCTCTTCCCTTCATACTCAGAAATTTTTAGATCTAAAGAATCCAACCGTTTATTGCAAAGAGTAATCAACATATTCATACGGTTAAGATTTCCGCTAATATTTTTAAGAGGCTCAAGAGACTTTTGTAAAATCTTTGTTACTTCGCAAATCTTCTCAAACACTTGGGTTTCTTCCTGGGTAGGATGAGATCCTCCCTTTTGGGGTGGTGTTCCCACTATTCCCTCTATAATCTCATGCGCAATACCGGGATCAATATTAATGAAATTTCCCTTGGCCATGCAATCCAAGAGTTGTCTATGCGTCAGGTTTAACCCAACATAAAAATTGCGAAGAAGAATTCTAAAGTTCACCTCTAGGGTGCACTTACAATAAGATTCCATCATCCTATGCCAAGCATCTTTTAAGTTTTCTCCTTGCCGTTGCTTGAAGTGAAGAACTTCAAACTCGGGAGACATAGGAGCGGATAAGGAATTCGACATAGCGACAGGTAAGCAAACTAACACACGAGCAAACAAAAGGCAAAGGGAAAAAGAGGAGGAGATTGGGAAAGAGAGGGCGAATAAAACGGCAAGGGTGAAGTGGGGGAGAGGAAAACGAGAGGCAAATGGCAAATAATGTAATGCGAGAGATAGAGATTGTGATGGGTACTTGGTATGTTGACTTTTGCGTAGGCTTCCCCGGCAACGACGCCAGAAATGGCTCGTTGACGGGAGAGTAAATCTTGACTTGACTTGGCGTAGGCCTCCCCGACAACGGCGCCAGAAATGGCTCGTTGATGGGAGAGTAAATCTTGACTTGACTTGGCGTAGGCCTCCCCGGCAACGGCGCCAGAAATCCTTCTTGCTACGTCTCGAGCTAGCATTGGTTTTCCCCGAAGAGGAGGGGGTGATGCAGCACAGTAGCGTAAGTATTTCCCTCAGTTTTTGAGAACCAAGGTATCAATCCAGTAGGAGGTCACGCGCAAGTCCCTCGTACCTGCACAAAACGGTAGCAACTCGCAACCAACGCTTAGGGGTTGTCAATCCCTTCACGGTCACTTACGAGAATGAGATCTGATAGAGATAATATTTTTGGTATTTTTGGTATAAAGATGCAAAGTGAAAAGTAAAAGCAAAACAAGTAAAATAAAGTAATGGAGATTGATATGATGAGAATAGACCCGGGGGCCATAGGGTTTCACTAGTGGCTTCTCTCAAGAGCATAGATATTCTACGGTGGGTGAACAAATTACTGTTGAGCAATTGATAGAATTAGCATAGTTATGAGGTTATCTAGGTATGATCATGTATATAGGCATCACGTCCGTGACAAGTAGACCGACTCCTGCCTGCATCTACTACTATTACTCCACTCATCGACCGCTATCCAGCATGCATCTAGAGTATTAAGTTAAAAACAGAGTAACGCCTTAAGCAAGATGACATGATGTAGAGGAATAAATTCATGCAATATGATAAATACCCCATCTTGTTATCCTCGATGGCAACAATACAATACGTGCCTTGCAACTCTTTCTGTCACTGAGTAAGGACACCGCAAGATTGAACCCAAAGCTAAGCACTTCTCCCATTGCAAGAACTACCAATCTAGTTGGCCAAACCAAACGGATAATTCGAAGAGACTTGCAAAGATAACTCAATCATACATAAAAGAATTCAGAGAAGATTCAAATATTATTCATAGATAAGTTGGATCATAAACCCACAATTCATCGGTCTCAACAAACACACCGCAAAAAGAAGATTACATCGAATAGATCTCCACGAGAGAGGGGGAGAACATTGTATTGAGATCCAAAAAGAGAGAAGAAGCCATCTAGCTACTAGCTATGGACCCGAAGGTCTGAAGTAAACTACTCACACTTCATCGGAAGGGCTATGGTGTTGATGTAGAAGCCCTCCGTGATGGATGCCCTCTCCGGCGGAGCTCCGGAACAGGCCCCAAGATGGGATCTCGTGGATACAGGAAGTTGCGGTGGTGGAATTAGGTTTTTGGCTCCCGTCTTGGTCTATGGGCGTAGATGACCATAGGAGGAAGGAGCACGTGTGGAGCTCGAGCGGCATGCCCACGAGCGGGGCGCGCCCTCCACCCTCGTGACCTCCCCGGAAACTTCTGGAAGTAGGGTCCAAGTCTCCTGGATCACGTTCGGTGAGAAGATCACATTCCCAAAGGTTTCATTCCGTTTGGACTCCGTTTGATATTCTGTTTCCTCGAAATACTGAAATAGGCAAAAAAACAACAATTCTGGGCTGGGCCTCCGGTTAATAGGTTAGTCCCAAAAATAATATAAAAGTGGAAAATAAAGCCCAATATAGTCCAAAACAGTAGATAAAGTAGCATGGAGCAATCAAAAATTATAGATTATACTTCACAGCCGTCGCCGCATCACTGATTACCGGAGTCATTGCCGCAGCGGTCGAAGAATGAAGCACGCTGTTGTACCGGCCATGATATTCCAAACCCGGTTTGGCCAGATCAGAGGGGTCCGGAATACTGTCGCCATCGGAATCACAAGCCCCAATCCGGCCATCTTTGAGGTTTGATACAAAGATTCGGTTTCTCCGGTTGATGACTCGTCGCCGGAGTAAACGACGGTCTCGCCACCAGATTCCGATCCATCTCATAGCTTCCTCCATGGATGACTGTCCCACGAAGGCACGCTTCACGGCGTTAACCTGGGCAGATCCGCACGCTGAGCCATGGTTTCGACGAGGTGGTGCAGATGTCCGGCTCAGGCCCGGTTCACCGATTCTTGCCAATGAGATGTGGTTGCCACCAGGGGACCCTGGTACCCGTACTCGATTGAGCCGGCCTCGGGCCATCCTGCATCGTCGATGTAGAGTTTGCCGCGACGACTCTGGTCATGGCCCACAGCGTAGCCCTGTGGTCTTCGAAAATGGTGCCCTCCAATTTGGTAACGTGAAACCATCATGCAATAGCCCCACAGCTGGAGCGCCAACTGTCATCGTTTGATTCACGGCAGGTCCTATAAGGACTTATCATGAAGGCCATCACGACGGCGTTAGCTTGAAGGGGTTAAAGCGAGACACAGGGACGCAAGAGAGTTTATACTATGTTTAGGTTGCGATGAAGGTAAATTAGCCTACGTCTATCATGAGATGGAATTGATGGGTCATTCGATTACTAAGCAAAAAATACTTCGCCTTTCATATCGAGTTGTTTTATTCTTTGTCCCTGAACCGCGAGGATCGTCCCCTTATATACATGTGACGCCCGTCGGTTACAGCAACATCATGTCATGAGACGGTCCGGATATTGGTCTCTACTTATTCCTAACTTACAATACAAGTTACATCCAACGCCGTGTTGTTACCTACAAGCCTTGAGACCGACTATGGGCTTAAGCCCTCATCTATTCCTTCCAATTGTTTATACATACTCTTAACTACTGTCGTGGTCATAACCCGGCAAATAGGGGTATACGCCCAGAGTGATTCAGAGACATACTATATATTCTAAATTTGTAACAATGGACATCTTGCATGCTGAGCTTTGCCATGTGCTTCTTGAACTGAGCTTTCTCATAGTCAATTTTGTGCTTCAGTTCAACTATGCGCTGAGCTAGAGCTAGCTCAGAAGCAATGGCACCATTGAAAGAGACGCTGAGACCAATGGGAAGTTGCAGATCTTCAAAGCTGAGGTTGGGAGTGTCAAACCACTCATCAATGAAGTTATGGATGATTGACAACCTTCAGCAAATAGAGGTTGAGCCAACTATCCCTAGGTGCGTAGTAGGCAGGAGTGTCCGGCGGGCCACGAGGCTCGATGGCGGTGGTATCCAAAGATGGAAGGGTGATCTCTCGCTGGGTGTAGATATCCACGAGACGCCACAGACTACTGGATTGGTGGATGAGGACGATCTAGTTGGCCTCAAGTATGCTAAGGACAGGATTGGCTCAAGCTCAAAAGCCCAAGACTCTTCATTTTATATTTTAGTGATCCAAGATCACATTGAGTCTTTAGGAAAAGCCAATACTATCAAGGAGGGATGAGGTGTTGCTTAATGAGCCTCTTGCTTCATGTGCTTAGTGATATGCTCCAAAACCCTCAACTACTTTCCCATATGACCTAAACCCCAAGCCAAACTCGGTCCTACCGATTCTTCCTATCCGGCGCCACCGAGTTTCACTTGTCATTAGCCACTGCCAAACCCTAGCAATTCGGTCCTACCGATAGGGATCTCGGTCTCACCGAGATGGGGTTGCAAACTCTCTGTTTCCCTTTCGTAACTTTTCGGTCCCACCGAAAGAGCGAATCGGTCCCACCGAAAGAGCGAATCGGTCCCACCGAAAGAGCGAATCGGTCCCACCGAGATTGCAATGTAAACTCAGTGTTTCCCCTTTGTAACTTTTCGGTCTCACCGAGTTCCACTCGGTCTCACCGAAAGAGCAAATCGGTCCCGCCGAGTTTGCCTGACCAACTCTCTGGTTAGCTAATTACCATTTTCGGTCTCACCGAGTTTGTGTAATCGGTCCCACCGAGATTACGTTATGCCCAAACCCTAACCACATCGGTCCTACCGAGTTGCATGTCAGTCCCACCGAAAATCACTAACGGCCACTAGGTTTACATTTTCGGTCCGACCGAGTTTATTGATTCGGTCCCACCGAGATTGGAAAACTGTGTAACGGTTGGATTTTGTGTGGAGGCTATATATACCCTTCCACCTTCTTCTCATTAGAAGTGAGAGCCATCAGAACACACACACCATTCCAACTCATTTGTTCTGAGAGAGAACCACCTACTCATGTGTTGAGACCAAGACATTCCATTCCTACCATATGAATCTTGATCTCTAGCCTTCCCAAGTTGCTTTCCACTCAAACCCTCTTTCCACCAAATCCAAATTCTATGAGAGAGAGTTGAGTGTTGGGGAGACTATCATTTGAAGCACAAGAGCAAGGAGTTCATTACCTACACACCATTTGTTCTTTGTTGGAGAGTGGTGTCTCCTAGATTGGCTAGGTGTCACTTGGGAGCCTCCGACAAGATTGTGGAGTTGAACCAAGGAGTTTGTAGGGGCAAGGAGATCGCCTACTTCGTGAAGATGTACCGCTAGTGAGGCAAGTCCTGTGTGGGCGATGGCCATGGTGGGATAGACAAGGTCTCTTCTTCGTGGAACCTTTGTGGGTGGTTGCTTCTTCGTGGACCCTTCGTGGGTGGAGCCCTGTGTGGACTCGCGCAACCGTTACCCTTGGGTGGAGCCCTGTGTGGACTCGCGCAACCGTTACCCTTCGTGGGTTGAAGTCTCCATCAACGTGGATGTAGGATAGCACCACCTATCCGAACCACGGAAAAACATCCGTGTCTCCAATTGCGTTTGATCTCTCTAAACCCTTCCCTTTACATTCTTGCAAGTTGCATGCTTTACTTTCCGCTGCCTATATACTCTTTGCATGCTTGCTTGAATTATGTGATGATTGCTTGACTTGTCCTAAATTAGCTAAAACTTGGCAAGAACTAAGATTGGGAAAAGGTTAAGTTTTTATTTGGTCAAGTAGTCTAATCACCCCCCCTCTAGACATACTTTCGATCCTACAAGTGGTATCAGAGCTTTGGTCTCCATTTGCTTGATCTCCATAGCTTTTGGTGGTCATAGCCTTGGTTTCACAACCTAGGAGAGTATGGCATCTAGCGAGGGAAATTATCACCGTAGAGGTCCTCACTTTGATGGTACTAATTTTGCTAGTTGGAAGCATAAAATGAAAATGCATATTCTTGGACATAACCCCGCCGTTTGGGCTATTGTGTGTGTCGGTTTGCAAGGTGACTTCTTTGATGGGAGAGAACCAAACCGTGAAGCTACCGCGGATGAGTTGAAAATGTTGCAATACAATGCTCAAGCTTGTGATATTCTCTTCAACGGATTATGCCCCGAAGAATTCAACAAAATCAGCCGCCTTGAGAATGCAAAGGAAATTTGGGACACTTTGATTGATATGCATGAAGGTACCGACTCCGTCAAGGAATCCAAGTTGGATGTGCTTCAAAGCCAACTTGACAAGTTTAAGATGAAGGATGGTGAAGGTGTCGCCGAAATGTACTCTAGGCTTGCTCTCATCACAAATGAGATTGCCGGCTTAGGAAGTGAAGAGATGACCGATTAATTCATCATCAAGAAGATTCTAAGAGCCTTGGATGGAAAATATGATACCGTGTGCACATTGATCCAAATGATGCCCAATTACAAAGATCTCAAGCCAACGGAGGTGATTGGGAGAATTGTTGCTCATGAGATGTCACTTAAGGATAAAGAGGAACTTCACAACAAATCAAGTGGTGCCTATAAAGCCTCATGTGAAGCCCCTACATCATCAAGTGAGAAACAAGACTTCAATGAAGAATTGAGCTTAATGGTGAAGAACTTCAACAAGTTCTACAAGAGTAGAAGCAAAGATAGAAGCTCCAAGTCAAGGTCCTACAATGACAAAAGATCTTCTAGTTGAGAGCGAAACTGCTACAATTGTGGAAGACCCGGACACTATTCCAATGAGTGTACGGCTCCCTACAAGAAAAGAGAAGATTCTCCAAAAAGAAGAAGCAAAGGATCACCACCAAGAGAGAGAAGGAGTAGAGATGATCGTTATGAACAAAGATACTCACGGAGAAGCAAGGATTCGGAAAGGAAGGAAAAATCATCAAGGAGCTACATAAGACGAAGACATCAAGCTCATGTTGGTGAATGGGTATCCGGCTCCGACTCCGACAGCCACTCCGAGAGAAGTTATTACTCCGGCTCCGAAGATACTCAAGATGAAGGTGTTGCCGGTCTAGCACTTGTGTCAACCAACTCCTACGACATATTTGACTCACCAAATGAGGGAATTGGAAGATGCTTCATGACCAAAGGTCCTAAGGTAACACACCCCGAGTATGTTGATTTCAATAGTGATGAAGATGACTTGTTAGGTGATGATTTGCTTGTTGACAACTCTAGTGATGAATACTATGATGAAATGTCAATTAAACATGCTAATCAAGATAAAACGAATGACAATGATAAGGAGAAGATTGAGGCTCTAACTAAAGAACTAAAAACTCTTAAGTTAGCTCATGACACTTCTTCTTACATTGCCAAGCGTTTACTCTTATCCACTTACATGCCTCAAGTCAAGTCTAACAAGAAAGATTCTTCCTCTAGTAGTAACAATGATCATGCTAAATCCAATATTGTTGCTTCTAGTAGTTCTCTTGATTCCACTAATGATTCTCTTAGCCAAGTTACACTTGAGCAAGAAAATAGCTTATTGAAGGGAATTATAGAAAAAGGAGTGTACAAAAGCCTTGCCGGGAGTAAGCAATTCGAGGAAATTGTGCACAAGCAAGGAATGCACCGAAAGAATCAAGGTATTGGTTTTGAATGAAAGTTTGATGCCAATGGAGTTGAGTGGGAAGAAGATCAATACCCCAAGACAAAGTTTGTCCCTCAACAAGAGAAGTATACTTCTTTCAAGGGGACACAAGCTCCAGATGATCTTCCACCACAAGACTACAAGCAAAAAGGCAAGGACAAGCTTCAAGAGGAAATTGATGCATTTGAAGAAGCTCCAAAGACCTTAGTCAAGTGGATTCCCAAGACTACTTCAAGTTCAACTTCATCAAGTATGACTACAACTCCAAGGATTCCCATCAAGATGGTGTGGATCCAAAAGAAGAAGAACTAGAGAGTTCTTGAGGGTGACTCCGCCAACATACTTCACTCTTATCATTTTGGCAAGAACGAGTGCAATCAACTTCCACATCTTGCACTAGTTCAAGGAGTCACAAACCCTCTTGCTGGTAAGACAAGGGACAAGGTAATCTAAAAGTTTTCATGGACATCATCTTTTGTGTGCATCACTCTATGTCTATGGATATCCTTGCTTGTTCCTTGTGGGACTAACCCATGTAGGTATTGAAAGTGCAATTCACTCAAATGGACAGCTCCAAGAGATCTACATCAACATTGAGCATCCACATCTTCAATATCTACATGAAGTCATCATCGACAAAACCCAAGGTTAGTTCATCCCTCTTAGGGGGGATATCACATCTAGGGGGAGCTTTACTCTAAGACTTGAGCTAAAGCAACTCTAAAGATGTGAACAAATCAATGCTTTATGTAAAAGTGGTAACCCCACTTGAGCTTAAACGATGAGTATGACCTATGATCAAGTGTTCTCACTTGACTCCTAAGTCAATATACTCATATATAGATGACCTTGTCATCGCAAATTGCTTGATAGATGCTAGAATTGGTTGTGCATGCCTTGCCACATATTTCATTTGCCATCTTATTGTGTGAGCATGCTGGTTGCATATTTTAGTCATTCGAGGACATCCACTTGTTGTTTTGATTGTTTGGTTTTATCTTCTTTTGCCAAGTGGATGGACAAGAATGCCTAAGAACCTCCTCTAGCTATCTATGCTTTTCTCGTCTCAAACTCTATTCATGCTGCATCACAAAATTTGATCAAGTCAGATTCGAACCACTCTGTGTGAGGAGCGCTCGGAGTCCCTGATTCATCATAGACTTAAACTTCCAAAACCTCTTTATGATTCTCAGTCTGACCGATACTCCACTTTCAGTCCTACCGAGATCATTAAGTTGATCTAGGTTTTCTATCTCGGTGCAATCGATTTGAACTTTTCGGTCACACCGAGTTTCAGTAACTGCACACAGTTATGAATCTCGGTGCCACCGAGTTGTTCCACTCGGTCACACCGACAGGGTCGGGCTATATATCACGAGAAATTTTTTGGAAATTTCTCCGAACCCCTTCGCCCGCGCGATAGCCTGCTCTGCCCTCGAGGTCTCCGGATCGTCTTCTCGCCGCCAGCAGCCTCCAGTAGCTGGTCTCCGTCGCCATCAACGGAAATTGTGCCCCGCCATTGCCGCCGTAGCAAGTCCCCGCCGAACTAGGGTATGGACTTGATCTTTGTGCTATTACCCAATCTGATTCCTAGCACATTGTGATCATATTGATTCTAGCCACGATTGAAACACTCCTATACAGTCAAAACGCTCATAGATTAGGTTTGATTCGAAAATTCTAGGTTTAGGTTTCCGCCGAAACTATCTCGGACCCACCGAGTTGAAAAACTCGGTCCCACCGATTTGGCTCATGCCATTGCACAAGTGAGACTCGGTCTTACCGAGAATTACTTATCGGTGTGACCGATTTTTGAACTCAGTGAAACCCTAGCAGTCTCGGTGCCACCGAACTGTGACTCGGTCCCACCGAGTTCACTAGTTTAGGTTCCAAAACTGCTTCGGTATCACCGAGTTTGAAAATCGGTAGATCCGAGATGATTTCAGTGGGAAACTAAAACTAAGTTTTTGGATCATTCTTTTACAAAAAGACTCTGCATTTTGTGATGCTCATCTTTTCTATCTCATCTATAATCTATTCACAGGGTCAGCAGTCAGTTTGCAGCATGTCTGATCAAAGTGATAGCCAAAATATGTCAGAGCAGCAAGTGGTGATGAGTGAGGGCACTAGTCCCTCCAGTTCTTCTGATGAAGGCAGCAGGAGCACTCCTAGCAATTTGCCAAAGGCTGCCACGAGACAAAGGAAGAAGAGGACTTCAGATTCCGAAGATGAGGACTATATGGCAGAGGAAGAGGCCACTTCTAAGAGAACTGAGCCAGCTCAAGGCACTAAGCCAGGCCTGAAATTCAAAAGGCCAGCAGGCAGGCAGCCCATGTCAAAGGAAAGAGCCTCAACTGAGAAGCCCACTGCCCAAGAGCCAGTTGCAGCTGAGGGCAAGAAAAGGAAGGAAAGGGTGAAGAAGACTGTTGCTAGAGTGCTTGGCAAAGCTTCCATCATGGAAGAGGAAGAAGAAGAAGAGGCAGCTGCACCAGCGCCCAAGGCACCCAAGCTAATGGGAGATGCCATAAAATCAGGGGGAGCTGCTTCCAAGGCCAAGCCAGCTCCAAAGCCAAAGCCAAAGAGAAATACACGGAGCATTCCTGCAGCTGAGAAGAACAAGGCCCCTGTGCCTGAGACTGTTGCTGAAGATGAGGAAGAGAATGTCCTAAGAAAGCTAAAGCCCAAGATCCCAGACCACAACGATGCTCATCCTGTGGCTGAGGATATGAAGCTCAGGAGAGATTCAGGGCTGAGGAAATGGAGAGAAGCAGACCCGTATGCTTCAAGGAGAAGGACTGCCGTGGACTACAGGTTTCACACCAAGGAGCAGCAAGATTTCTATGAGACTGTGCTGCTAGATAAGAAGCCCATTGTATGTGATATGAGATGGGTCGACTGGGAATATATCAAGGAAAACGAAGAGCACTATCCTGGAGTGCAAGACAGCTTCATAGCTTGTGGAGTAGCTGACTTTGTTGGGCAGAAGCTCACAAAGTGGAACGAGGAGCTTATCATGCAGTTCTACTCCACGGCTCACTTTTATCCAGATGGGAGGATCACATGGATGTCTGAGGGTACAAGGTACCAATCCACAGTGGCTGAGTGGGCACAGATCATTAATGCCCCAGAGGAGCAAGATGATGACTTGGATATCTATGCCAAGAAGAAGATGGACCATAACTCCATGTCCAATATGTACAAGGAAATTCCCAATGAAGCTCTTGACACCTTCAAGTTTGGCTCTGTGCATTACCTTCTGTCAGGGCTCCCGACGATCAATTGGATACTAAGGCATACCTTATTGCCTAAGTCTGGAGATCACAAGATGATCAGAGGCCACGCTATAAACTTGCTACATGTGTTTGATGTGCCTCAGAAGTTCAAAGTGATGAGCCTCATAGTGGAAACAATTAAGAGGACTGCAGCAGATCAGAAGAGGAGCTGCGGATATGCCCCTCAAATTCAGGAGCTCATCAACTCCAAGATGGGCACGGGCATATATCTATTGGACAAGGAACACCTGCCCATCCGTCCAGATTTCGAGGACAATCAAGTTGTCATGACTGAGAACGAGCCATCATCTGCCCAAGCATTTGCAAAGAAGGAGAAGGGGAGGAAGGAGAAAGCTGCCAAGATGCCTACCCAAGAGGAGGCATCTGAGTACTTCTTGAAAACCAAACAAGAGCAGCTCGGTTACTTGATTGCATCCACGCTGAGGATTGAGCAAAGTCTGGCCACCCTCACTTAGAATCAGCAGAGCCTAGAGAGAATCGTGGAACAGAAGTTCTATGACCTGGATGTCAAGGTAACGGAAGTTCAGTCCGCAGTGGAGCAGCTCCAGGAGGACATGCAGGAGAGGAGAGGCAGGACTACCACTCATGCCTTTGCCAGAGTGCCACGAGGCCCAAGGTCATCTGCCATGCCTGTTGCCGACACAAGAGCCACCACCTCAGCACCAGCTCCAGCATCTACTTCAGCATCTACAGAAGCCTTCGTCCTTGGAGTGATCCGGACTCCACCACCACCTGAAGATCAAGCCTGAGCATCGATCTAGTACTATGCATTTTCTAGGAACTTTTTGGTAACTTGTTGCCAAAGGGGGAGAAGATGTATAGATCATAGGCTTCGAGAAAGAGAGTGTTGCTTTCCTCTCTTGCTTATTTGGTGGTTTTTCGAACTTGTTTGCTTTTGAGTGCTTGCTACTACATCATTATTTGTGAGACATATTGATGATCATGTGTTTGATCATAAGCTACACTTAATGTTTGCTTAATATTATCATCTTATCTATCTTGTGTGATCATTCACTTTTCTTGGTGATGAGTGCATGTATTTCATTCTTATCATTTTAAGCGCTCCACCAAGATGTATGTGACATGGAAGAGTAACCCATGACTCTAACTCTTTGTGCATTTGCAGTCCAAAGCAAATCTTAAATATGCACAAATTTAGGGGGAGCTCTTACTTATCACATACTTCTCAAAGCGATGATATATTTCATGCTTATTATCATTTGTCGAAGCTTTGATCTATATGTTGTCATCAATTACCAAAAAGGGGGAGATTGAAAGTGCAACTATCCCTAGGTGGTTTTGGTAATTCATAACAACATATAGCTCATTGAGCTAATGCTATTCCAAGATGATTATTTCAGGAAAGCTCAATGATTGGCATGGCATGGATGTGAAAGTGGAACCCTCAAAATGCTAAGGACAAAGGATTGGCTCAAGCTCAAAAGCCCAAGACTCTTTCATTTTATATTTTAGTGATCCAAGATCACATTGAGTCTTTAGGAAAAGCCAATACTATCAAGGAGGGATGAGGTGTTGCTTAATGAGCCTCTTGCTTCATGTGCTTAGTGATATGCTCCAAAACCCTCAACTACTTTCCCATATGACCTAAACCCCAAGCCAAACTCGGTCCTACCGATTCTTCCTATCCGGCGCCACCGAGTTTCACTTGTCATTAGCCACTGCCAAACCCTAGCAATTCGGTCCTACCGATAGGGATCTCGGTCTCACCGAGATGGGGTTGCAAACTCTCTGTTTCCCTTTCGTAACTTTTCGGTCCCATCGAAAGAGCGAATCGGTCCCACCAAAAGAGCGAATTGGTCCCACCGAGATTGCAATGTAAACTCAGTGTTTCCCCTTTGTAACTTTTCGGTCTCACCGAGTTCCACTCGGTCTCATCGAAAGAGCAAATCGGTCCCGCCGAGTTTGCCTGACCAACTCTCTGGTTAGCTAATTACCATTTTCGGTCTCACCGAGTTTGTGTAATCGGTCCCACCGAGATTACGTTATGCCCAAACCCTAACCACATCGGTCCTACCGAGTTGCATGTCAGTCCCACCGAAAATCACTAACGGTCACTAGGTTTACATTTTCGGTCCGACCGAGTTTATTGATTCGGTCCCACCGAGATTGGAAAACTGTGTAAAGGTTGGATTTTGTGTGGAGGCTATATATACCCTTCCACCTTCTTCTCATTAGAAGTGAGAGCCATCAGAACACACACACCATTCCAACTCATTTGTTCTGAGAGAGAACCACCTACTCATGTGTTGAGACCAAGACATTCCATTCCTACCATATGAATCTTGATCTCTAGCCTTCCCAAGTTGCTTTCCACTCAAACCCTCTTTCCACCAAATCCAAATTCTATGAGAGAGAGTTGAGTGTTGGGGAGACTATCATTTGAAGCACAAGAGCAAGGAGTTCATTACCTACACACCATTTGTTACTTCTTGGAGAGTGGTGTCTCCTAGATTGGCTAGGTGTCACTTGGGAGCCTCCGACAAGATTGTGGAGTTGAACCAAGGAATTTGTAAGGGCAAGGAGATCGCCTACTTCGTGAAGATCTACCGCTAGTGAGGCAAGTCCTGTGTGGGCGATGGCCATGGTGGGATAGACAAGGTCGCTTCTTCGTGGACCCTTTGTGGGTGGTTGCTTCTTCGTGGACCCTTCGTGGGTGGAGCCCTATGTGGACTCGTGCAACCGTTACCCTTGGGTGGAGCCCTGTGTGGACTCGCGCAACCGTTACCCTTCGTGGGTTGAAGTCTCCATCAACGTGGATGTAGGATAGCACCACCTATCCGAACCACGGAAAAACATCCGTGTCTCCAATTGCATTTGATCTCTCTAAACCCTTCCCTTTACATTCTTGCAAGTTGCATGCTTTACTTTCCGCTGCCTATATACGCTTTGCATGCTTGCTTGAATTATGTGATGATTGCTTGACTTGTCCTAAATTAGCTAAAACTTGCCAAGAACTAAAATTGGGAAAAGGTTAAGTTTTTATTTGGTCAAGTAGTCTAATCACCCCCCCTCTAGACATACTTTCGATCCTACAGAGAGGCAAATCATTGAAGATTTCTGCTTCTTCCTTGCTCTTGATCAGTTGCTAAAGAGCGTCATCTGCAAGGTCTTCATCACTAGACAAATCAATGTGTTCGTCACGTAGAATGGCAGCAGGGGTCAAAGTCTGATCAGTATTCTTGACGTTTTTGATTTTCTTCTCCGTTTTCTTGGAGATACATGATAGATCTTCAGACTGCACACCGTCTCTGCATGAGGTGCAGTAGCCAGTGGCTTCACACGTGAAGCTTTTGGAGGAGCAGCTGACCTTGAAGCTTTAGCCTTCTTCTGCTTCTACGACTTTGGAGTAGGAGCAGGGGCTTCATCCGTGTCAGCATCATCATCAGAATGATCCACTTTGGCACCTTGAACAGAGATGTGGGTGATGAGGCCATCAAGGTTGTAGAATGGTCCGATGATATTGGGTTCTGCATCGCGTGTGCCGTCAGCCCGGGGAGCAGGAGGACTAGGATTGAAGTCTAACCTCAAAGAATCTTTGTTCTTCTTTGCTGAGGCTTTTGCAAACTGATAATTCCGTTTGAAAAGATCGTCATCTTGACGCCACAAGAGAGAAGTGGGGTCGGCGTTGGCAGGTTGAGGTCCCCTGACCATGCAAGGATAGAAGCCTTGCTCAATGGCTTCAGCTCTGGTCTTGGGTTGAAGATTTTTGTACAAAATATCGCCCCAAGGCCGCTTGATAGCATTCTTCTCAGCGTACTCCTTGGTGACGAAGTTGTACTTGAACCATTGTTCTGCCCAATATCTTCGAATCCATTGGATTCGAGTCTTGCGCTGACCATAGCTTTCTTCGGGATCAGTTTTGTAAAGTTCATAGAGATCTTCGGGCATATCCATCGATGTACCCCCACGGCGCTGTCTGCCACCCTTCCTTGCTGATTTCTCTGTAGCCATGAACTTCAAACTGAATGGCTTCAACACGTTCAAAGGCTTCAAAGGCTTCCGCTTGCTGGACAAACAGGAACTGGCTTCGGGAGAGTTAATGTGATGTTGTAAGAATTCTGCAAACGAATGCAGACTATGAGAACCAAGGAATTCTCCCACGGACATGTACCTGTGATAGCATTAGAGATGCGAGGGAAGGGGAAGAGGTCATATGCATTCTCAAAAGATTTTGAAGATAAATCAGTTTGAAGACATTGACCTCATGATGCGAAGACATTCACTTATATGTTGAGAGTTGGTTCCAGATTTGTACGAATCCGCGAATAAGTACAAGTGAGGAATCTAACTAGATGTGAAGCTTAAGTGAATATACTAGGCAGTATGAGATGCAGACAGGATAGATCGAACATTGTATAGGCAGAAACCTATTTTGGCAAACAGGATGAATCTTTGAGGATAAAAAAGACGGTAAAAATAGAGTTGTATTTACCACGCGAAGAACTGCTAGATGGGAAGAGTAGGAGACCGAGCAGTTCAATCCACCGTGCCCTAACTTGGCGACGGAGGACACCTACGGCGGCGGCGGAGAGGACGATGTCCGCGGCCGACGTGAGGACGGCGTCGGAGAAGTCGCCGCAGCTAAGCGCTTCGTCGCCGGCGTCGTCGAGAGCTAGCGGTGGTGCTAGGGTTTTGATGAGGTGGAGAGGTGGAAGAAGGTTTTCTTGACCGCAGGGGACATGTATTTATAAGGAAGTGTGCAGCACATCACAATTACACAGGTGCCCCTGGCGGTTCACATCTGAGGAACACGTGGCAAGCATGCAACATACTTGTAGTTGTCCCACGTTCCCACGCCCGCCAGGTTTGTCGGATGGTCGTTCCGGCTTCTCCGGATTTCAAGCAATAAGGATGAATCATTTAAAACAGAATTAATGTTTGTCTCTGTATCTTCTGCTGACAAGGACACAGAGAAGACATTCGACAATTTCAATAGAATGCATATGATTTGGACATATAGAATTTGAGATAGAAAGCATAGAGAGATTGGGGTCCGATCACATTCACTTAGTTCAAAAGATTCAACAAGGAAGACATAGCTATAAGTGAATGCTGTAGAGGACAGAACACTAGCATGTATATATCAGAAAACAATCAAATCAACATAGTGAAGATAATCATGAAAGCAAGTTGAGATTGAAGAAAAAACAAATGTGAAAACATATCAAATGTAACGCCATGAGTGAAACACTTCAAAAAAAAATTTGGTGGTGGCGTTACCCACCGTATAGGAAGTATTAGACCCAGACACAGCGCACAATTATCGTGGCGCTCCGAAGTCAAATTCCACATTAATGTATTCACACTTAGAATGTAAATCTTCATTGATTGAAGATATACTTTACTTCGTGTGTTGCACATCTAAGTCATCAACATGCATGAGTGTTAGGATGTGTGCCTGATCACAGGACATTTGAGGATTCCAAGATATTTAGCTCACACCGTAACTTTCAAAACCTTTTCTCATCCAAGGGCTTTGTGAAGATATCTGCCAGTTGCTCTTCAGTGTTGACGTGAATGATATCAATATCTTTCTTCATGACATGATCTCTGAGGAAGTGATGATGAATTTCAATGTGCTTTGTCTTCGAGTGCTGGACTGGGTTGTTGGCAATCTTGATGGCGCTTTCGTTGTCGCAGAAGAGAGGTACTTGTTTCAGATTGATGCCATAGTCCTTGAGAGTTTGCTTCATCCATAGAAGCTAAGCGCAGCAAGATCCAGCAGCAATGTATTCAGATTCAGCAGTGGAGAGTGATACACAGTTCTGCTTCTTTGAAGACCAACAGACAAGTGATCGTCCCAGAAAGTGACATGTGCCTGATGTAGACTTGTGATCCACCTTGTCACCAGCATAATCAGCATCCGAGAATCCAACCAGATCAAATTCTGAGCCCTTTGGATACCATAATCCTAGTGTTGGGGTGTAAGCCAAATATCGAAGAATTCGCTTCACAGCTAAGTGATGCGATTCCTTTGGTGCCGCTTGGAATCGAGCACACATGCAAACACTAAGCAAAATATCTGGCCTAGATGCACATAGGTAAAGTAAAGAACCAATCATGGAGCGGTATACCTTTTGATCAAACTATTTAGCATTGTCGTCGGGACCCAGATGATGTTTGGCTGGCATTGGCATCGTGTAACCTTTGCAATCTTGCATTCCAAACTTCTTCAGGCAATCTTTGAGGTATTTTTCTTGAGATATGAAGATGCCATTCCTTTTCTGACGAATTTGACCGAGGAAGAACTTCAGCTCACCCATCATGGACATCTGATATTGCTCTTGCATCATGTATCCAAACTCATCACTGTATTTCTGATTGGTGCAGCCGAAGATAATATCATCCACATAGATTTGACACACAAACAGTTCACCATCATATGTCTTCGTGAAGAGTGTGGGATTGAGGGATCCAGGTTTGAAGCCTTTGCTCTTCAGGAAGTCTTTGATCGTATCATACCAAGCACGAGGAGCTTGTTTGAGGCCATACAGTGCTTTGTTTAGCTTGCACACCATATCAGGATGTTTTAGATCTTCAAAGCCAGGAGGTTGTGCGACGTATACTTCTTCTTCAATCTTGCCGTTGAGAAATGCACTCTTCACATCCATTTGATATAGCAAGATGTTGTGATGGTTAGCCTAGGCTAGCAATATGCGAATAGCTTCAAGCCTAGCCACAGGAGCAAATGTTTCATCAAAGTCAATCCCTTCAACTTGAGTATATCCTTGAGCGACGAGATGTGCTTTGTTTCTGATGACTTGACCATGCTCATCTTGCTTGTTTCTATATATCCATTTTGTGCCTATAATGTTATGCTTGCGAGGGTCAGGACGCTTGACAAGTTCGCAAGCATTGTTCAGCTTGAATCCATTAGATTCAGGTTCCATAAAGGCTTCAGCAACGTTCTTGGGTTCTGTTATTGACACAAAGGCAAAGTGCCCATAGAAATTTGCTAACTGTGTTGCTCTTAAGCGAGTAAGTGGACCAGGTGCATTGATGCTATCAATGATCTTCTCAATCTGTACTTCATTTGCAACACGAGGATGAACTGGACGAAGACTTTGCTCTTGCTGATTATTGTCATTATTGGGAGGATTGTCTTCAGGCTGAGCATTGTCTTCAGGTTGGTTAGGTGCAGAAATGATAAGTTCCTCTTCAGGCTGTGCTTTAGAAGGCATGATTTCACCAGTTCCCATTAGCTTGATAGATTCGCTGGGTGGAGCTTCATCTAGTGTGCTTGGCAGGAGCTCTCTTTGTGAACCATTGGTTTCATCAAACCGCACGTCCACAGTTTCGACGATTTTGTAAAGATAGAGATTGAAGACTCTGTAAGAGTGTGATTCCTTTCCGTAACCGAGCATGAAGCCTTCGTGAGCTTTAGGTGCAAATTTTGATTTGTGATGTGGATCCTTGATCCAGCACCTAGCTCCAAATACTCTGAAGTAACTGACATTTGGCTTCTTGCCAGTGAGGAGCTCATAGGATGTTTTATTCAGAAGCTTATGGATGTAAACACGGTTGATGACATGACATGCTGTATCAATAGCTTCAGGCCAGAACTTTCTTGGTGTCTTGTATTCGTCGAGTATTGTTCGAGCCATCTCAATGAGGGTTCTGTTCTTGCGCTCTACGATGCCATTTTGCTGAGGTGTGTATGGAGCAGAGAACTCATGAGTGATTCCCATTGTATCCAGATAAAGATCAAGTCCGGTGTTCTTGAACTCAGTGCCGTTGTCACTTCTGATATGCTTGATCTTCACGCCATAATTGTTCATGGCTCAATTGGTGAAGCATCTGAAGACATCTTGCACTTCAGTCTTGTAGAGAATTATGTGCACACATGTATATCTTGAGTAATCATCAACAATGACGAAGCCATAGAGACAGGCAGTTGTTGTGAGGGTAGAGTAGTGAGTAGGGCCAAATAAGTCCATGTGTAGCAGCTCGAAGGGTTGAGATGTAGTCATGATTGTCTTCGAGGGATGCTTGGCCCTCGTCATTTTTCCAGCTTCGTAGGCACCACACAAATGATCCTTCTTGAACTTGACGCCCTCGATGCCTATTACATGCTTCTTCTTGGCGAGAGTGTGTAAGTTCCTCATGCTAGCATGCCCCAGCCTCCGATGCCAGAGCCAGCATTCTGAAGCTTTTGCAACAAGACATACGACAAGCTGTGGACCTTGCTTTTACCAGTGTCAGCAAAGGTGATGTGACTCTTGTCAGATGGACGTAAGGTTGAGTCCATGAGAAGACTTCGATCTCCAGTCATATGATTAGTGCATCCTCTGTCCATAATCCATTCTGAAGCATGAGGTGTCATACCCTACAGTACAGTCAGGGGGTAGGCCTCACCAAGAGATGTGTGAAGCATAAACATTTGACGGGCAAGAGGATTATTGAAGCTCAGATCAAGATTAGGACTGATAGGATGAATGGCAAATGATTCAGGAACAAAATACATAGTGAGACCATTTGGGCATTTGATCTTGTGCCCTACAAGATGTTTTAGGTCCCCAGCAATAGCATCAGACGCCTTTGATTTTCGGCTGGAGACCTTTCCCTGCAAAAAGAAAGTTAATTCTTCTTAACCACCCACATCTTCAGGGGTGGCTTAGAAGCAATGAGTCTAAGTGCAGCATCTGAGAACTTCGGCTTTGGAGCCCTAGCAAATAGCCTTGCAGGAGATGAATGATACTCATATGAATAAGCAGAAAAGTTCTTAGTTCTATGAACATAGCGGTTTGAAGACACGCACTCATATTCATAAGTTTGAGTATGGTTTCCCTGCAAAACATTGGCGTTAGGGTGACTCAGGTGAGTCATGTGTCTGTATGAAGCCTTTGGACCATATGAAGCCTTAGGTCTGGGGTTTGTCTTCTTCCCAGGTGGTGTCATGATGACATTCACGAGAAGATTCTCAAGACAGCTTTTGGGAACCCAGATCTTCTTCATAGGTGGCCCATTCCTGCAGTTAGTACCAATATACCTGGCAAACACTTCACCATTCTAATTCTTGAACTGCTTATAGTTTGCATCAAAGGATTCATCAATGATAATAGGGTTGGCACAGGTAAATCCAGATAAGGTGGATGGATCCACTGAAGGTCCCTTTGCAGCAACCCATGTGGTTTTGGGGTACTGCTCAGGCTTCCAGTAGGAACCATCAACATTCATTTTCCTCTCGAACCCAACACCCTCTTTCGGTTCAGAATCTGCTTTTTGAGGACATCGCACAGTGTCTGATGCCCTTTCAGACTTTTATACATCCCTGTTTCAAGCAATGTCTTCAACCTAGCATTTTCATCGGCAATAGTAGTGGTATCCTCCACAGAGGGGTTAGTTACCACATCAGTAGTTGAAGACAATGCAACAGTAGCAGTAGTAGAACATTCAGCAACAGAGGTAGCGTTGTCACGCTCAAGGCATTTTAGACATGGTGGTTCAAATCCATCCTGAGCGGGACTGACCTGTTGAGCGCGAAGTGACTCATTCTCTCTTTGAAGATCTTCATGAGCCGCTCTCAATTTCTCAAGCTCTTGCTTCCTTTGAAGATAATCATAGGAGAGCTTTTCATGAGTGGTTGAGAGCGTTTCATGACGACTTTCAAGTTCTTGGTACTTAGCATGAAGATTTTTTATGTCTTCAACTAAGGACTGTGAACGGGTCATTTCCACGTCCAACAGGTCATTGCTTTTGTCTAACAGTTTTTGAGTATGTTCCATAGCTTTTTGTTGTTCAGTTGCAATTTTAGCAAGTGTTTTGTAGCTGGGTTTGGATTCACAATCAGAGTCATCTTCACTTGATGTTTGAAAGTAAGCATCACGTGATTTTACCTTGGCACCACATGCCATGAAGCAGTAGGTGGGAGCAGAGTCGTCCTTGTCATTAGCGTTAGTGTTGGTGTGGAAGTCATTGTCTTCAGTGTTGAAGATGGACTTGGCAACATAGGCGGTGGCTAGAGCCAGACTTGCAACACCAGGGTCGGACTCCTCCTCAGACACCACCTCTGCCTCCTCAGAAGCAGATTCCTCCTCTGAATCCATCTCCTTGCCAACAAAAGCACGAGCCTTGCCAGATGAGCTCTTCTTATGAGATGAAGACTTGGAAGAAGACTTTGAAGATTTCTTCTTCTTCTTCTTGTCATCAGAATCATATTCCTTGCTCTTCTTCTTCTTCTTCTCATTGTCCCACAGTGGACACTCAGAGATATAGTGTCCAGGTTTCTTGCACTTGTGACATGTTCTCTTCTTGTAGTCATGAGTGGAAGCTTCATCATTTCTTGAGCTGGATCGTGAAGAGTTTCTGAAGCCCTTCTTCTTAGTGAACTTCTGGAACTTCTTCACAAGCATAGCAAGTTCCTTTCCAATGTCTTCAGGATCATCAGAACTGCAGTCAGATTCTTCTTCAGATGAGGAAACAATTTTTGCCTTCAAAGCGCGAGTTCGGCCATAGTTGGGACCATAGATATCTCTTTTCTTAGATAACTGGAACTCATGTGTGTTAAGCCTCTCAAGTATATCAGACGGATCGAGTGTCTTGAAGTCAGGGCATTCTTGTATGATGAGGGCAAGGGTGTCAAAGGAGGTGTCAAGTGATCTCAGTAGTGTCTTGATGATTTCATGCTTGGTAATCTCAGTGGCGCCGAGAGCACGAAGCTCATTTGTGATGTCAATGAGGCGATCAAACGTGAGATGGACATTTTCATTGTCGTTTCTCTTGAAGCGGTTGAAGAGGTTGCGAAGAACACTGGTCCTTTGATCTCTCTGGGTTGAGACACCTTTGTTGACCTTGGACAGCCAGTCCCAGACTAGCTTTGATGTTTCCAGAGCACTCACACGGCCATACTGTCCTTTGGTCAGATGACCACAGATGATGTTCTTGGCAGTAGAATCCAGTTGAATGAACTTCTTGACATCAACAGGAGTGACACCTTCACCAGTCTTGGGAACGCCGTTCTTGACGACATACCAGAGGTCGACATCAATGGCTTCAAGATGCATGCGCATCTTATTCTTTCAGTAGGGATATTCAGTTCCATCGAAGACGGGGCAAGCAGCGGAGACTTTGATTATCCCTGCAGTCGACATAGCTAAAACTCCAGGTGGTTAAACCAAATCACACAAAACAAGGGAGTACCTTGCTCTGATACCAATTGAAAGTGCTAGTTATCGACTAGAGGGGGGGTGAATAGGCGATTTTTATGGAAGTCTTCAAAACATGGAAGTTTCGAAGACAAACAAGAAATGATCCTATTAGTATGCAGTGGAAGACAAACTACACTAAGCAAGCCATAGTCAAGATTCAATTAAGTGAGAGTACGAAGACAAATAGCAGCTAGGTAGTGAGGATCAGGATGGAAGATGGTATGAAGCCAAACAACAATAGTAGTCAAGCAATGAAGTCAAACAGGTACATCAAACAAGCAATGACTTCACGAAGACAAACTCTAAGTAAAGAGAGGGAGAGGATAGAACCAGTCACTTGTTGAGGACAGGGGATTTGTTGGACCAGTTCCAGTTGCTGTGACAACTGTACGTCTGGTTAGGGAGGCTGAGATTTAACTCAGAAGACCGCGTCTTCACCTTATTCCCCTTGAGCTAAGGACACCCAGTCCTCGCCCAATTACTCTGGTAAGTCTTCAAGGTAGACTTCCAAACCTTCACAGACTTCGTTCACCGGCGATCCACAATGACTCTTGGATGCTCAGAACGCGACGCCTAACCGGCTGGAGGATTCACAGTCCTCAAGTGTAATAAGTCGTCAGGTCACGCGGGCAGAAAGACTTCAGTGATGCCTAACACTCTTTGGCTCTGGGTGTTTGAGCTTTATCCTCGCAAGGATTTCTCTCTCTCAAAGGCTTCGGAGGTGGGTTGCTCTCAAACGACAAAAGCTGTGCACTAACTCTGAGCAGCCACCAATTTATGGTGTAGGGGGTGGGCTATTTATAGCCACTAGGCAACCCGACCTGATATTTCTGAAATGACCCTGGGTCACTAAGGAACTAACACGTGTTCCAACGGTCAGATTTCAAACACACACGGCAGCTTTACTTGGGCTACAAGCAAAGTTGACTCATCCAGCTCTGGATAAGGTTTGCTCTCATTGTCTTCGCTCGAAGACATAGGATTTGGGTTGAGCATCACTTTAGTCACTCTAACTTTGTTCACTTGGACCCCACTTAACAGTACGGTGGTTCCTATGACTCAACAAAGAAGAAAAGGAAACAACGAAACGACTCAGTCTTCGCGCTCCATAGTCTTCACTCAATGTCTTCTCATGTCATAGTCTTCAATATGAGTATCTTCTCATACCACCATTGTCGTCAATGTCTTCATACATTTTAGGGGTCATCTCTGGTAGGTAAACCGAATCAATGAGGGACTACTACCTGTGTTATCCTGCAATTCTCACAAACACATTAGTCCCTCAACCAAATTTGTCGTCAATACTCCAAAACCAACTAGGGGTGGCACTAGATGCACTTACAGTTGGTCAGAAAAATGCTAAGTTTACCCAAAGACAAGAAGCAACTAGAAATGATGTCGAAAGGGCATTTGGAGTTCTTCAGGCCCGTTTTTCAGTTGTTCGTGGACCTGCTAAACAATGCGATCCGGAGACCTTGTGGAAGGTTATGACATGTTGTCTGATCATGCACAACATGATCGTCGAGAATGAGGGTGAGGATGCTACCGCAACTCTTGAATTTGAGAACATGAGTGATCCTATCCAACTTCTGGACCAGAATTCAACCACATTTGAGGAGTTTATTCAAATGCGTCAACAAATTCGGCATCGACCAACTCACGAGTAGCTCAAGGAGGATAACAATGGGCAGTGAAAGGGGACAACAATGTTGGGATATAAAATATTTGAATTTTTTTAATTTTAACTAGTGTCGTATGCACCTATTTGAACATATGTGCCCTTTGCATGCGTCTCTTGATCGTGAAAATAATCTATCAGGCCGGATGTATGCGGCTACGATTGGATGGCTGCCTCCCGCATCCGTGTGCCCTTTGCATGCGGCTACTTGATCGTGCGGACTGGGAAAAATAATCTATCAGGCCGGTTGTATGCGGTTACGATTGGATGGCTACCTCCCGCATCCGTGTTCGCGTACTGATATGAATTTGATATGTGTTCGATATTTTGATGGTATGTATGTTGTGATTCCCTTAGTGGTGTCATGTGAACGTCGACTACGTGACACTTTACCATATTTGGGCCTAAGAGAATGCATTGTGGAGTAGTAAATAGATGGTGGGTTGCGAGAGTGACAGAAGGTTAAACCACAGTTTATGCGCTATTCCGTAAGGGACCGATTGGACCCAAAAGTTTAATGCTATGGTTAGAATTTATTCTTAATACTTTTTTCGTAGTTGTGGATGCTTGCGGGAAGGTTAATCATAAGTAGGAGGTTTGTTCAAGTAAGAACATCACCTAAGCACCGGTCCACCATATCAAATTATCAAAGTAGCGAACACGAATCAAACCGACATGATGAAAGTGACTAGATAAAATTCCCGTGTACCCTCAAGAATACTTTGCTTATCATAAGAGACCGTTTTGGCCTGTCCTTTGCCTCAAAAGGATTGGGCTTACTGAAAACTACTTGCAGACATCCCCTTACTGAAAACTACTTGTCATTTCATTTTGCTCCTCGTTGGGTTCGACACTCTTACTTATCGAAAAGAGCTACAATTGATCCCCTATACTTGTGGGTCATCATGTCTCCCTATGCACGCCCCACGTGACTCTCATTGGACCTTGGTGAAGCGTATTCTCCATTACATACGTGACACCATGTCCTTGGGACTCACCCTGACGGCCTCCGCCTCCACTGACCTCGTTGCCTACTCGGATGCCGACAGGGCCGGCTGCCCCGACACTCGGCGCTCCATGTCCGGCTATTGTGTCTACCTTGGGCCCTCATTGATCTCCTGGTCATCGAAGCGGCAGCCCACGGTCTCCCGCCCCAGCGCCGAGGCAGAGTATCGAGCCATGGCTAACGCCATGGCCGAGTGCTCTTGGATTCGTCAGCTACTCCAGGAGTTGCTCTGTGATGTTCACAAGGCCACTCTTGTCTACTGTGATAACGTCAGCGCGGTCTACTTCTCCGCCAACCGGTGCACCATCGACGTACGAAGCATATTGAGCTCGACATTCACTTCGTGCGCGAGCAGGTTGCCCTTGGCCGTGTTCGGGTTCTCCACGTTCCGACGTCGCAATAGTTTGCTGATGTGATGACTAACGGATTGCCTACTCCCGTCTTCGAGGAGTTTCGGTCCAGTCTCCGTGTCTCCGGCGACGCTTCGACTGCGGGGGGGGGGGGGGGGGGGGGGGGGGGGGGGGGGGGGGGGGGGGATGTTGAGTATATATTTTGTGTTGCATGTGTATTCGTGTTGTGGCCCACCTCCTAGTCCTGTAAAGTTGAGTTTGAGGCTTACTCTCTATTATATATATGTGCACCAGCACCTCATCAATACAACGACTATTGTATTGCAAACTCTCTGTCTAGAGGGACGTTAGATCGTGTGAATAGATTGTCGAGATTGTTTAGATCTGCCCCCACTCGTGCTTTTATAGGGGTAGAAGATAGTAGATGAATGAAGTGATGTGGTCCTTCACCTCTAAATCGAAAGGTTTTTGTTCTTTGTTGTGGTCTTGCTTACAATTTCGACAAAATATAGGTGGAGTAAAGAATCCCTTCTCCAACCATTGAGTCTCTTCACCCTTAGTCAAACTTTCGTAAGTTTGGCCATGTATATAGAAAAATATATTAACATCTACTCCCTCGGTCTCTAAATATAAGACTTTGTAGAGTTTAAATATGGACTACATACGGATGTATATATACATATTTTAAAGTGTAGATTCACTCATTTTGCTCTTTATGTAGTCTGCATTGGAATATCTAAAAGGCTTTATATTTAGGAACAAAGAGAGTATCAGACTACAACATCAAATAGCTCTCCTTAAAAGGCACAGCATCAGCCAAGATTTGAAGGGAGTTAACAAATGCCCTTCGTCGACGCAGGATCGAAGGTAGGAAGAGCCCGAGGAGACCTTGTTCCAACATGCAATGGCCACCACCGCCTTGTATGTTGCCAGAGAAACAAAATTCAAGGAAAGAAAACTAGGAGGGGGACTGAGGCAGCGGCATGTAGAAAAGCTTTGGTGGCAGCGACTAGGGTTGGGAACCCCAGATAGAGTTTACTTTGGGGCATTTGCTTAAGCGCGTTAGAATTGGAGGGTGGTAGATGGTGATTGCAGCCCTAATATTGATCCGCATAACTAGAGGAATTTACACTATATTATGATGTATTGCTCACAAGTGCGTGCTGATCTACACTATCTGAAAACTAGTTTTTTTTTTTGAAAACTAGTTTAATTATCTTGCCACTATTGACGATTAGTCCACAACTCTCAAGCGATGCCTTGTTGACCACCATGGTCAACATTTGTTGTGTTTCCCCAAACTCATATAGTTCGAACAACTCATCAAGCTGATCAATCCTTTCTAAACAAAGGCTGATTAACCTTCCTAAGTTACAAGTAATGTAACAAGCATAGCAATTTTGACTTGATTTTCATATGGATATACAGAACTCCTTTCGTACTTCAAATCGCAAAACGAGCTTTTAGAACAACAATTGTGTGTATGCCTCTGTTCTTCACCATCACCTGCATCCTTGGTACTAATGCCTTCAGTTCACTTCCCTTCTTGAACTTTTATCTTACGAAAAGAAGTGTTCTCTACACTAATGTTCCAGCTTGTGCAGTCAGGTCATTCCTGGCTCCATCCAGAATTTTGCATTCCTCTGCTCCTCCAAACTAGCATTGTCAGCTTCATTTTCCTGCATCATTCCTTCTACACGTTTTACTGGGTGGCGAGATTTCTGCACCATCTGCATCAACTAGAAATTTTCAATAAATCATATTTACTGAACAGAGCACAGCACCAACTCAAATGATTTTGCAAGTACAAAATATAAATGCGCTTTCCCATCGTCAAGACATAAGGCTTTGAGGTGAGACGTTGGGACCAACGCCATGTGGAAGGAGAAATAAACTGATTATAGTAGTTGTTTTATTAATATTTTTACAATCCTAAAATATATTATTGAACATGATTAGCAACTAAAGCATACTACATATTGAAGCAAGCACTTCAGGCCATCGATGTGTCTGAGAGTTTAGGGAAAGAGCTTAGGATTTCTTATATTCGTCAGCTTTTGAAGTTTAATAACACCTTGGCCCATATGACATGCTTCCATCATCCAAACTAGACTACACAGCTTACAGTAACTTCAGAGTTTTAGCGCTTTACTGATATTCTTCACAATCCACACAAAAATGTACACTGAAGAGTACCATGTTTTGACCTTGTTGATTGATTTTGAAGACTTCAACCATGAACTGATTAGCATATACGACACGATACACTGTCTTCACCAAGATCACACAACCAAGAGCTCAGTATTCTTACCTGTGATATGACATTGTTGGTTCGGTACTTCCAGGTCTACTGCTAAGCATGTATGGTCAACTTGCTGCATGGAGTCAACGCCATTTGTTGCAGCTTTCTCCATCACATCTTCGGTTTCCAGTGCTGCTTCAGCCTTCTTAAGCAAGTGGCGCAATTTCAACAGCACTTTGTCCACGTATTCACGGAAAGCAACAATGTCATCATAGATTTCCGAGATTGTGTCCCTGTCTAACAGATCTTCATATTTAGGTGCATCAAGCTTGATCAATTTAGCCTCCTCATGCGAGAACATCTGTAAACAAACATATACTTCAGTCTTCAGCCCAAATGAAAACTTTCCAGCATATGCATACTAAAATTTTGCAGACAAGAAAGTAAGATTCACCTCGAAAGCTTTGTCAAGTGGAAGAATATTAGCATTAGGATCGACCATTGTCTTCAACGCTGTTGCAAGTTTGACTAAATCCCAATCCTTTGCATCAAATCCAGAAATGGCCTTCAGATGCTTATCAAGACCAAGACTTCTGCGCAAGAACTTTGAATGTTCGTTTTCACGTAAATCAACATGATACACCTTGAGAGCCAGCTGAAGAATATCTTCATTAATCTGGATAAAAAATGAGCATTTGCTTAATCACTGAAAGGAACATGAAAAGGCAAAATTTTCTATAAGATGACTTGAACAGATTGAGTTCCTATGAATGCCTTTCATCACTGGTAAAGTGGGGGGCACGATGGATCAGAAAGGAACATTACATGACAAGATAGCAATAAAGCAGAAAACATTGCATACTACTCCTATCAGAAAAGAGAAGGACAAAGCTTAGTAAGCTCACCCACTCTTGCTTGACATTATCAATGCCGTGTCGAGATAAAAGCATATCCAATCCTTTGCATATGGGGAGCGGGTCCGCTTTTGTGAACACAGATTGTTCTTGAGGGATTAAAAGAGGCATGAGATTCTGCATACCCCACATAATCTCCCTCACTATGTCATTGTACGAACAGGCTCGCCTCTGAAAAGAGGAATGGGTTATATTGTACTGTTGCATGTGCATGCATGAACAACTAGGGAGCTTTACACAGTTAGACAAACCAGATTCTCTTCGAGAATTGATTTATATTCAAGGCTTCCAACAATGATTAGTTCTCCAAGGAGGCAGTACTTGCAGATCAGTGAGATCATTCGGGGGCCTACTCGCCTGGTGGTGAGGTTGATGGCATCAGACTTATCCTCGAACCTACGGAAAGTATGCATCTTGAGGAACTGAGGAACAAGGGCAAAGCATGATTAGAGAGAAAAACACAAAGCTTACTCGTAATTATGCAATGTGTCTCCGTGAGATAGGATTGTGGCATTCTTAGCAACAGTATATCATGTGTGAGACTGAGTGGTCGAAATTAGTTTTGGGGTGTGCACATGTTCATGCGCAATAGTATCATGTCTGCATGCTAATTAAGCTCCTAAATGATACTAGCGTACATACATAGATATAGTCTTATGAACTGATTTAGCAACCCTAGAATGGCGAGTTTCACTCTAGTCTGAAGTGAAAGAAGAGGAAATAAAAATGGTGTCATGACTAACAAGTAAGTGCCAATAGTTGCCCACGAAGTAGGTCCAGGTGTCCTGCAGGGAAAGAGAAGGTTAATCCATGGGATGGTGCTTGGCAATGGCATCATCAACGACATAGAAGAAACAAGAAATCACGTGGTGGTCACCTCAATATCTTTGTGGAGGTAGCGCATATCAAAAGTGAAAATTGCGAAGCCGGATGGTGTCTCGAATAGCATCTTGCAAAACCCTAGATTCTTCTTTTTATTTATTGCTGGTAAATGGATGAAGCAAAACACAGATCAATCAAGCAAAGCGTAAGTAAGTAAGCGGTGGATCTGGGACTTTGGATTTAATAAATCCATCCAACTTTAAAAGGGTAAGACGTGAATAAAGTAAACAAAGATGTGCCGGCCCTAGCTAGCAAACGCATCGGAATGCAAATCGGGCACCCGCGATAATCGCCTCGCCGGTCCGGCTCACAACCCAATCCGCATGTACACCGAGGCAAAGGCTCGGATCTAGGTTTCATTGCTTGCCCTAACGATTCCAGATTTGCTCCGGCACAGCGTTGGAGAGAGAGAGAGACGCCGGGCGAGGGTAGAGGGGATAGTTGAGGCGACTTACGAAAGTTGGTGACGGGCGGAAAAACAGGGTGAGGCATGGTTGTCGATCGCGAGCATCAGGCAGAAAGGAACGAAGGAACGATGTGCGGCGGGGTGGGGAATCGAATCGAGTTATATTAGGGAGGGGAATTGGTATTTGGTAATTGGAGCGGAGGGCTAAACCTTCCCTTCTCTCGCGAGGAGTCCCAGAGAAGGAACGCTCGATCGAATTTTTTTCCTTTACTTTTACTTTTTCTATTTTCTGTTTGTTTCTTTCTTCCCTCTATTTTTTCTCGGAAATGTTAACACCCACACGTGTGGGTGTTGACCATCTTGACCACATGCATCCATCACCGTCCAGTACTATATGCACGAATCTTGGCACAATCTGGCCGATTTTCTGTGCCACGTAAGACAAGGCGCGTGTGTGGTGTGTGACATAGTTCGCCCGCACGTTGATTGCCCCCCCCCCCCACGGTCAGCGGTTGCCACTCGGGGGCGTGCGGTGGAACTGCTATGCGCCCGCACGCCACGCGCTGACCGTGGTTGACGTCAAACACGTCGCGCACTTCGCCCGCCTCCCCCTCACGGTTCCATTTACTCATCCGCACAGTTACTCGCACAACCCACTTCACATTTCAGACGATTGGAGGAGAAGACAAGGGGAGAAGGCGACGGCGGAGGCGGAAGAGTCGACGGCATTCGCGGCCGTCGGTGGTGCTCGCCGGACCGGAGCGGCTTCGCCGGAGCGCCTACAGATTGAAGGTAATGCTCACTCCCACTCTCACAATCCTTGCCTGCATTTTTCTCCCCTTCCCTCCGTGTTCGATGCTTCGCTCGAGATTCGTAGAGATTCAGGCGATTTGGCGATGCGCCGGCGTTCCCGCTGGCGGCGGAGTCCTATGTTTGCCGTTTTTTGTGGCACTGGGCAGTTTCGTCGCCGCCGCGGTGGCGGTCTCGCCGGTGTGGTTCTCCCTGTCTGAAGACACACACTGGTTGTGCCTTGGGATTGAGCCGTTGTTTTCCGATATGATAGTTGCGCATTGCTTCGAATTGGTATTTGCGATCAGTTCAGGGAGAATTTTGGGGATGAATTTCAAGTCATTATAGTTGCCATTGAACCCTAGATCTTGTTAGTTGTTTTTCAAAATGTAGTATGAAGGCAAACGTGGTGGTTTGAGTAACTATCATGACTGTATGGCAACTAATTTCCTGAATGACTGTGATAGTTGCCACAAACATGCTTTTCCATGTGGCAACTAATTTCCTGAATGACTGTGATAGTTGCCACAAACATGCTTTCCATGTGGCAACTAATTTTTGCTGAATGATTGTGATAGTTGCCACACTATAGGAATGGTAAAATGTAGTAAATCGATAGTCACTGCAGTTTCAGCAACCAATTGCACTGGATGGCAACTAATCTGCACATCAACTGTGTCTGTTGCCACTTGGATAGTATATTCTTGTGGCAAATAGACTGTGAACACACTGTGACTGTTGCCATGTTGTAGACAGGATAATGTGGCAAATTGGCTGCATAACATGGCAACTAATTTGCACACCAATTGTGTCAGATGCCATATATATGCTTTCCATGTGGCAAGTATTTGTCTGAACACAGCATATCTGTTGCCATGTTACAGTCAGTATAATGTGGCAAATTCATTGTACGGCAGACGCAATTTTCGTGTTTTGCCATGATGACTTGTGATA